>NC_132913.1:52488235-53088235 GCF_047675955.1 Chlorocebus sabaeus | reverse complement strand
AGTTGAGAATTTGGATGTCTCACCCTGTCCTTGTCAGTATTGAAACCTGTGCCTCACAGTTGCTGATGGTTAACTCTGTCACTCGGCTTTTTGTCTCACAACCTGCAGATATCTTTGTTCAGAAAGCTGTTCTTAGTTTATAACAATTGCACGTAGTTTAGTTATCCGCTGGTGGCGTTGCCCAGCCACCCAGAGTAACTCTACTTTGCCTTTAGCTGAGATCTTTGAGGTGTGTCTACTGCTACCCACTCTGAGACAGAATGTGGCTGTCTCCATGCAGTTTGATTTGCATCAGTATTTGTCTCTTGTCATACATCCACATGCCACTTCCTGCTCAGAAGAAATGCTGCCAAGGGTGTAAACATGAACTTAAACATAATCAAAACTAACAAACTACAGCAGCAAAACACCATGAGATTTGATCCACCAATAAATGCAAGCAGAAATGACTTTCTGCCACTCCTCTGTTCCCTAACACTTTAACCAGTAGATGAGGGGCACATAATACAACTTCTACTCAAGCACTTAAAGGTTTGTTATCAGGGCAAGATCTTTAAATTTTGTTTTTCTTTGTTTTGTTTTGAATTCAGTTAGGAAATACAGATGATAGGTAATGTGTGGCAAAGATCCAGTGAGTTTTATAATAATTCACAATAGTGTACTTTTCTTAATCTATAATCTGTATTAGGATATTGGGATGTAATTTTGTGTTTTTTTCTGCTTAGTGTGGTTACCCCTAACTTGTTACAGCAAGCTTTAACTCAGTAGTAAGGAAGTTTTATATACCAAATTAGACATCATGGCAGTTAAATTCATCAGGAACCAGACTTTAAACCTCTGGAGTTGTAATGGTTTATTGTCACAAACATGGAAACAAGAAGTGAAAGGAAACACTATCTTATTTCATTAAATGTTACTTTCATGTAAAATTATAATGTTCTGCTTTCCACTACTTCAGAAAATTGCTTCAGTTGGAATTTTTAGGTTAAATGAACAACTAGTATTTCTGCAACCTATGCTTCTCCATCTAGAGGGACAATCATGATGGATATTACCTTGATATTTTTCCTTCTCAATTTGTGTTTAAACAAGATCCCCAGGTAATTCATAGTCACTTTAAAGTTTGAGAAGCTGTAGTCTAGCTAACTGGAAGCCACCACTTTTTAATTAGATTATTTTAAATTTGTAAGATTTTAGATGGAAGCATATTTTTACCCCTGAGAATAATCCATTGATTTTAACACAGTGTCACAACTAGTTAAAATTGTGTGTATTGCTTTAGCTTTTCACTTTATGAATATTTTTATTAATGACTTTTTAAAATGTCTACATATATAGCAGGATACAGATTAATACTTTTTAAAACCAGGTCTCTGAATTTGACTCTTTAGAAATTCATAAGAATTTAGAATTTAGAAGATCTCTGAATTTTTTTTTTTTAATTTTTAAAAACTATTTTATGATTTTTGACTTCTCTTCCTCTGTGAATTTAACTAGCAAATAGCCATATTGGACATAGCATTTAAAGGTTTTAGAAAGTGTACAAGAAGAACAAACCCTTTATCTGCTAATCATTTCTAATGTGCAAATATGACACATTATATCCTGAGTTTGCTGTTGTGCTGGTTTTTTCTTATCAATTCTCAAACTTCGGAGTCCAACTGGAAGTTGACTGTAGGAGAGATTTGTTTTGTTTCATGAGCTGTTTTTACATAGGTCTTCCAATTTGGCAGGTAGTACTGACAAGGAACATGGCATTATTCCCAGAAAAAGGAATTAAGAATCCTGGTTTCATTTTACTCATTCATTTATTGTGTGTCTTTTGGCTTATGTCTTTCATTGTTCAGGTATCAATTTTCCCATTTTTATGATTGGAATAAGATATTTATAAAATGATTTTACAGAATCATAATTTGCAATAAAACCTCAGTGCCTCATGTATATCAGCATAAGTCCCTGTGTCCTTTTGGAAAACTGTGGGTCATTCCTGCTTTGGATTTTATCATATATCTCCAAGTCTAAATAACTTCTATTCATTTACATCAAGAGTCTATTTTGAAACACTCATCTTTGGCATATTAGAAATTAGTAATGTGATTGCCTTTGGACAGATATAACCCTTATCAGATGCTAGTTTTGATTTGCCCAAATCTTGTGATCTAGACGAGTAATTCTTAACCTTCTCTGCTTGTTAGAATTATCTGGAGAGCTTAAAGTAACAACAAAAGCAGAGTATATGCCCTGCCCCCACACCGATTAAATCAGAGGTGAAGTCTAAGGCACTTTATTTTTTAAGAGCTTTCCACTAATGTATATCCAGAATTGAAGACAACTGATAGAGATGCTTAGTGTTGAGTGGCATTCAGCATTAATGGAAGCCTGATATTGCACATTAACAGCAAAGTACAGAAAAGTCATAATGAAAATCCCATCGATGTTGGAATCTTTAAGTGATCAGGGTTGATAAGAGAAGATTCAGAAATAGTCTGAAAAGATCAAAACATCATCTTCCTATTTCTAGGCTCTGCCTCTGTAAGGTTCTCAACTTCTTAATCTTCTATTTTAAGATCTACAACCTTATTTTCAATCTTTATTTCTGAAAAGGTGCTTTGAAAAGCTTTAAAATCATTTATTTGTAAAACATTACCCAATGATAGGAAGCTATTTATAGTTTTTATGGTTTTTCTTCAGTTTTTTTTTCTTATCCCTTCTATTTAGGATATCAGTTCTTGACTCTTAAACATTTTATTTTAGATAATTTCAGTTAAAAACTCAGGATTTTACATTGAACCTGAGTTTGAACTCAGTTAGAAAAATGCTGGTCTTAAACTGAACTGGCATGGCCAAGCCACCTAATCTCTTTGACTCTCCATATCGGTCAGTAAAATTGGAATAACAAGGGCTAGATGCAGTAGCTCATGCCTGTAATCCCAGCACTTTGGGAGGCTGAGATAGGAGGATTGGGGAAGTCAAGGTCAGTCTGTCTGGGCAACATAGCAAGATCTTATCTCTACAAAAAAAAAAATAGTAATAATACTTCACAATATTGCTGAGAGAGTGAGAACTTATGTATTAAATGTCATTTAATACCAGGGACCTAGTCAACATTTAACACAAGTTAAGGATTGTTTTTGTTGTTGTTTCTGATAAAATCTTGGTCCTCTTTCTTCCTTTTTCCAGTGAACAAATTTTTCTGGGTGCCTACTGTGTTACCAACATTGTGGTAAGTGCCAGAAAAACAACCATGAATAGGATGCTATCCATGTCTTTCATAAGCTTTCCTCGACTCCTCTGTTATTAGCATCCCAAACTAAAACCTACTAACTGAGTGGGTCCTTACATAGATACACATGTACTCACAATGATAGGATTACTGTCCTTCTGATGAAGAATTCCTCTACTTTATGTTTTATTCCTAAAAAGAACTCTCTTCTATCTGCATCATTAAGTCTATCCTTCTTTTCAATTCCCACCCTACCCACATACATGATTTCTGACATAAAACGTTTTGGGAAAACTATCACTACTGTGGAAGAATCTAGTTCTGTCATATCCTCCTATTCTGTGCTTTCTCTGAACTCTTTTTCCATGTTCTGTCAAAATATCTCAGGGAAACCAGCTCAATTCTTCTCAAATTCCTAATTTAGCCTACCTCTAGCTACAGAAAAATTGAGTATCACTAGATAGCCCTGGGGAAGGCTATCTATTTTTGCCTTTTTTTTTTTTTTTGGCAGGGCAGGGAGGGGTAGTCCTCTCAGGAACAGAAAGGAGGTGAACACAGGTTGACGAATGTCATCCTTTCGTCAAGATACAGTTAGAGGGGATGAGGTTGTAGTTCATCAACTGGGAACCACTTTCCTGTGAGACCCCAACATTTTGCCCATTCTTACCTTCCTGGAACCCCATAGATGAGGTTACTGCCCTATTATTCTGGAAGTGCCCTGAATCCTAAGCCTTAGGATCTTGAAGGCATGACTACAACTACTCTCTCTGCCAAGGTTCTCTTCTCATTTTTCACTAAAGCCCATTAGACCAGGTCTAATGAAGTTCAGTTTTAAAGGTCAACCAACTGTTACACATTTAACATCTCTCAAGTGTGAGATAAGATTATAAAATTACCTCCACTTGACATGGATAATTTATCTGTGTTTTCATTTGTGTTTTTTATTTTTTTGCCCGCCCCCCACTCTTCATAGGATTGGAAAAATTGGACTTTCTTTCCAGTCAGTCTCTTTTTTTCTACCCTTAAATGTAGGTATTTCTCTGTCCTATTTGTTTTACGTTACATTTACCCCAAGACTGACTCAAATTTTCATCTCTACTGCAGAGCTTTTTCATAATTTCCTGTCCCATATATCTTTTTGCTCATCCAAACTCACTTTGGAAGTTCCATTAGCATATTACATTTGCTACGTCCAAAACTGAACAAATTATCTTCTTAATTCCTACCCTGAATCTGTGCTTCTTCCTGTATTTCTTGCCTTTGTTAATGTTATCACTTTACTCATTTGTATTAGTTTGTTCTCATGCTGCTAATAAAGACTTACCAGAGACTGAATAATTTATAAAGAAAAAAAGGTTTAATGGACTCACAATTTGACATGGCTGGGGAGACCTCACAATAATGGCAGAAGGTGAAAGAGGAGCAAAGGCACATCTTACATGATGGCAGGCAAGACAGCATGTTCAGGGGAACTCCTATTTATAAAACCATCAGGTCTCGTGAGACTTATCCATGACCATGAAAACAGTATGGGGGAAACCACTCCCATGATTAATTTATCTCCATCTGCCCTGCTCTTGACACATGGGGATTTTTACAATTTAAGGTGAGAGTTGGGTGGGGACACAGCCAAACCGTATCACCATTCATCTCCCATTCTTCCCTTTCTCTCACCAAGACCGTTGTTTGATTCCACTTCCTGGACTTTCTTGAAATCATTTCACTCCATCCTTTGGCTCCCCTCATCTCATTAATATCCATCACCTTTACGGGGGCTTAAAAACTTGTAATTTTTCTAAAACAGAAATTTGATTATGATCTTTTCTTTTTCTTTTTTCTTGTTTTTGTTTGAGAGAGAGTCTCGCTCTGTGGCCCAGGCTGGAGCGCAGTGGCTCAATCTCAGCTCACTGCAAGCTCTGCCTCCTGGGTTCACGCCATTCTCCTGCCTCAGTCTCCCAAGTAGCTGGGACTACAGGCACCTGCCACCACACCCGGCTAATTTTTTGTATTTTTAGTAGAGACCAGGTTTCACCATGTTAGCCAGGATGGTCTCGATCTCCTGACCTCGTGATCCACCCGCCTCAGCCTCCCAAAGTGCTGGGATTACAGGCGTGAGGATTATGATCTTTTCTTAAAAACAGTTTTCTCCATTCCATCTATTTTGGAAAAAAATTGATAATTTCCAAATTCACTGAAAGATGTACAAGACTTTATGAACTGATCTTTAACTGACCTTCGAGTCACATCAGTTGTCATTCTCTCCCTGTGCCTTCCACTTATGCTGTACTGAAGGACTGATCATGCTTTTTCTTGCTTTTATGGTTTTGCATCTGACATTCCCTCTCTGTTTTCCCTCCTGTCTACCTGCCTAAAATGTACTTGTATTTCAAGATTTTGCTCAACAGTGTCATCTCTAAGAAAATTTCCCTAACATTTCTCCTGACCCTCTACACTGTTTACTTTTTCTTTTTTTTTCTTTTCTTTTTTTTTTTTTTTTTTGAGACAGAGTATTGTCCTGCTACCCATGCTGGAGTGCAGTGGCACAATCACAGCCCAGTGCAGCCTTAACCTCTTGAGCTCAAGCCATCCTCCCACCTCAGCCACTTGAGTAGCTGGGACTACAGGCGTGTGCCACCACATTTGACTAATTTTTGTATTTTTTTGTAGGATGGGGTCTTGCTATATTGCCCAGGCTAGTCTCAAACTCCTGGTCTCAAGTCATCCTCTGGCCTCAGCTTCCTAAAGTGCTGGGATTATAGGCATGAGCCACTGTTCCAAGCCTGTATAGCTTTCTTTGTCTCCTGTCATAACACATATCACACTGCTTTGTGACTGGCCTCTGACTTCTTATATTTCAATTCTGCTTCTTGAAGGTAAGGGCTATCTTTAATTTTGTAACCACAGCCTAGCACAACATTTGACACATAATTAATTACACAACTGTCATTGTGTGGTTCTGTAACTTCTTATATTCTTTTCAAAAGCTTAAGCGGTCATTTCATTTTTTACATGAAGTTCTTAAAGCAACCAAAGCTCAGAAATATTAGAATCTCACTTTTATGAGCAATATATGCCAGAATTGGGGTTATCTTTTGGAGCAGAAGTGTCCACTCCATACTGAAAAGAATATAGAATTAGAAATAGTATATAGAACTAAGTTCTGCCTATTTTGTTTATTCCACTTAAAATTTCCTGCCAAAAACCAGAGAATCCATCTTGGAACCTGGTTTTCTTATTTTAAATTTGGTGAGAACTTTGGAAGAGAAGTTAAAGAAGGTGTCAAAAGTTAATTTTCATTGCTATAAATGATATTTTCTTTAAAATGTATTTAGACCATAGGAGGAACAGGCATTTTCCCTCCCCTTTGTCCTTGCAAATTTCTTGACTGTCTGTCATGGCTCATAGTATGTAATCATTTCCTGAAAAGTCCTATTTTTCTTTTCCTTTGTTCCTGTTGTCCCATATTAGGGTTTAATAAACTTGCTGTCCTCTTCTTAGGGTCAATTGCAAGCAATATTTTACCAAACCAAATTCTGCATTTTTAACTTAATGACCTCTATAGGCTCCCTAGAGACACTGCAAGTAAAGCTAATGAATTCTCTTTTTACTATTAGATCTTGTATTTCTGTGAGCTATTAAAACTAGCTGTTATAAAACAACAAATTAAATGCCACTGATTTTCTTGTTTTTAGGGGTTCCTTCAGGATTCACAAGTACTATTGGGTCAGAAAATCTGGGAGAATGATAGTTTACTTACTGATGAAACTGCTATATTACCGTCATTGGTTACGCTGGAGTACACCTTAGTTTGAGAGTAAACTACATAAAATGAAGGCCACTATTTTAGGTGGATGCCTGGTAGTACCTATCAGTATACCCTTGCTTCCTTATGGAGCTCTCTTTTTTGTAATTCATTTAATGAGGTCCTTTGATTCCTTGGTTATCAAGTGAAGATATTCTTTTTTAACTCAAAATATATTTATAAAATTAATTTTATAAATAGTGGATATTAGAGTTTAAAAAGAATGTATTTTTGAATGGAGACGAATATCAATATTTTGCAACCCCAATAAATTGTAGTAAATCGTAACAATTATTTTCTTCCAAAAGTGTAATTTTCTTGAGGATGAGATATCTTTGTTTTCTCATTAACCATAAGAGTACATTGGTAGCTTGTGTTCAGTTGTTGGTTAAATGAATGAGTTGAGCCATGCCTGTAGGACTGAATAACTGCTAATACCATCTACCATTTCTGTTTATAGGTACTACCATTTAAAGATACCTTCTTCTCAGCAAATCTATGATAAAAAATATAAGTAACAGAAGAAATAACTGTTATTTGTCGAGTGACAAGCTTTTAATGTCAGAATGGCTCACCTAAAGCGACTAGTCAAATTACACATTAAAAGACATTACCATAAAAAGTTCTGGAAGCTTGGTGCAGTAGTTTTTTTCTTTATTATAGTTTTGGTGTTAATGCAAAGAGAAGTAAGTGTTCAATATTCCAAAGAGGAATCAAGGATGGAAAGAAGCATGAAAAACAAAAACAAGATGTTAGATTTAATGCTAGAAGCTGTAAACAATATTAAGGATGCAATGCCAAAAATGCAAATAGGAGCACCTGTCAGGCAAAACATTGATGTTGGTGAGAGACCTTGTTTGCAAGGATATTATACAGCAGCAGAATTGAAGCCTGTTCTTGACCGTCCACCTCAGGATTCAAATGCACCTGGTGCTTCTGGTAAAGCATTCAAGACAACCAATTTAAGTGTTGAAGAGCAAAAGGAAAAGGAACGTGGGGAAGCTAAACACTGTTTTAATGCTTTCGCAAGTGACAGGATTTCTTTGCACCGAGATCTTGGACCAGACACTCGACCTCCTGAGTATGTTGAAGAATATTTATTGTTTATTCTTTATCATCAGGCTTTGCAGGGGACAGAGGGGTGAGCTAAGGAAGTTGCCTGTTCTTTAGCTACTCTAAGGCAGAAAATCAGCAAATACTGTTTATTTAACCTGTTGTATTTATTTTTTGCTTATAATGATTGAGGCTACATATCCATATTTATGCTTGGTGAGGCAGTACAGATATGAAAATTATTAGCTTGGAAATTAGAAAACTGAATTCTAGATCTCACTGCTATCCACAAGGAAATCCTTTATTCCTAAATACTGCAGCTTTCTCATCTATTTAGGGGGAATTATTGGACAATTTTTATGGGAAATGTAGAAGGTAGAGGAATTGTTTCCATTTCTCTGTGTATTTCTTTAGAATAAAAATGTTTAAAAATATGCCAAGATTTTGGAACTGATGGATAATATTTTATAGATTTGTAAACCAATTCACAGTCTGTGATTACTTTGACTCAAAGTCTTTGAGTACCTAATTATATTTCAGAATGCCCTGTTTTTTGTGAACAATCCCGAGTAGCTGGGATTACAGGCGCTTGCCACTGCAGCTGGCTAATTTTTTGTATTTTTAGTAGAAACGGGTTTCACTATGTTGCCCAGGGTGGTCTTAAACTCCTGACCTCAGGTGATCCGCCTGCCTCGGCCTCCCAAAGTGCTGGGAATACAGGCATGAGCCACTGCGCCCGGCCCGCCCTCAGCAGATTATTCATTATTGTTATTATTATTATTGCTATCATTATTTTGAGATGGAGTCTTTCTCTGTCACTGAGGCTGGAGTGCAGTGGTGTGATCTCGGCTCACTGCAACCTCTGCCTCCCGGGTTCAAGCGATTCTCCAGTGTCAGCTCCCGAGTAGCTAGGACTACAGGCATGCGGCACCACTTCTGGCTAATTTTTGTATTTTTAATAGAGATGGGGTTTCACCATGTTGGCCAGGCTGGAGTGCAATGGCACGGGTCTCCGCTCACTGCAACCTCCGCCTCCCAGGTTCAAGCGATTCTCCAGCATCAGGCTCCCGAGCAGCTGGAACCACAAGCACACAGCACCCTGTCTGGCTAATTTTTGTATTTTTAAAAGAGACGGGGTTTCACCATGTTGGCCAGGCTGGTCTCAAACTCCTGACCTCAAGTGATCCTCCCACCTCAGCCTCCCGAAGTGCTGGGATTACAGGTGTGAGCCACTGCACCCAGCCCCTCAGTAGATTTTTAATTGTACAAGATAGGCCAGGTTTGGTGAAAGTAAGTAAGTAAGTGAAAAACAAGTAAGAACATTAACAACATTTTTTGGTTGGAGTTGAAGATTTAATTATTTCTTACTTTGGACAGGGTTTGTACAGGTGGTAAAGATTTGTTTTTTGACTTCATGATCCACCCGCCTTGGCCTCCCGAAGTGCTGGGATTAAAGGCATGAGCTACCGCGCCTGGCCTGGCCAACATGGTGAAACCTCATCTCTACTAAACATACATAAATTAGCTGGGCGTGGTGATGCGCGCCTGTAGTTCCAGCTACTTGGGAGGCTGAGGCAGGAGAATCGCTTGAACCCGGGAGGCGGAGGTTGCAGTGAGGCAAGCTTGCACCATTGTACTCCAGCCTGGTGACAGAGCAAGACTCTGTCTCCAAAAAAAAAAGTTTTGTTTTGTACTTCGAATGTAGCCAGTATCAGCAAATAACACGTTTTCTGAAGAACTGCTAATGTTTTCCATGCTCATTAGAAATATAGATCTAGTTTCTTCCAAAGCCAGATGGTCATGTGACTGATAATTTAGGCATGTTTCTATGTGCCAGGTTTTTCAAATGGTTTGACTGGAATGATACAGTTGCTTTGGCAAGTTATTTTAATTGCACTATTTTAAATGTGTAAAACAACTTTCAAAGCATACATTTAACATGTTAATTGTTTCAAAAGGAATGGAGTTTATGAAAGTATATTGTGAAATTTTATTAATTATGTTAATGATATAACATGACATTTTTACTTGATATTGGTAATTATCAGTTAAGCAAATAAATCCTAGTTTAAACTGATGGAAAATTTTGCAAGATTAAAGTGATAACATTTTACTAGTATGAATGTTTGTGAAATTTTATACTTTAAATCTTCAAAATCATTTTATAATTATCGATTAATACTATATTAATTAACCACACAGCAAATAAAGGTAGGAAAAAAATCTTAAACTAGAATTTCACTTTCTCCTCAAAATGCTTATAACAAATCATGAGTTTCCTCTTTTTTTCTTCCTTTAAAAATAAAATATCATAGTATGGAATTTTTCGTAATTTTTCTTTCTAGTTTATGTTGGTTATAAACTTTTATGGGTTCAAAATATAAGCTTATATTTAGTTATTTATTTCTGTGTAATTGTGGTTCAAGTGTGTATATGAATAGTTTGTGTTTGAGCTTTTTTTTAATTGGCAGTTTATCCAAAATTCAATTTAGAATAAATAATTTGTTTTTATTTATGAATGATAAAGGTGCCCGTGCACCTGTATCATGCTTTGAAATCATGAAGAAACTAAAGAGCAATGCCACTTTCACTCAGAACCCATCCTCTCCTTTTTCTAATCTATTGTTGACATCTTCTTTGATATTTTGCTCTAATCCAACTCCTTTTTTATCACTACAAATATTCCATTCGAAAGACTTGCTGTTAGAAAAGGGTATCAGAGACATTCCTATTGAGGTATGACTATGAAAGTAATTAATGGGATAATTTGTGTATCTTTTTTTAGGGTGGTTTTCTCAGGCCCCTAATATCACACTGGAAGCTACAGTTTCCCCATTGGCCCTGGCAGAGCAACTGAAGGGTGTTGGGCTCTTATCTCCATGAGTAAATTTAAATAATGTTAAGAAGGACATAGGTTTTACAGTAAAGCTATTTTTTCCCTTTTGATTCTGTATGCAGATTAAGTAAATTGATTCAATAAGCCTAGGAAATAAGAAACCTATAGTACATACTTAGGTAAATACGTAATTAAAGATGATCTTTATAAAAATGATTTAATAGGCTAGGCACAGTGGCTCACGCCTGTAATCCCAGCACTTTGGGAGGCCGAGGCGGGCAGATCACAAGGTCAGGAGATTGAAACCATCCTGGCTAACATGATAAAACCCCATCTCTACTAAAAATACAAAAAATTAATTGGGCATGGTAGTGGGCGCCTGTAGTCCCAGCTACTCAGGAGGCTGAGGCAGGAGAATTGCGTGAACCTGGGAGGTGAAGCTTGCAGTGAGCTGAGATCACACCACTGCACTCCAGCCTGGGCAATAGAGCAAAGCTCCGTCAAAAAAAAAAAAAATAAATAAATAAATTTAATAAGGTGGTACAATTTTTAAAGTTGCAAATATGAAAAATGGATGATTTCTGCATGAAATAAGAAAAATTTGGTTTTTATTTGAGCAATTATAAGGATTTGTCATTTTTACATGCTGTCTCATCGTAGGTTATTTTCATTATTTAAGATGTTATTTGTATTTTAAGTTATATTGTTGAGAATGCTATAATAACGTGTTGTAATTCTTGACATGTTGCCATCTCTGTTGGTGGACATCATCTCTGGGTGAGTGATTTGCTTGTAAAAAATTTGTTTTGATTTATTTACATTTTATATAGCATTGAGATTATATTACATAGAAGAAAACTATCATTTTTCAGTGATAAATATTCAATAATGATAATGTTAGCAATGGTATAGCTGTGAAATAAAATAATAAAATTTATAACTGTTTTCTACTTCTTTGACTTCTTCTAGATGTATTGAACAAAAATTTAAGCGTTGCCCTCCCCTGCCCACCACCAGTGTCATAATAGTTTTTCATAATGAAGCGTGGTCCACGTTGCTTAGAACTGTCCACAGTGTGCTCTATTCTTCACCTGCAATACTGCTGAAGGAAATCATTCTGGTGGATGATGCTAGTGTAGATGGTAAGAAAGCACATGCAAATTAAATTGTTTCCCACATCCATATGGTGGTATCCCAAGTCTACTTGATTATATGGTGCTCTCTCTATGCCATCTCAGAGCTTGAATATAATAGTTTGGATAGTGGGTATGCTGAATGAAATTAGAATCCAAGGATGGACATATTCAAATATTTTCAAATGCAGAAATGTATGAAACACCGTTATTCATAACTGTATAGTCCTCAATGCGAGACTGTTATTGTAAGACATAGAAGTTAAGACCACAGACTTGAGCCTTTGAGTCAGGCTGCCTTGATTTGAATCCCAGCTCTTTTCCTAACCAACTATATGACTTGGGCAAGTTACTAAACCTCTCTGCCGTGATTTATCAGTAAAATGGGAATAATGCCATATTTCATCAAATGTATTATATGTCATTAATTTATAAATTACTAGAGAAAACCCACAGCTAATTAAACTTAGCATGCCATTGATTATAAGAAATTGATAAGAAGAATCCAATTATGTAGCTTAAAATTGAGGAAATACAGAACTGGTATATAACTTCTAGAGTTATTTTAAAGTCTAAATGAGTTAATATAAATAATATATCAATAAATAATATAAATGAATAGTTAAAAATCACTAAAGAGTCACCGTGTTCTATTTTATTTCATTGTTCTTAAATATTCCAATATTACTCACCAGGTTAGCCAAATTCTTTAGTACATTTACACTTAAAATTGGAAGTCAAATACTAAATTACACATTTTAAATTGGAATCACAAGGTGAATTTAACAAATACTCTAACTTGTAAATTTTCAAACATCACAAGTATTTTAAATATTGTATCAAACAGATACATATTATTTCAATGATTACAAAATTTATTCCTTAATAAATCCAAGTTTGGAATCAGATTCCTGAAGGTCAGATGTCTCATTTTATCCTTCCAGCAATGTCTTGTGATGGTAAGTCCTACTATCCTCATCTTAAATAAACTGAGATGCAGAAAAGGTAAAATTCCTTGCCCAAGATCACACAGCTAAAAGTAATTGTGCTACAAAGTGAAATCAGGGCATCTGATTTCATGTAGCTTTCTGTTCTCAACCTCCCAAATAAAGGATGTGCATGGAAGCTAAATTTAGGGTGCAGATATAAATTTACAGGAAGTTCCTGTGTTATGGGTAAGTTAAAAGTTTTTTTTTTTAAACAAATTCCAACAGTGAGAAGGTATATTGAAGGAATCTGTAGTAACTCCATTTAAAATAATTCTAATCAAGAATGTTGAAATTTTTACAAGTCTCTTAAAACAGAAAATGTTTATGATTATGTATTTAAGATGAGTTAAAATTCTGCTCGTCTTTCTGAGAATTATATCCGAGGTAGTTAAAAGCTTAATCTGAGAATTATTTTGAGGTAGTTAGAAGGTGTTCAAAAGTTAATCTATCACTCTGAGACAACAGTGTTTAGATAGATTTATTTTTCCACAAGGGTTGTTCCTGCACTTACCTCTCTTATGAATGTTTAAGCTTTAAATAAGCAGCTCTCTTAACTGAACTACTGGAGAATTGAAAAAAAGGTTATATTATCACAGATAAAGTCAAAGTCATCTGCATTTGCTTCTAAAATCTAGCAGAAGAAAACTTTTACCCCAGGATATTTATTGATTTTCTTAACATTCCCAAATCTTTTTGAGGCTATGTTTTGGGCCCATGAAGGCTGCTTGAAGAACTGCATTTTGTACTCAATAAGAAATCAAAAATGTAATTGTGAAAAGCAGGCTTAAGAAGTTGTTTCAGAATACGAACAGCTCGGCGCAGTGGCTCAACCTGTAATCCGAGCATTTTGGGAGGCTGAGGCCTGCAGATAGCTTGAGTTCAGGAGTTCCAGACCAGCCTGGGCAACATGATGAAACCCCGTCTCCAAAAAAAAAAAAAGAAAAGAAAAATTAGCTGGGCGTGTTGGCACATGCCTGTGGTCCCAGCTACTTGGGAAGCTGAGGAGAACTGCTTGCGGCCCAGAGGCAGAGGTTGCAGTGAGTTGTGCCACTGCACTCCACCCTGGACGACAGAGCACGACCTTGTCTCAAAACAAAACCAAACAAACAAAAAACAACACTTGATTGACGTTTGTTAATAACTTTTTAAAAACCTATTATCTCAATTTTTGCTTATTACAAACCTTATCCAATTTGGGATATTGAATATCTTAAAGTATATACCCAATACTAAAATTTGCCTGGTTCATATTTTACTAAATAAAACTCTGTCAGGAGACTCCAAAGCTTTCGCAAATTTTTCTGCTGATTCTGTGTAGGAGTCGTCCCAAAATGCTATAACCGTGGACTTTCTGACTTGTCTCAACATTTTGATCTTAAATTATTTCGATCCTTAGTTAAATATGAGAGGTCTTTTGATATTTGACATTTTTCTTTAAGATTTCTAGATTTAAATACTAACGTCAAAGCATTGAATATCTTTTTGACCAAATTCCATATCTTTCACTCTGACAGTCAGTCTTCTCAGACCTCTAAATGAGCCTTCTGAACAGCTAGGGTTGACTCCATTTGAAGGTTTTCACTTCCCTCCCAACACATTATATTTATTGATAGGAAGTGTACAGAATAAGTATGTGTTACAGTGTTATGTGTTACAGTAGTGATCATTTGCATAGCTAGCCTTTTTCCCCAGTAACGAGTTAAAGATAAAATTTTCATTTTACTGGAAGGACACATGCAACTGTTAAGATTATGAATTTGGAAGGATCATTACTCTGTGGTTTCATTAGCTTTCATAAGCTATATATGAAAATAAATTTAGAAAGAATTAATCCTGATTTGTTTTTCCTTACAGAGTACTTACATGATAAACTAGATGAATATGTAAAACAATTTTCTATAGTAAAAATAGTCAGACAAAGAGAAAGAAAAGGTCTGATCACTGCTCGGTTGCTAGGAGCAACAGTCGCAACAGCTGAAACGCTCACATTTTTAGATGCTCACTGTAAGTATATATGTATGGATATGGTTGTAACATTTTCCTTCCCTCTGTCTCTAATTTAAAAGGTAAGGAAGGCTTTTCTTTTCTAAATGCCTAATTGAATTTTCTTTAACAGCGTTTTCAACTGGTGATTATAGCAATGACAGCCCAAGCAGATAACAGCTCAGCGGAGAAAATTCCTTTCACTTATGCAGAATTCTTACCTCGTTTGTGTTTAAGTTTCCTCAACTTTAATGTTCTCCAGTTACTAGCTGTTCCAGCCAGTTATCCATGCCTCATTTTTTTTTTCATGTTTCTTTTCTGTTTAAAAAAAAAAAAAAAGTTGTTTTTTTTTCTCTGTTGTTTTTTTTGATTCTCACATTTTGAGTGAAAGCTTATTTACTATTTAAATGTGGCGGGGCACAGTGGCTCATGCCTGTAATCCTAGCACTTTGGGAGGCCGCAGTGGGTGAATCACTTGAGGTCAGGAGTTCATGACGAGCCTCGCCAGTAAGGTAAAACTCTATCTCTACTAAAAATACAAAAATTAGCCAGGCATGGTGACGTGTGCCTATAATTCCAGCTCTTAAGGAGACTGAGGAATGGGAATCACTTGAACCTGGGAGGCAGAGGTTGCACTGAGCTGAGATTGTGCCACTGCTCTCTAGCCTGAGCGGCAGAGTGACACTCCATTTCAAAATGAATGAATGAATGAATGAATGAATGTAATCCACCCTATCATTAAACTTTGTCCTAGTACTGCTGCTTTTTTATATTTTAGTTTTTTTTTTTTTTTAAATTTGCAGACTCCTTGGCATAAAAAGGAGTCTGCGAATTTTCAAAAACACCCACAAAAACATGTTTATATATATAGTTTTTATGCCAGGTTAGGGGTGCCCCATCCCATCTTCTTTGGTATCCCTTACATAAACACTGTCAATTTTTGTTTGACTTTGTTGCTGTTGGTTTTTCTTTGTCCTTTAATTTTTTTCAGAGTCAAATTTTTTAAAGTATTTAGAAAGCATTTTTAGAGTCAATGTGTCATATGCATGCTAGTTATTACTAAAATGTCATTTAGTCCCTTGAGCTTTGAGTTTAGTGGGCTATACTCTATGAATGTCTAGCTTTGAATTGGCCAGTGCTTAGGTTATGTTTCACCCAATTACTGGTTTTGAGCACACACTGATTATTACAGAAGGGCTTTTGCATGTGCTTGGGTTGCTTAGAGCCATCACATTCAGTTCTCTTTTAATACCAGACATTTAGAAAATGAAGAGAAGACTAAAGGTAATCCTAGAGAGGTGTTTTAAAAAGGAAAATACCATCCTCTGGTATTTCTTCTCCTTGTTCAAAATTACAGTAAGATCATACTGGACATTCTTACCCACTACCCACTGGGTGAATGTGTCTGATGGTCTTCCTGGACCATGACTGCCAAATACTGCTTTGTGGGGAGCCCAGAATAGGACAGCACTTCATTGGCTGAACTTGCTGTGTGTTATCTAAAACAACCTGGCCTGTGAGCAGGGCCCAGACCTATCTCAGCATGAAATTCCTTGGCCCTCCCTTTATATTAGGTCTGGGGCAGCTTTGAATGGTCCTTCTTCTCTAGTTGCTAAAATCGGAATTTATACTGACTCCTTATTTTCTCCTAAGACCCAGTCAGATAAATGAAAATTTCAATTACTGTGCCTTACTCAGGGAGACACAAGTTTAAATAAATCAGAACACGTTTAGGGCCAGGTGACGTGGAACAGCAAAAAGCTACCTTTGATTCATAGGTCATTTTAACACATCATCTAAACTTTAAGTACACTAATGTTATTTTGCATCTTTTGTAGAAGAAAGAAGGTCATCATCTGTAGGGGAATTTTTCTAACTGTACTGAATCTTGTTTCACCTTTTTCATCCTACCTTAATCTCATCACAAGAAACCTTTAAGAAATCTCACCTTCTGGGGATCAATTGTACAATGTGGTGATTGTAATTCATAGTAATGTAGTGTCTACTCAAAAATTGCGAAGAGTAGATCTTAAATGTTCTTAACCACCCACTCCATAAGCCAATAAGGTGATGGATATGTTAATTAGCTTGATTGTAATAATCATTTTACAATGTATACATATATAAACACTATGATACACACTGTAAATAAGTAGAATTTTTATTTTGTCTGTTATATCTCAATAAATCTGAGGGAGAAAGAAGTCTCCATTATATACATGTTCAAAACACAAATTGACTCTGTTATTCTCATTTCTCTGTAAATTTTCACCTAAATAACTAAATAACAAACTTCATTGTTTTTATTGAATTAGTTAAAATTCTGTTCCCTCCAGGTGAGTGTTTCTATGGTTGGTTAGAACCTCTGTTGGCCAGAATAGCTGAGAACTACACAGCTGTCGTGAGTCCAGATATTGCATCCATAGATCTGAACACATTTGAATTCAACAAACCTTCTCCTTATGGAAGTAACCATAACCGTGGAAATTTTGACTGGAGTCTTTCATTTGGCTGGGAGTCACTTCCTGATCATGAGAAGCAAAGAAGGAAAGATGAAACCTACCCAATTAAGTAAGATGATTGCTCTCAGAGTTTTATATTTACACCCTGTACCATACATTGAATACGTACACACTGTTTGCTTTATAGCGATTGCCTCTGAGGTAATTGATAAAGAACACACATATTCTATATAAAGAGAATCTAAAAGTCATTCATTTGTGTACTCACTTACACATAATGTTGCTGAGTAAGAGGTAGCAGTAAGTGAGCTCTTATGTCCTCCTCATCAATCATTACTTAAAAATCTTAAAGCATGATTAGGAGAAGACATTTAAGTTTGTTCCAATGGGAGCAGACACGAGGTACTCCCCCCGACCCCAAAAATCTTGACTTTGAAGATAGCATTTCTAGTTTTTATTAATCTGAATAAAAGCTTTGAAAATGTGATATGGCTTTAATTTTTTAAATTTGATTCAGTTCTTAAAATATGCTGTTTTATCTTGTTTAGTTTTTATAACAAAATTTGACAATGGATTATTTTTCAGAACACCCACTTTTGCAGGAGGACTTTTTTCCATATCAAAAGAATATTTTGAGTATATTGGAAGTTACGATGAAGAAATGGAAATCTGGGGAGGTGAAAATATAGAAATGTCTTTCAGAGTAAGTTTATGGGAATTAAATATTGCAGATATATTAAACAATGAAATATATTGTGTTCTAATTGGCTGGTACAGATGATTACAGATGTGCGCACTCTACTTTTTGTGCTTTCTAAAACTTAATTGCTGGAAATTTTGGAATAAGAATATTTTCTTTTAATATGTAACTTAATATATTTGTTCATTGTTGCCAATGTAACAAGAGGAATCAGTTAAACTCCTGTGTCCAGGCAATAACACCAATTAATGCACTTGTAGCTACTGAATTCCAGCCAAGATAAATATAATTAAATCTAGTGCTTCAGGAAATGAGTTGATCATCAAGGGAGTTAGAATGGAAAAACATCTATGAATAATTTTAAAGGACATTGGACTTAACTGTTTGGATTGAATGAGCTGGATTTTTTTCTATACATAAGTTAATATAAAAAAAGGCTTTGGATAGACTCCGTATGTATCTTATGTATTTGATTTCATGAGTTTCATTTTCTGCAGTAACTTTATCATTCATTTTTCATCTCTTAGGCTGGAATGTAGTGGAAAAAGAACTGAACTAGGAGTTAGAAGATTTAAATTTTGGCTCTGGCTCCATCACATACTGGCAGTGATGATCTCAGCCAAGTTTGAACTGCTTATGGCGGGGTCTTGTTTATTTATTTCAGTATTTCCAACCCCTAGCACATGTTGGGTCACAAGCACAGTTTGTTGAATTGAACATATCACTGAGTCTTCTCATTTGTTCAAGAAAGAAAGGAGAGAAAGAGATTGTAATCACTTGCTCTACTACTAGCACGTAGTATTAAATATGACTTATTTTCTGATTCTTTGCTTGGTAACTATGGCAGAGTCAATTATTAAGATATTTAAGTGAAAAGGCATTGATTTCATGATTTGCCATTTTATTTAACATTAATGCAAATCAGGGTTTTTTTGACATTTTATCTCTAAATTGGCATGAATTTTTAAATAATCATCCACTACTTTGCAATTTCAATAGAATGGTCATTGGTAAAAATAGCCATCTGGAATTGTTTTCTTGGTTACAAAATTGAATATACAAGAGGTAAATAGGGTCTGAGTCCACTTCTACCCAAGCTTAGAAGAGAAACTCTAGTTTAAGTGAAGTGACTATGTTAGTAGTTCAGACGAAGTCAAATGCGTAAGAGCCTTTAGTTTTCTGTGCATATTAGAGAACTTACATAATTATTTGCGAAAACAAAAGCCTGGAATTCATTTTTATGAAAAATCTGAAATCACCATTTTGTTAACTTACTGAAAATGCACTTCTGTTGTCTTTAGTGTCTATGCCATTTAATGAAATAATTCCTTACATTTAAGAACTTAAGTTGAAATGGCAGGGGACAGAGACTATTTGTAATATTGTAATCTCTTCTTTAATTTTGTTTTTCATAATGTCTTAAAGGTGAACTTAAAAGCAACAATTTGATTTTTCTAAAATACTGTAAATTTAAACAAATATCATTAATTATCAGGTATGGCAATGTGGTGGGCAGTTGGAGATTATGCCTTGCTCTGTTGTTGGACATGTTTTTCGCAGCAAAAGCCCTCATAGCTTTCCAAAAGGCACTCAGGTGATTGCTAGAAACCAAGTTCGCCTTGCAGAAGTCTGGATGGATGAATACAAGGAAATATTTTATAGGAGAAATACAGATGCAGCAAAAATTGTTAAACAAGTAAGTTAAAGCTAAGTAGTTAAACTGCAATAAAACCTATAACAAGTTCACATGTCCTTTTGCTTCAATTCATCTCAAGTACAAAACATCAAAAAATTTGAAAGTAGATTTTTAATTTTAACTCTTAAAGTACATAACTTAGGAATCCGAGTTTCCATTTTTAAGAAAAAAGCTAAATAAACTGCTTTTTAAAAATCAGGAATTCTACTTGATGTTTTTAATATGAAAGATATTTATTTTCTTTTTTTTCTTTTTCTTTTTTTTTTTTTTTTTTTACTCAAAGAAAATTAAGTGGAACTGTTTTTACTGGTTTTAGGAGATATAACACCTAAATAAAAACACCTAAATAAAGGTTCTAAGTGACTTTTTGCACTGGAGATATAGTGTCTTAATGTGACGTGAGAATAAACCAGGAGTGCCAAGCCGTTTTTTTTTTTTTTTTTTTTTCAAGCTCTAGTTTCACTACTTACTGGAGATGTTACTTTGGCAAAGCCTTTGAGAATGTAAAATAGGGAAGACACTTCATAGAGTGGCTGCAAGGTGGCTGGACATGGAGTGCATGCTTAACATGTTTCTTTTCTCTCCTTCTGTGTTTTAAGAGATGAAATACACATCCTGCCTCTCTCCCAGAGTAGCTGTGAAATAAGAAAGTGATAAGTGCTAACAAATATATGGTACTCTTGTTATTAACCTACCATAAATAGATTCTGTTCTGCAGAATCATGAAACTTAATATGTGCTAACAAATATATGGTACTCTTGTTATTAACCTGCCATAAGTAGATTCTTTTCGGCAGAATCATGAAACTTAATATATTAGAAGTAAGTTCCAACAGTCTTACTAATACTAGATATGGTAAATTAACTAGATAGTTTAAGACCATGCTTCAGTGAATAGTACTCGTCTCTTTATAGGAAATAGTGCTAATTTGCAGGGCGAGGGAAGGTAGAGTATTTATTGGGAGTCAAAGGTATCAATATTTTGGCTGTTGTGGTAAAGAACGATTTGGTTACCTCTTTCGCCTTTTCTTTGGTCTCCAGTATCTCCCTGTTAGGATGCAAATTCAGAGCACTATTGAGTTAGATTGCTATCTTTTTACCCAAGGCCGTGAAGACAAAGTGATAGCACTTGGCTAAGCAGGCAAGTGGGCACTAAATGAAGCTAATGCTCTGCTTGTCCCCCACAAAGGGGCACACGAGTTAGCAAATACCTGTTTGTTACCACAGGACACATAGATCTACATGGTAAATGTAATAAGCTAGCCAGAAGTCCTAAAGACTCATACTTTTTGCTGAAATGCCTGGGTTCAAGACATCGAAGTTGGCATAAGGAAATATTTTCTTTAGTTGAACTGATAAGATGGAGTATTTACTTTTGCATACATTTAGATATTACATGTACTTTTTCTCTAATATTTTGCCTGTAGGTTAGATACCTTGAAGTTTAATAATAGTTTTTTTTAAATTATTTTCTTAGTCCCTTAAAATAAAGGAAAATAAAATTCATTTAACTTGAAAATTGCCTTTTTATACTAAAGGTTCAGTTGGGGATATTGTTAAGAACAAGCAACATCCTGAAACTAGAAAAGTTACTCCCAGTGGGTTATTTCTTGCTGGTGGTTTTCTGTGATCTCGATGAAGAAGAGATAGAAGTTGCATTGTGTATTGGCACAGTTTGTCTTTACCTGATTTCTCACACCTCACTTTGCAGATCACTTTTAGGTATAAAGTTGGGACCAATTTTGGATGCGCCTACCACCATTACTTTGCCCACAACATTTTACTAGAAATTTTTGTCTTGTAGGGAATGTTTGTGGCACAAATGAAGAATAAAATAGCATCATTTTAGTATTTTAATCAGCACTGAAGTGGTCTTGACTGTCTTTTAAAGCCAGAAATGAACAGGCAGACATACTTTTTACTTGAATGAATGATAACGGCTGTTGAATCCATGAATAGCATGGATTTTTAAAAATACCTAAATAGAAACACAAATAGTAGTATTTTAAGTACTTTCTCAATGTTGTTTTAATTAAGCATTCCCTTCATTTCTCATCTTTCTACAGAAAGCATTTGGTGATCTTTCAAAAAGATTTGAAATAAAACACCGCCTTCAGTGTAAAAATTTTACATGGTATCTGAACAATATTTATCCAGAGGTGTATGTGCCAGACCTTAATCCTGTTATATCTGGATATGTGAGTATTTTCCTGTTCCTTTTTTACTTAATATACTCCTTGCCACCTACCTTTATGGTTCTAAGAAAATTGCTGAAATACTTTCTGGTTTATTGCTTTTGAGATTTTACATTATAATAATTAACATTACTTTCTAAGTTATTTTAAAAATATATAAACCACATGGATTAAAAAACTTTTCATAACTTGAAAATTTTCCTTTAGATTAAAAGCGTTGGTCAGCCTCTATGTCTGGATGTTGGAGAAAACAATCAAGGAGGCAAACCGTTAATTATGTATACATGTCATGGACTTGGGGGAAACCAGGTGAGCACTCACTGCATTAAAAATCCTTCACTTGTAAAGCATTTACCAGCACAAGTGAGATGTTGCCTATATTTCAGACGTCCCAAAGCAGCCTTATACTTGGGTAAGCTGGTGTGTGAAATGTTTTTGGACTGAGTTTGGCAATTGATATTGATGAGTATTTTTTTGGTTTTTATTCTGGCTCTGAAAACAATTTGAGTAGCTTAACCATTCTAAGAAAAAAAAAAAAAAAAAAGGCTGGGCAGAGTGGCTCACGCCTGTAATCCCAGCAGTTTGGGAGGCTGAGATGGGTGGATCACTTGAGGTCAGGAGTTCAAGACCAGCCTGGAGAATATGATGAAACCTCATCTCTACTAAAAGTACAAAAATTAGCCGGGTGTGGTGGTGTATGCCTGTGTTCCCAGCTACTCAGGAGGCTGAGGCTGGAGAATTGCTTGAACCACGGAGGTGGAGGTTGCAGTGAGCCGAGATCACACAATTGCATACCAGCCTGGGTGACAGAGTGAGACTCTGTCTCAAAAACAAACACACACACAAACCAAAAAAAAAAAAAAAAGAAGAAAAATGAAAATGAGAAAATAATAGAAAAAGCCATTTGAATTTTTTTTTTTAAAAGAAACTTCTATTTAGCTCTTTGATGCTTCGACTTTTGCATGACTATTGGCATGGTAATTTTGCAAGTTTACACATAAAGGCCACATATAACTGGATTGAATCACAAATTACTTCAAGTGTTAATAACAAAATAGAGCATTATAAATTAATTTTGTGGGCTGCAATATTATTTCAATATGTTCCTCCTTCTCCCACAAAAGAGGACTATTCTCCTTGATTAGTGACATCCCTGCTTTACTACCTTTTGACGATTTTACTGATTAAGATTCAAATGTCAAATATTACTATTTAACGTGCCTATGGGTAGAGGACATGTTACATACAAAGTTTCTGTTTTTTTAAGCTTCCTTTCCTTACCTTTTGCAAATTAACTCCTGGAAAGATTAGACTATTTCTCTCATTTGTTCATTCAACAAATTAATTGAGTGAGCCCTGCATGCCAGATACTCTGAGGAGTTCAAGCTATTTAGACTCTAACTCCTTTAGGAAATC
The DNA here is from genome assembly GCF_047675955.1 of Chlorocebus sabaeus. Lineage (NCBI taxonomy): Eukaryota > Metazoa > Chordata > Mammalia > Primates > Cercopithecidae > Chlorocebus > Chlorocebus sabaeus. The sequence goes on along the minus strand of NC_132913.1, from coordinate 53,064,747 downwards.
GGTAAACCAGCAGTTCCTGAGGATAAAGCATTCAGAGTGTTCTCGGGGTATAGAAAAGGGCATCTGAATGAGAGTGGGTGCCACACATTTTCCTGAGAAAGATGACATTTGAAAACATTAAAAAAAAAAAAAAAAAAAAAGTAGGTAGGAGCTAGTGAGGTGGCTGTTGGGAATGGCAACAGAATAAGAAGAGTGTGAAGGAAAGTGAACTGAAGAGAAGAGCCTGGAGTATCTCTTATGGGCATTGCAGTTATTTCGATGTAGAGTCCAAGATGTGTGTGGAGGAGTTTTGCAATTATTAATATCCATGATGTCCTATTTTAATGGGATGAAACTTTGAGATGTCAGTTTTAGGAAGAAAGAACCAGTTTATCTCCTGGTCCATCCTCTTCTGTATTTCTTCCTACCCATTAGGCTCAGCTTAATCTAGTTCTAATCCTTATTCACCTAAACCAATCTTTCTACTGAGGGCAGACGATACAGATGCCCAGAAACCAGAGCTGGTGAACTGGATCTATTGCTGGATGGTTAAGGTGTAATTCTGAAATAGGATGGAGATATATATGGACACATATAGACATACATGCATCTATACCTATATCTACATACATATATCTGTACATATATGTGTATGTGCATAAATCTATATGCATCTTTTTAAGAATGTTCTTACCCTTCATATATTAGAAGAAAAATAGTTACATAAATAATTGCATTCTATGGAAATAACACTGATCTATGCTTGTAAAAATTAAGATTTTGAGCAAAAGGAAATATCTCTGCATTTGTAAAAATCTTATCACTAAATGCAAATCCTTATAAATTTCTCTTAGGCTTCTTCTAGCATTACATTTATTTCATCTTAAAAGCTGAGGATATATTGTACACATTGCTTTTTTCCATTTTTCTGTTATTGTCATAAAGATAATAACAGCTTCATGATAGCTCTGTATCAAAAATATGTTTACATTTTAAATAGAATATAGCTATCTTTTAGAAATTGGGGGATGGGAAAAATTCACATATTCTTTCAATAAATATTTGTTTAGAACCTATAAAGTAGCTTGTAATGACTGTTACCGTAGTGAAAAGACAAAGCTCCTGATCTTGTGGAGCTTATGTTCCACAGGAACAAAGAAAAAAATATGTAGTATTGGGCATGAAGAAAAATATAGCAGGTAAGAGAATAGTGTGTTTTGGGGTGGAGTGGTTATTTTAAGAGGTGAAGGAAGACCTTTTTGGAAAAGCGACCTTAGAGTGGAGGCCTGAATACTTTGAGAGAGTGTTCCAGGAAAAGATGCTTATCTTGGAGGAAGGATTTCCAAGGGTGGAGGCCCAGAGGCAGATACATGGAGAAAGCAGACAGCCAGTGTGCCTAGAACAGAGTGGTCTAGCAAAGAGGAGTAGGAAGTGAGGTCAGGGACATTGATAAGGACCTGATCATCTAGGGCTTAACAGGCCCCATTAAGAAACTTGGACTTAATTCTGAGTTTGACAGAAATGGCTGAAGAGTTTTGAACAGGAGAGTAAATATTATCTGGTATACATATTAAATAGAAAAATTTGGCTTTTGTTACCCTAACACAGCTATTGATTTTATTTTGGTTCATTTCCTTGACATTTTATTTTTAATCAAGCATTGCACTTAAACCGTTTTGTAAATTTCAGTTCCCTGAGTGCTAAAATTTCATGACATTATATAACTTGATCATTTTTCATGTTTCCTTTTACTTTTGATCAGATAATGTCTTTATAGCATAAAACTTCATTGTAACACTTTTCATGTATGCCAAGTAAAAATAAATATTTTGGTTATGTGACTAAGTTGGCCAATATTACTAGAGCAATGCAGTTTGAGTCATTATAACTTGATTATGTTTACTGCTTTGCCTCTTCCACTTTCTCTACTCGTTCTAAGTAATGGGCCTCTCCAACATTCTTAGCTATTCAATTATGTGCTCTTTTTTGTTACCAAAGTACTTTCAATATTTTCAATTTTTTATCATTTTTGTTTTAATGACTTTTTAATAATAGGTAAAATACTTGACAGCCTTTGTTACCATCTTTGAGATCTTAAGGCTTCTCTTTCTTAGCCAAGTATAGCTAGAATGCTATTTTCATCATCTAAACCCATTTTCTTCCAGTGTTTCCATCTGAAGAACTACTAGTTATAAAAATGACTGATGTTTTGCTTGTGGGCGGAGATAAATTAAGCATGAGACTAAGAGTAGGGAAACTCAAGATATGTGGCTCTGTGAATTCAGCAAATGTTTGTAGAAGTGCCTGCTCTAATATACATAAGGAGTTTAACACAGTGTCTGCCTCGCATGTAATAAGGACTTAACAAATATTAATGCTCTTACTAATTATTTCATTATTGAAAATCAATTATGTTAACTTATTTTATCTTTATAATGTCAATATTATGAAATATTGGATTTGTAATGGGTTTTATGACTCGATAAATTACCTGACTTCAGTCTATGGGGAAGCCAGCTCTATATACCACACACAATTCTAATACAGTGCTAGAAAAGTTATGTCTGATGTACTATGGGAACCTTGAAAAGAGTGTAATTTTGTGCAGCAGGGCAAAATCAGGCAAAGCCAAAGAAGGAAGGTAATATTTGAGTTGGCTCTTGAAGGATTAAAAAGGAGTTAGCCAGACAGAAAAGGGTCAAAAATATATTCCAGGCAGAGGACATACTGTAAAGCAAAATCTTAGAATTATAGATACACATGTTCTGATTGGTGGAATTGTGTGAAAGAAACATAATATATAACTGGGGCAATGGTTGATGCAAGATCAAAAATGATAGATTTCATGTACCGATTAAGGAGTGTGGACTTTATCTCAGCAACAGTAGTGATTCACTTAAGCAAGGGCAGTCAGGGATCAAACCAATGCTATAAAAGACTATCTGGCAGCAGATTGGATTGCTGGATGATAGGAACAGAAACTGGAGGTAGCTCTAGGTGTTTCAGTAAAATTCTGAGAGTCTGAGTAACAGAAGTGAATACACGGAAGTAAGAATGGATGGGATGTTAACATCTGAGAGAAATAGTACAGCTAAGGGACGAATTATTTGGATATGTGGAGAAAGAGAAGCGTCAATAGTAACAATAGCTAAAATGTATGAAAACTCACCATGTGCCAGTCATTGTTCTAAGTGTATGATACATATTAACCCACTTATCTTCATAACCCTATGGGGTAGGAACTAGTAAATTATCCATTTTCAAGTGAGAAAACTGAGGCATGGTGAACACCCTGAAGTCCCTAGTTTAGTGAAAACACCTTTAATTGAGATGAAGAAGAGCAATGGAACACTTGTGGGAGAGAGGCAATTAAAGTGCTTGTTAGCTCTTCATTCCCTTTTCTGAGGAATGGCTGGGGTAGTCCCGATTCTCCTTGATAACTTCCAACTTGTGGTATGGGAGGAAGACAGTACCTTCTTAATGAAGTAACCAACTGTTGATGAAGGAAGGCTATTGTATCGTCTATCATAAAAACTCAGCGTATGTTTCTGATAACTATTTTTATTGTATTATTTTGTTGAAATAGAAATGACTTCATTATTTAATGAGGTGCTGATTTATTTATTTATTTTGCAACTGAGCACATGGGTTGCTTTTGTCAATAACAGTGTATTCCTTCCATAGTACTTTGAATACTCTGCTCAACATGAAATCCGGCACAATATCCAGAAGGAATTATGTCTTCATGCTGCCCAAGGTCTCGTTCAGCTGAAGGCATGTACCTACAAAGGTCACAAGACAGTTGTCACTGGAGAGCAGATATGGGAGATCCAGAAGGTACCTCAGTGCAATTAATTCATCTCTTGAACTGTTTTTCTTAGCTCTACTTGCTTACCTGGGAAAATGAGTGGAACATGGTACATTAATATTATCTATCAGAATTTCTCTCTTTATTAACTTTGTTGTTATGTGTTTCTACCCATGTGATAAGAGAATATATCTATGAATTAAGTACTCTTAGTAACAAAAAATTAAGTTGCTTGGTTGAACCATGATATATGCAGATGAGCACTTCTGTGAATTATTATTAGTCACTTGCTTTTTACTATTTAGGGTTTCTTACAATGCTTTTGGCAACAGTCATATTTTTTTTTCTGGCAGAGAGAGGAAAAATTATTATATCTTCTCGCTTGAAGAGATTAATTTTTTTCTACCCTGTTTTAGCACTTTTTCATGAACCTAGAATTGAGAGAATACAAAACAGGTCTATTCTGTTTTTAAACATGTTTAAGGCTTAGCTGTATCGTAGCAATTCTTACCCGAACATTGTTTTGTGCAATAACACTGGCTTTTATGATTTACAATGTTTTTAGGAGTTTGTCACTTACAAATATATCAAGGGAATACTTCTTGTTTGAAAATGTGATTCAAACCTTGTTCTGTCTGCCTCTCTTCATTATGTGATACCTTACTAATTGAACAGTAGTAGCTTAAAAAGGTGGCATTTTCACTAGAAGTCAAAAAGAGTTTATCAGACATGGCTCACCTTAGAAAGATTTACTATTAGGTTTGCTTCAGTGAAGCCATAAAATCTTTTTCATATTTATCACTTAACTATGAGTCTTGAAATTTAATGTCTGTTGTTTCCTTTTATTCTAGGATCAACTTCTATACAATCCATTCTTAAAAATGTGCCTTTCAGCAAATGGAGAGCATCCAAGTTTAGTGTCATGCAACCCATCAGATCCACTCCAAAAATGGATATTTAGCCAAAATGATTAAGTGTTCCTTAAAATTAAGTTGAAAAAGGAGACATTCTTTCTCATAAAACTGTGACTAGGCATACACTGTAGGTTTTGAAAATTATGCAAAAGCAGCTAAATGTAACTTATTCCAAGTGCATTTTTCTTATTTATATCTTAAAATATCTATGTAGCACTACTACAGAAATTCTGCAAGTTTCTGTTTCAAAGCACAGTAACTAGTAATACCAAAGACTATTTCAAAATGTCCAGATGTAGGGGAAGAGATGTTTACAGTATGATGAAAATAATTTTCGAAGTAAAGTGATGTTTGTGTGTTTTGTACACTTAGGGATATCTATAGCTACATTCACACACTCACAATTTAAAATACTTCCCCTAGTTTTTTGGGGGGATAGGAAGAAAGATTTGTTACTATATTTTTTTAACTATATAGAAATAGATCAATGAAGGTCAGCATTGGCCTCTGTGTACAAACCAAGAGCTTTTACAGATCCAGAATTTATTATTTTAAAATGCAGGTGAATTTTTTTTTGCCTTTGGTTTACTTGTCTGTTAAATGTTTCTTTAAACATGAAACTGAATAAGGAGAGGAGTATTTTTAACACTTAAATTTCTTGGAAATTTTTAAAACATTTTTTAGTCTGCAACCCACTCCACTTGAAGCACTTAAGTCTTCCTTAAATGACTTTTCTTAAGTAACGATACTGTGTGTTTTCCCAAAGCACTTTTAAAAACACTTCTATAAATTACTATCTGTTGAAAAGGTGTCCTTTTCCTTTCTGCTAGTGTTTTTTTTTCTTACCAAAATTCACTAATCTTGAATGTTTGTAATATTAAATTTCAAATGCAGAATACTTGACTCATTTAAAGCTAAATTTTGTTACTGATTTAATTATAATTGTAATGGATTTTTTACTTTGTAATGGATTCTTTTCATCAAAAAGCCTTATTTTTTATCTATATGGAAAACACAATAAAAAGTCCTCAACACTATTGTAATTATTTGATTAAGTGTTTTTCCTCTTTTGGGTAAAATCTATAATTGATAATAGGTGGGGGAAAATGAATTTTGTATGCTGAATTTCTAAGCACCTATCACTTGTAAAGCCATCAGATATTTCTTGAGGCACAAAAAATGACGAATAGCAAAATTTCTGTGTTCAATATTTAGAAAATTTTGTGTTAATTTCTGATACTTTTCCTTGAGCATCTGATAGATGACTTTTTTTTAAAAAAATTGATGCTTGCTTAGGAGATTTAATACTTTTGTTTGTTTGTTTTGGTCATTTTATATTTAGATCTACTGTATTCTTGTTCCAGAAGTAAAGTATGATTGGTTTCATATTTTAAATCTGGCAGAGCCTCAGCTGTACAAAAAAGAGCATATGTTGGTTATTGACCCCATCTTCTCATTGTTTGTTTTTAGGTTTGAATTTGTATTAAAAAGCCTGCATTCCGAGCTGGACATGGTGGCTCAGCCTCTAATCCCAGCACTTTGTTAGAAAAGGTGGGAGGATCATTTCAGCTCAGGAGTTCCAGACCAGCCTGGGCAACATAGCAAAATCTCATCTCTACAAAACATAAAATTAAAAAAATGAAATTAAAAATAAAATTAGATAGGTGTGATGGCACATATCTGTAATTCCAGCTATACAGGAAGGTGAGGCAGAAGCATTGCTTGAGCTTGGGAGATTGAGGCTACAGTTAGCTATGATTACACCACTGCATTTCAGTTTGTGTGACTGAGCAAGACTCTTTCAAAAAAAAAAACACAAAGCCTACATTCTCCAATTGATTATTTCAACTAACGTGTATTATATGCCTAATTTTCTACAAGAAGTTGTATTAGTCCGTTTTCACACTGCTGTTAAAGACATACCTGAGACTGGGTAATTTATAAAGAAAAATGGGTTCGATGGACTCACAGGTCCGTGTGGCTGGGGAGGCTTCACAATCATGGCAGAAGGTGAAAGGCATGTCTTACATGTTGGGAGACAAGACAGAATGGGAACCAAGTGAAAGGGATTTTCCCTTATAAAACCATCAGGTCTCGTGAGACTTACTCACTATCACAAGAACAGTGTGGTGGAAACCACCCCCATTATTCAATTATCTACTACTGGACCCCTCTCACAACATGTGGGAATTATGGGAGCTACAATTCAAGATGACATTTGGGTGGGAACACAGCCAAACCATATCAGAAGTGCTGGTAGGCAGAGTAAGACTTGTTATTGCTTTTGAGCTATGTCTCATGGGTCAGAAAGAAAGGCAAATAATTTTAAAGTAGATAGTACCAGTAGGCATGAATATCCATGAGCATATATTTCTCTTAGAGCTTATATCTCTAAACACAAAATTATTTCTCAAATATATTTTATAAATGAACTTAAGAATATTTTTTAAAAAACCAAAGTGAGTGCCCTGCATGGATCACTCATATGTTGTCATATCATGATCCAACTGAAATCTACTTAGATTAGGTTGATATTATTATGGGAAAGTCCTTTTTACCTGATTTGGCAGCCTCAGGCTATTGCTCAAGTTTCATACAAATCATGTCATTAAGGACTGGACCTTTAGGGTAGGCAGTGCCTTTTAAAAGTCTGAGTTTTGGAACAATGATAACGGGGAGTTATTTATGGAGCCTGGCTGCCATCCACCTGAGACTTAACTGCACTCATGTGTGAAATTGTGGAATTCTTGCTCAATTTAAAGCTGCCATGGCAAATGGTCTGGCTGCTACAGAAGACCTGGCATGCTGCCTTCATTCCAGAGGACCAAGTCCTAAGAACTCTAGGTTGGTAAGCTGCACTGCCAAATCCACTAGGGTTAACCTGATGGGCAAGTCCACTGAAATCTGAGAGGGGATCACACAGTTAACTATAGGAGAAAATAAGTAACACACTAAAATTGCCCATTACTATAACCAATGATGATGGATTTTTTTAAGCCCCTATATTACCAGAGACTAGTCTTGGACAATTTAGTTAAGTACTTTATATACCATCAAAATATAAGTGCAAAGAGGACAAGTTTGACTTTATAAGAAAGGCTAGATAAAAGTCAAATCATTTTTAAAATGCTGTTATGTATAGATGAGAATTTTAAAAGATAGGGAAAACAAAAATCTAGGAAGATTCTGTACTGATTGCTTCACAATTCACTTTAAAGACAGCAGAAATAAATATCTTTAGACAATGCATTTTTAGTATGCTTTGTGCAGGAAAGATGTTTGCAGAACTCTCAGAAACCAGTTCATACTCCAATAAAAGGCCTTGACTCTACAATAGAATATCTGTGACGGAATTAATGTACATACAAATGTAGCGGAGTGTGTGTGTGTGTGTATTTGAAATTAAAATATTTGACATCTTTTTTATGAATTTATATTTTAATTACCTTTCCCCAATTATCAACCTACCCAATCTTCCCTTTTGCAATCCTACAGTCCTACCTTCTCCATATCACCAGCCCAGCTGCTAAAGAGATTCCTCCTGCACACATAGTCCCTCTTGCTCTCCAGGCTTCCACAATATCTAGGAAATTTTTTGTGTATGTTTTAGGGATTTTATTAGGCACCAGGCACTAATAATATACAAAATAGTCCCTATCTGAAGGCAGAGAAAGTTATAGTTTAGTAATGTGCTCATCAATGTGGTCTCATAATGATGTTTTAAAGAGAAATAGTCCCATGATGAATTCAACATATTCACCTTCTGGTGAGTCCACTGACAAGAGCTAGAGGAGAAAACAGGCATCCCATATTTTAGAGGTAAATAATTAAAGTAATGCTTCTTAAACCTTATTGTACACACAATAGTAAGATTCTGATTGATTAAGAATCAATCAGATTGAGTAAGATTCTGATTGATTAAGCCTGGGGTAGAGCTTGTAATTTTGTATTTCTGACAAGCTTTCAAGTGATACCAAAGCAGCTGGCCCTGGTACCACACTTTGAATGGAAAGGATACCCAGTGAACTAATGCCCAGGGTTCTCTGAGACTACCATGATGACTTTGACCATGCTTGACATCCATAATTACTTCGAGTACCACTAGAAGCCAATGCCTCTCTATCAACCATTATCATAATTATTCTTCCCTGGTAGCTCCTACATCCTTTGTATATCTCTAAGTTGATAAATCCCCCACATTCTGATTACCTTCTACTCGGCAAACAACTTTGATTAGAAAACTCTTTTATATCAGCAATTTTGTCTCTGAAAATTCTGCGTATTTTCTTGCCCTAACTGAAACTGGACATTAATTAAGGATACATCTTCCAATTCTAGTGAGGGTTATTGTTTTTTGTTTTTGTTTTCTATCATTCCTCTTGTACTTCAAGGCTAGGATTTGGGATAGGTGTGTCCTTCAAAAATGCCTCAGCTTATTTGAAGCCATGTCATGTGGATATATTATGCCCTGCCCCTTCGTGGTACTGTCAACCATTAATCTATAGGTCATTTATCTTAATTCATTCCCTACATTAATTGAATACTTTAGTTCCTGTTGGTCTTTCTTTCTTTATACCTCTACTTGTATCACCCTATGGGTGACTTCATTATCGGTGCAGATAACTCCATTCTGAGCTCTCAGTATTTGACCCACATTTCCTTCCCTCAACCACACATTCGCTAGTCATCACTAGAAACCATATCTTCTCTAACATCTTGATCACCTTAACCTCTCTGACTACCACCTCCTTTCCTAGCTCATTTATGCTAGTTCTTGCTCTCTAGAAATTTTTTAATATCTCTTCAGGACTTCTAAACAATTGATTTTGCTACTTGTTCGCTATCATTCTCCTCTAGTCTATACTTTCATTCTTATCCAGAATGGTTTTAATATTTCATCATTGTAACAACCCTTTTTCACTGTCAATTCATGTGTCTGTTTTCCATCGTGCTTACCTAGAAAATCCCAAACCCTGGATAAACCAAAATATTTGCAACCACTACTTCTGCATCCAAACAATTGTCATGCTGGGCACATTCACCATCTTTCTGGGGATATCCTGTTTCCTCTCTCTCTTTCATATGTTAGATCTCCTGTTTTGTGTATACTATAACTTCCTCTTTCTTGGTTAACTTTCTCATTTTGGAGGAGTACATTACACAGTAATGTTCTGGGGAACGGTTTAGGATGCATACAGTGTTTGAGACCTTTATATCCAAAATACCTGTGTTCTACCCTCATAATTAGAAGGTTAGCTGAGTATAGATTTCTTGGATGGAATTTCTTTTTTCAGTATTTTAAAAGTTTTTTTTGTTTGTTTGTTTCTTTTTTTCTAAATTTCAGTATTGAAAACTCCAATCTATTTTTGATTCTTGATTCTTTGTTAGTATTTTATTATTTTCACTCCAAATACTTATAGATATCCTATTTGCCCCAATGTGTTAAATTTCACTGTAAGTCTTATATTACAGTATACTTTACTGTGCTCTTTAAATACTCATGTATTTAAATTATGAAAATCTTTTCCAAATATTTATTAATTTTATCCTTTGTAGTCTCAATTTCTTTCTGGGAATCTTATTATATCAGACCCTTAACATATTGATTCTCTAGTCTATATAGGAGGGAAGCTTTTCTGACCTATATTTCATCTCTTTGCATACTCCAGGATGTATTCTTAATGTACTCCTTTAAGCCTTCTGTTGAGTTTTTCTTTTCTGTCATTTGTAATTTCCAAGAGCACATTCTTGTTCTCTGAATTTTTCTTCTATACCACTATTATTTTGTGAATGTGATTTTTTTCTTTTGTCTTTCTGAGATTATCAATAAAAATATTAATGGTAGTTCTTTTTTTAAAGGTTTCATCTACTTGCATAGTCTATTTCCTCCAAGCTGCTTTTTCCCCCCTATTTACTCTCTGCATTTCATAACAGATGCTTTCCTCTAATGTCTGGTGATTTATAATTGTTTACATTGAACAGAGGATTGAATACGTACTGAAAGCTCTTTGGTCTGAGGAGGGCTTATTGACTATAGTCTTTCCTGTAGGCTGACCCAACTGCAGCCATTGTGCTGGAAAACAAAATGACAAGTTAGATCCCCAGAGAAAAATCTTCCAATCACCCTGGAAGGTGTAAACCCGAGTATCATTGGGCGAAGAGGACTGGGGATACATTTTCAACATAAGATTCTTGTCCTCAACTGTGCTGGTAGCCCCTGTTCTACAGATACTCTATTTTATCCTATCCAGTGAATGAATGTCTAAGCTTCCATTTGAGTGTGGGAGAGGAATGAGGAGTCTAACTGATTCGTAAATGGAATGTCAACTCCTCTTCGTCCCCAACTGTATCTTTCTTATTTTTGGAGGCTCCTGGTTCCACTAGTTCTTGATTCTTTCTGTGGTTCTGTAGTATGAAATGCATTACTACCCTGCTTTCTCCAATGATAGCTTTGGACTAACTACTAATTAATTTGCTTTCCAGGCTTCAAAACGGTGTTGTCATTAAATTTCTCCTACTCTTCTCCCCATGGATATATATTTTTTTCCTGTATCTTTACTGTCATTTTAATGGGATTTTGGAAGAGAGCAGAAGAAAATGAGATAGAATCTGATATTCTTGACAAGAAATCCCCATTAATTCTTCCATGACTTCCAATATATCTTCTGCCACAAACAACTTGCAAGTTGCTACATTCAATACCCCTTTTCCTGCCGTCATTTACTTAATCTGTGCAGCATTTGAAACAATTGATTGTGCTACCACTTCTGAAATTTCTGAAACTCTTTCCCCTCTGGGATTCTATGACACCACAAGCTTCTATCTTCACCTCTGCTTCAAACTATCATTCAATCTCACATGGACTAAAATGATGTCTTAACTAATTGCTCTATTTTGGGGTCATTCCTCTAGTTGATTTTTTCACAGCAACTTAACTTTTTAAATAAGAAACAACATTGCTCCTCTGCTTTGTAACCTTTCAATGGCTCTCAAATTGTTCTTGGAGTAAAATTCTTGCTTCTGGTTATAGCCTGCAAGGACCTATATGACCCACTCCTTGCCAATTTCTCCTGCCTCATCTAGGACCACCTTATCTGTGCCAAGTGTGCTTCAGACAGAGTAGTTGCCTCCTGGATTTGTCTTATGTATCAAACTGATTCTTGCTTTAGAGACTACGTTTTCTTTGTCTGGATGTCCCTAGTAACAGTATCTTTTACATGTTTCTGTTCTCTGCTCAAATAAAACACTCTGAGAAGAGACCATCTTCTTCTATAAAGTAACCCAATCGCTACTGAATCACCATGTTTATTTCCTTGTTACATTTACCACTACCTGAAATTTTATGTGTGAACTTATCTTTTGTCTCCATAAATGTCATCTTCACAAAAGCAAGATAAGAAATGAAATCCATATCATGTTCAAATTTAGGTAACTTCAGTATATCCTCAAAATAAAACAACACTATTTTTCAAGGATGTTTACAATAAACACAGAATTGGTGCCAGTGAGGATGGGCCATGAGCATAGGAATGGAGGATGAAGAGAAAAATATGGGCAAAAATAAAAAAGGACAAAAAAGACAGATTTTTCTTAGACTGATGAAGAGCAACAACAAAAATTCTTGATAGGAAAAGTTTTCTGAGAGGATGCATTATTTCTTCAAAAGATATGTTACAGAAAATGTAGGTTTATTTACAATATCCTATAGTACAAGAATAATGGAACCAAGAAATAGAGGTACTAGTTCGCGTAGCACACAATATATCTGTGAAACTCATTACTCAAAAGAGTTTATGTAAGTGGAAATTTTGAATAGACTCAACAAAATTGATCACAAATTCACAATCAATAAGAAAAAATAGAATGTATAGCATGTCCCCATATTTTCAGAGTCACATAGAAGAGAGCATCTTCCTAAACATATCCCTTTGATACTACATCAGTCACAGCATGTTCCCTTGAATGTTAGTTATTAGAGTATTTGCTTTTATTTAATATTATCATAATTTTATGATATTCCTTTAGAATCTCAGCTAATCATTGTGTAAAGTATTATGGGAGAAATCTATTTTTTTTCCAGTGGATCTTTTGAAAATTTATCTCCTTTAAAACATGATGTTAACTGTGAAAAATACTTTTCTTTGAAAGCACAGGTGGAATTCATGGTGTCAAAAAAGTTATATTTAAGTATGTATTTTTAAAAAGAAGACCAAAAGCTTCTACTTGTTTGTAAAATCCTTGTTAACTAGGTGGAGCATTATTTCTGTTATTCTGTGTTAGAGTGCATTTATTATTTTATTTTTCCATCAGAGTCAGTATTGCCAGCAATAGAAATTAACTCTGGATGATTTAAGTGGAAAAGAAGTTTGTTGAAAGGATATTGAGTAGTTCACAGAGTCATTTGGAACACTAGAGAAAAGGCTTAAAAAATGGGCAGGGAGGATAAAACAAAGCGCGTAGCTTTGAAGCTAAAATTATGCTGCAGAACTTGACTGGTGAGGATATTCTTTCTGCTGCCAGCAAACGCTAGATGAATGGTTTGTACCTCTCATTTCCCTGGCATTGGCATTGTTTGCTGCTGACACTGGCTACTGGATGACCCCCCTGCTATAGCTGTGACTAGATCCTCGAAGCAACTGCTACCATTATTGCTGCCAGAATGAATTCTCCACTGAGTGCTTCTTTTCTCACTAGTTCCCAAGTCAATATCCAAACTGAATTCTGAGTAACTGAGCCTATTCATGTGCCCTGCCCTCAAGGAATGGAGGCTATGAAAGCAAGTATCTGGCTTTGTAGCTTCTGCAGTTGAAGGTGGAAATTTCACAGGCACAGAAAGGGAGTTCAGATGCCAGGTGGCTAAGAAAAAAAAAAATGACAAACAACTTCAGTACAAACCTTAGGATTTGAAAACCATAGCATTCTTTTCCTCACTATTTTTTCCTTTAAGCTGTAAACATTTAAATGATTATACACATAAAATGCCATTCACTTAATCAGATTGTAGGAACTTTCTTGCTTTTCTTTTGTTGACTTTCAAATAGGTCAAAGATATTACTATATTTTTTATTTTGTTCTCTGTACAGTTAGATGGTATATTCATAATTTGTTTTCTCAGAACAGCAATTTTTATTGTTTTTAAATTCTTTTTGCAAAATACTGTATATATAATAAAATGACAGAATTTGAAAGTTCAGTTTAATGAGTTTTGACTTGTAACTGCCACCCAAAACGAGATCTAGAATATTTCCTTCACACCACAAAATGTGTTAAGTAGTATATTAATATTTTGTTTTCTCCGAGCAGCAACTTTTATTGCTTTTTAAAAATTAATTCTTATTGCAAAATAACTTATATATAATAAAATGAACAAAATTTGTTCAGTTTAATGAGTTTTGACTTGCAGATATCCTCATAACTGCCACCCAAAACAAGATCTAGAATATTTCCTTCAAACCAGAAAGTGTTTTGCATCTCCCTCCACTCAAACTTTCAACCCTGAAAGCAACCATCCTGATTTTTATCAACATGCATTAGCATCAATTATTCATTTGTTTCATCTAAATGGAATAATACATTATCTATTTTTGTACCTGCTTTTGGTTGTTCATTATAATGTTTTTTGATATGAATCCGTGAGGTTTTTGTCTATTTGTGACTTTCTTTTCAATTGCTGAGTATTATTCCATATATAGATATACCACAGTTTCTTTGTCCATTCTTTCATTGACAGATATTTGAGTTATTTCAAATTTTTGAATATTTTGAATAAGGGGGCTATGATCATTCATATTCAAGTCTCTTATCTTTAAAAAAAAGTGAAAACGTGGCGGGGCGTGGGGACTCACACCTGTAATTCCAACGCTTTGGGAGGCCGAGGCCGGCAAATCACGAGGACAAGGTCAGGAGATGGAGGCCATCCTGGCTAGCACAGTGAAAACCCGTCTCTACTAAAAATACAAAAAATTAGCCCGGCATGTTGGCGGCTGCCTGTAGTCCCAGCTACTCCGGAGGCTGAGACAAGAGAATGGTCTGAACCCAGGAGGCAGAGTTTGCAGTGAGCTGAGACCTCGCCACTGCACTCCAGCCTGGGTGACAGAGAGAGACTCTGTCTCAAAAAAAAAAAAAAAAAAAAAAAGGGGTGGGGGAGAACATTAAAAGGTTTTAGTTTTTCACTGGAGAAAAAGTTCTACAATGAAACATCTTTAACATTTTCCAGTGAAAAATGTTTTCACTTTTTTTTAAAGGTAGACACCTAGGAATGGATTCATGGATACCATGTATGTTTAACTTTAAAAGGTATTGCCATAGGTTTTTTTAAATGGTTGTGATATTTCACATTTCCACCAGCAATATTCCCAGTGGTTTCATATCCTTGCCAAAACTTGGTATTTTCAGTCTTTTTTATTTTAAACATTCTAGTATGTTTCTTGTGGTGGTTTTAATTGTTATTTCCCTGATAAGCACCTTTTTATGTTCATATTAAACAGTAATTTTTTTTTGTAAAATGTTTACATATTATATGCATGTTGATTGAGTAGATTTCTTCATTATTGATTTGCAGGTCATCGTATATTCTAAATACAAGTCCTTTGTTAGATATTTGTATTGTAAATATTTGTATTGTAAAATATTTGTGTTGTAAATATTGTCTTCAAGTCTGAAGCTTGATTTTATTTCTTATAATATTTTTTAATGTGCAGAAGTTCTTATCTTTGATGCTGTGTTATTTATCAATTTTTGTTTTATGTTTGGTGCTTTTTATGCTCTAAAGAAATCTTTGCCTATCTCAAACGTATGAAGACCTAGTTCAATGTTTTTTCTAGATGCTTGATTTTTCTAACTTTTATTTTAGGTCAATAATTAATCTTGAAATATATTTTGTATATAGAGTGATGCAGGAGGTTGAGATTTGTTAATTTAATTTTCCATTGTTCAAACACCATTTGGGAACTTGCTTTCCCAAAGGAATTGTTATGGTTTGGCTGTGTCCCTACCCAAATCTCATCTTGAATTAGAGCTCCCATAATCTCCACATGTCCTGGAGATAATTGAATCATGGGGGCGGTTTCCTCCATCCTATTCTCGTGACAGTGAGTGAGTTCTTATGAGATCTGATGGTTTTACAAGGGACTTTTCCCCCTTTTGCTCTGCACTTCTCCTACCTGTCATCATGTGAAGAAGGATGCATTTGCTTCCCCTCCTGCCATGCAATTAAACTACTTTCCTTTATAAATTACCCAGTCT
Source organism: Chlorocebus sabaeus (assembly GCF_047675955.1). NCBI lineage: Eukaryota > Metazoa > Chordata > Mammalia > Primates > Cercopithecidae > Chlorocebus > Chlorocebus sabaeus. The sequence goes on along the minus strand of NC_132913.1, from coordinate 53,048,802 downwards.
CAGGCAGTTCTTTATAGCAATGTGAGAATGGACTAATATAGGAATTGTGTCGGTACCACTGTTAAAAATCAATGGCCGCTATGCTTGTGTGTGTCAATTTCTGAACCGACTCTTCTATTTTATTGGTCTAGATGTCTTTGCTTATGGGAACCGCAGTCTTGATTACTGTAGTTTTATAGATTGTGTATTGTCCTACTTTTTTATTCTGTTTTCAACATTATTTTGACTGTTTTAGATTATTTGCATTTTTCCTGTAAATTTTGGAATCTACTTGTTAATTTACCTTTCCCCCACAATGTTTATGCCTTGTAGTTCTTTTTCTTACCTTATTACATTTATCAGAACTTGTATCACAATGTTGAATAGTGATAGTGATAGTGAACATCCTTGCATTTTTCTTAAGAGGAAAATATTCACTGTTTTACCCTTAAGTGTGGTCTTTGCTATAGAGTTTGCACTTATCAAATTCAGGAAATTTCCTTCTATTCCTAGTTTGAGAGTTTTTATCATGCATAAATGTAGAATTTTGTCAAACATGTTTTCTGTTCAATTGAGTTCATGATAGGATCTTATCCTTTATCCTACTCATGTTGTGCTTTTCATGTGTGAAACCAGCCTTGCATACTTGGGATAACCTACACTTGGTCATAAACAAGTATTCCTTTTATAACATAGGATTAAAAAAAGAATAATCTACTTGTCTGTCTGTAGAGATATTCCTATGCTTGACATTTTGTATAAATGGAGTCATGTAATATATGGTTTTCTGTGACTGGCTTATTTAATTTAGGCACAGTGTTTTTAAGATTCATGCATATTGCAGCAAGTATCAGCATTTTTTCTTATGACCAAATGATATTTCATTATATGGATAAGCCACGTTTGTTTATTTATTAATCACCTGATGGACATTTGACACTTTTTGACTTTTATGAATAATTCTACTGTGTATACACAAAAATATTAGTTCATAAGTTTTTGCTTGAATGCCTGTTTTTGTTTTGTTTTGTTGTTTTTTGAGACTGCGTCTGGCTCTGTTGCCCAGGCTAGAGTATAGTGGCATGGTCTTGGCTCACTGCATCCTTGCCAGTCTCCCTCCTTAGCCTCCTGAGTAGCTGGGACTACAGGCACATGCCACCACGCCCAGCTAATTTTTGTATTTTGTTTAGAGATAGAGTCTCACTTTGTCATCCATGCTGGTCTCTAAAACCTGAGCTCAAGCAATCCACCTGCCTTGGCCTCCCAAAGTGCTGGAATTACAGGCATGAGCCACCATACCTAGCTGAAAACATGCTTTTAATTCTGTTGAGTACGTATCTAGGAGTGGAATTGCTGGGTCGTATGGTCTCTCTATATTTAATCACTTTAGGAATTACCTATTGTTTTCCAAAATGGCTGCACCATTGTACAACTCCACCAGCAATGTATGAGGGTTTTGATTTCTCCTCATCCTTACCAACACTTTTTATTATCTAACTTTTCGATTCTAGCCATCCTTGTGTGTTTGAATTGGTATCTCATTTGGGTTTATATTTGCATTTCTCTGATGAATAATTGTGTTAAATATCTTTCATGTGCTTATTGGTAATTTGTATATTTTCCTTAAAGAAATGTTTATTGTGATTATTTGCCTATTTTTAATTTGGATTGTCTTTTTTATTAGTAAGTTGTGTTATTTATATATTCTGGAAAGTCCCATATAAGAGATATGATTTGCAAATATTTTTTCCAATTCTGTGAAATTGTCATTTCACTTTCTTGGTGGTTTCCTTTGAAGGACAGGGTTTTAATTTTTATTAAGTTCGAATTATCAATTTTTTTTATTTTGTTGTTCATACTCTTCATGCCATAGGTAAGAATCCTTTGCCAAATCTGAGGTCATGAAGATTTATGTCTATGTTTTCTTCAATGAATTTTTATAGTTTTCAGTTTTAAATTTAGGTCTTTGATGCATTTTAAGTTTATTTTTGTATATGGTGTGAGGTAAAGGCTCAGCTTCATTATTTTGCATGTGGATATCCAATAGTCCCAGCCCCATTTGTTGAAAAGACTATTCTTCTCCCATTTAATGGTTGTGGCACTCTTGTCAAAATCAGTTGACCACAGAAACATGGTCTCTCAATTCAATTCCATTTATCTATATTCTGTCCTTGTGCTAGCACCACACTATTTTAATTGCCATTGTTTTGGAGTAAATTTTGAAATTGAGAGGTGTGATTTTTTTCTACTTTGCTTTCTGTGTTTTCAAGATTGTTTTAGCTCTTATGTATCCTTTGCAATTTTATATGAACTTTACCATCAGCTTGTCAATTGCCACAATGACATCTGGGATTCTGATAGAGATTGCCATTTTAACAATATTAAGTCTTCTGATCCATGAACATGGGATGTTTTTCCATTTATTGTAATACCTAATTTCTTTCAATAATGTTTTATAGTTTGCAGACTATAAATTTTGCACTTCTTTTGTTAAATTTATTCCTGTCTTTCTTTTTGCTGCAATTATAAATTTTCTTAGTTTTGTTTTTGAGTTTTTTTAAATTCATTGCAAGTGTATAGAAATACAAATGATTTTTATATATTGATCTTGTAGTCTGAAACCTTGCTGAATTTTTAGATTTAATAGTTTGTTAGTGGATTCCTTAGGGCTTCCTATATATGAGATCATGCTATCTGTGTGTAGAAATAGTTTTACTTCTTTCTTTCTAATCTGGATACCTTTTATTTCTGTTCTCACTTAGTTGCCCTGACTACAACCTGCATTACAAATACTTTTTATATTTTGATTGATTTAATTTGTTAAGATTTTGTGGGGTACTTTTGTGTCTATATTTGTGAAAGATATTAGTAGGGAATTTTCTTATAATGTGTCAGGTTTTATTATCAAGGTTATGCTGGACATAGAACCATTTGGAAAGTTGTTTCCTCCACCTTTATTTTCTGAAAGATAATGTGTAATATAAATATTATTTCTTGGCTGATGCAGGGATTCATGCCTGAAATCCCAACACTTTGGGCGGCTGGGGCAGGAGGATCACTTGAGGCCAGGAGTTCAAGACCAGCCTCAGCAATATAGTGGGACTCCATCTCTTCAAAAAAACAAAAACCCACACAAATTAGCCAGGCACGGTGGTGCATCCCTAAAGGTGGAAACTTGAGTAATTGGTTTTAAACCCTTTTTCTTGTTCAAAGCTGTAAATTCTCCTGTAATACTTTAGCTGCAGCACACCACAATTATGATATATGGTGTTTTTATTATCACTCTGTTCAAATTATTTTTCAGTTTATCTTTTCAACTCATGAACTCTTTATATGTATATTGCTTAATTTCTAAATTTGATGAAATTCTAAATATCTTATTTTTGGTTTTTTTCCCCAACTTTTAGTTTAGATTCAGTGAGTACATGTGCAGGTTTGTTACATGAGTAAATTGTATGTCATGGGGGTAACACTTTTCTGCTTGTCTTTTTTGTTATTGATCTCATACTGAGTGTTGTGTATGAAAAACAGTAGAGACTGACAATGTTTATCTACAGAAAAGGGCATGCTCCTCTGTTAAGCTGCTGGAGTTGGGTGAATCTAATCTGTTCTTAAGCAACATTTGAATTTTTTATAACTTTAATAAGATTCAGCTCACTATTGTATAAAGACATTCTGAGGGCAGAATTAGGGTCTTCAGCAGAGCTTGAGGATTGTTCATCAGTGAGATTTCAGATCTCCTTATACTTTATGGCACAGACACCTGTTTTTCAAATCATGGAAGAGGTCTTTCTGTTTTATAACTAGACTGTCCAACTCTCTAGGTCACTTGGGAGTTATATTTTCTCTGTAGTATGGCCCCCACTTTTCTGCAACTTGGGGTACTTCTCTTGGCCTTTCACTCAACTTTCAATGGGCAGCAGGTGAAGTTCTAGTGCATATCAGAAGGACTTCTCTCAGCTTGCCTGCCCTACCCCTAGACTGATACCTGAGATGGCTTCAGGATATGTCAGTCAACTCTACTGCCCCAACTTCCAAACTTTGGTAGACTGCTGCAAAGCACTTGGAGAAACACCTTCCCTCTTGTGGTAACAAGTATATTTTTCAGCTGCCTTGTGTGCACCTAGCCTTTATTAGGCCATCCAGCAGCAATTTTTAGAAGACGTGTAGTACCGATTTTGTTTCAATACATACTTTTATTGAGAATCTTCATAAATTCTTCACTTCCTATTCTTGCCAATTATTTTCCTCTCCCTGTGTCTTTGTGGAGAAGGCGAGACTCCAGTTTAAATGAAAGAATAGATGTTCTCTGCCATATTAAAAAAACACAAATTAATATTTTTATGTTTTTAAGCTGCATGCTAAGCACATTTTCTACTCCTTTCTAAAAATCACATGAGTTTTAAAGTGCTATGACTCTGGGATCTTTGAGTACTTGGAGATGCTGAGTATGAAAAATGTTTACATTTTTATTTTATAACTTATTTTTATAACAGATTCTTTACTTGGACACATTTTTATCTATTTCCATTGGAATAATCCACTGAAAATGTTTCAGAAATTATTTATTCTGGTGCTTATTTCTTAAACTGTATTTTTGTATGGGCTTTTATATTGAAACTGCTTTTGGTTAATAACTTACAGAGTTGAATACATCATTTGCCCACTGAAAGCCTACAATGACTTTCTCGTTTTTGAGACAAGGTTTTTCTCTGTCCCCCAAGCTGGAGTGTGAGGAGACAACCATGGCTCACTGCATCCTCAACCTCCCACCTCAGCTTCCCAAGTAGCTGGGACCACAGGTGTGCACCATCACATCTGGCTAATTTTTAAATTTTTTTAAATTTTTTTCTTTTTTTTTAGAGATGAGAGCTCACTATATTGCTCAGGCTGGTGTCAAATTCCTGGTTTCAAGTGATCCTCTTGCATTTGCCCGCAAGGTGCTGGGATTACAGGCACTGGCAACCATGTCCAGCTACATGGCTTTCTACTCTTTGGTCAGATAATGTCCAAAAGCTCCAGTGTCATAATTTGGCCTCTAGTTTTTTTTTTTTTTTTTTTTAAGGGATTTTTTCCCCTCACTATATTCCTTCTCGTCACTTACAGCTAATGTACTGACCTCATTATTCCCTGAAATACCATTCAATTTTACACTACCATATTTTGCCTATTGTTTATTACTTTCCTTAATGTTTGAAATCTATGGTCTTCTAGGCCCATTTAAATTACCTCTTGTGTAAAACTATTTTTCTAGGCATTATTTATATTTTTAATTGCCCACTAAGATAAAGGAGTAACTATTACATTTTTAAAATTCTTGGATTCTCAATATTTAGTTTACAGTGATTAGCATCTCTTACAGGCTTGAATAAATATTTGTGGCATGAAAGTTCACACACACACATACACACACACACACACACACACACACACAGAGGCACACTTCATTATTTTTTTTCCTGAATCATTTTGGGATCATAGGAGTTGTAGTCAGCATGTCCCATGATTCCTAATACCCCATAGTACATTTCATACAAAAAACACTCTCCCACGTAATAGAGATACCACTTTCTAAAATCAAGTAATAAACATTGATACAATACTGGCATCCAATTATTCCAAAGATCTCATCCAAATATTCCTGTTCCCATAATGTTTCTTTCTCCTTCTTGTTCTAGAACTCAAAACAGGATCATGCATTGCATTTGGTTGTCATATATTTTAGTCTCCTTCAACATGGAGTGACTTGACAGTCTTTTCCTTGACTTTCATGTAGTTTTCAGTTTTAGAGCATAAGCCATGTCAGTCAACCTGGAGCCATCTAATATTTCCTCATGTTCACAATCAGGCCATACATTCTTATCAGAATAGCACTGAAATGATACTGTACTTCCAGTAGTATATCAGGAATCCTTCAATGTTAATTCATCTGAACCCTGGAGACGTTAACATTGACATCCTGTTCAAGTTGGTGTCTGACAGGTTCCTGGACCATAGGTCCACCATTTTCCCCTTTGTGAGTGAAAGTGTTTTTTGGGGAGATACTCAAGACTGTGCAAATATATAATTCTTCATCAAATTTCTGCCCACTGGCTTTGGTATCCACTGATGACTCCTACCTGATTCAACTTCCTCTCTGACATATGTCGTCTTCTACATTAGTTCGTTGGCATTATGCTGCAAGAATTTTTTCCTTTAATTCATTTATTTATTCATTATGGTCTGATGGATTCCTACTTTATTCAATGGGTTATAATCTGGTTACTATCATCATTTATTCTGATACTTCATTTGTCTCAGATTTGGCCAAGAGAGCCTCTTCAAGCTAAGTTCTGTGGGTTATTTTGCATGTTTCCATCATTCTTAGAACATTTCCATACTTTCGGGCTAATTTTGTACTTTCCCTGTACCAACCTTGGAATCAACCATTTCTCTCTGCAGTCTGGTTCCTTTTAGTAGAGGCATTTATAAATCCAGATCTGGATGCTTAGTATACTCATTACTACCAGGCTGACAGAGCTGTGTTTATGTATCATCTATCTCTCTATATATATATCCATCTAATTATAAAAGTGTGTGTGTGTGTATATATATATATATATGTTTCGTCTGTACCTTTCTACCTCCCTCTGCTTTCTCAATGACAGCCTAATACCTTAGCTTTCTGCATTTTCATATATATATATATATATATATTTTTTTTTTTTTTTTTTCTGAGACAGAGTCTTGCTCTGTCATCTAGGTTGGAGTGCAGTGGTGAGATCTCGGCTCACTGTAGCCTCTGCCTCCAGGGTTTAAGCAATTTTCCTGCCTCAGCCTCCTGAGTAGGTGGGATTACAGGCATGTGCCAGCACAATAGGCTAATTTTTGTATTTTTAGTAAAGACGGCATTTTGCCATGTTGGCCAGGCTGGTCTCGAACTTCTGGTCTCGAAATCACAAAGTGATTCACCCACCTTGTCCTCCCGAAGTGCTGGGATTATAGACATGAGCCAAAGCCCTGGCTCATTTGCATTTTTATAAATCCCTTCTCTGACAGTGAGAAACCTGGCTCTCATTATCTTCAATATTTGCTTATTTCCTTAATCACCCTGCCTGTAACCAATCTACTGACTATGTCATCAGCTTTTTTTTTGGCTCCTGACCTCACGACTATCGCCTCAGCCATTTTCTCCTTGTTCTTCTAACTTCCTCAGCCCCCAGTCACCTCCAAGCAAAGGGAAAAGAAAAGGAGAAGGAAAGGGCCAAGAGGAAACACCCTCCTTTTTTAAAGAAAAAAAAATTGTATTTTTGGTCAAATTTTATCTGCATCACTGTAGTTGAGCATAGAAGAGGTGTACTGAATACATTTTTAAATGGCACTAAATATAAGGGACATTTTGATTGCTTTGTAAAGATTATCTATATAAAAATCGGGAAAACATTTGCAACATGTGAATCAGTTTCCCGATTCCACTACACAAATTACCACACAATAGCTGGCTTAATGCAACATAAATCTGTTTATCTTACAGTTCTGCAGATCAGAAGTCTGAAATGAGTCTCATTTGACAAAAATCAAGATGCTGGCAGAGCTGTGTTCTTCTGCAAGCTCGAAGAGCGAATCTATTTCTTTGCTGTTTCCAGCTTCTAGAGCCCCCCAGCATTTCTTGGTTTGTGGCTCCATTCCTCCATCTTTAAGCCTGCAGTGCAGCAACTTCAAGCCTCTCTCTGACTCTGATCCCGCCTCCACCTCTCTCCTACTTCTAAGAACCTTATAATTCCATTTAGTCCACTGGATAATCCAAGGTAATCTCCTTATTTTAGGTCAGTTGATTAGCAACCTCAGTTCCATCTATAACCTCCATTCCCTTTTGTCATGTAACATAAGATATTTAGAGGCCTTATGAGGACTAAGATGTGGACATTTGGGTGAAGTCTTATTCTGCCTACCACAAGTGAGACAGACAAAAGTTTGAAATCTTTAATTATATAACCTCATAAATACATAAGAATAATAATACCCTAACAGAAAAAAAAAAAAACCATTGATAAGCAATTAATAAAAGAAAAAGTAGCAAATGGGTAAAAACTTTTAAAGTGTTTAATCACGCTAGTAGTTAAAGAAATGCAAGTTAGAGAAAATCTTAAACACAAATTTTCACTGATCAAATTGGCAGAGATTTTTTTTTCTTCTTCATTATGTTCAGTGTTGGCAAAGAATGAGAGAAAATGACACTCATTCATTGCTGGCGGGAATGGAAACTGACATTACTTTTCTGGGTGGCAGTTTAGCAATATATATTAATGGCCTTAAAATTGTACAAACCATTTTGCTCAGCAATCCTAGTTCTAGAAATTTATCCTAGCATTAAAAAAGAGGATATTTGCAACATTTGAACAGAAGAATATTTGTCAGGGTTTTTTTCAGTGGAAAATTGGAAAAAATACAAACACTTATTGGAATGAGACTGCTTTAATATATTTTCATATATTATGAAATAATATAATTTTCATATGGAAATTTTTACATATAAAACATGTATGGTATAAAAATAATAAAAAATATTTGTGTGTTTGGAATCATGGCTAAACCCTTAACAAGTTCAATTCTCTCATTTACAAAACACCCAGTCTTCTGAAAAAAAAGTTTTTTTATTTATTTTGCATTATGATTTTACTACATGCTTAGAGATTCATATATGGACATTAAATATTATGGCTTTAGAAGTGTAATTATTGAAATGGGTAGATACCCAGGATATGTTGAATGAAACAAATCAGGTAAAAGACCAGAATATTCAGAATTATTTTATTTAAAAATACATGAATTCAGGGAGGATGTGCAGCATTATAACCTGCTTAATTCTGGATGGTGAGGTAATGTCTGATATTTTAATGTCTTTTTTTTTCTTTTTACTAACTTTAATTTTATAGCTTACTTTAAAACAGCATAGGGGCTTATCTTGAAAGTTATAGTTAGAAAAGTTTTATTAAAAGCTAGTAGATTTTTCTGTTAATATTTTGTAGACCTGCTGTTCACCTCCTAATTATGAAAGTAAAAACAATTTCCAGTTGTGTTATAAAAAGTAGAAGATAATTAAATCATATTTTTAATTTATGTAGTACCATGCACATGTGTTTGTTTCTAGGCATAAAGTAAAGTGAAAAGTACCACTTTTTGTAACACCATTATTTCACGTGTATCCACGTGGAAAGGTCTCCTCACCTGTGCAAATGACACAGTAACTGAAATGTTATGAGATGCAGCATGCCTGAAGCTAGAAAAATGCAAGGAGCACTCACAGAACTTCTTTAATGGAAGAGACATTCAAAATTCTTTATTTCCAATAAACTTGGAATAACAAGAACACATATTCTGCCTTACAATTTTTAAATATTGGTATTTAATGTTAATGAGGTTTGTCCACATTTATAAAATAAAACAAATATCACATGATACTGTTATTATTAGTAAAATTGATAAAATAATTTTTTCCTTCGAAGAACATCCAGTTTAATGAAGAAGAGGGACAGCTGTTGCTATGATCACAGTAGGAGGGAGAGCTGTTGATAGAGGTTAGCACAGAGTGCACAGCGGGTTAAAAGGTTGACCCTGGTCATTGCATGTGGGTGTCAGAAAAGTTCTACTGGAAGAGGAAACCCTGAGCTGCATTTTGAAGGACAACTCAGAGTTTGCCTGGCTGACTGTCCTTCAGCTTCCCATTAGTAATCTGGAGTTTCTTCTTCAGATGGGCAAAAGAGGGTGATCTTCCACCTACTCTGAAGAGCAGGAGGTGGGCTGTGGTGAATTCAGAAGCAGAGAAGGCAGAGTTGCCACCTCTCCTGGCCTTATGGTTGGAGACCTCCAGCTCCAGATTCACATTCACAGACCACCTCGATGCCCTGCCTCGGAGAGCCCTACATCCCCAGTCTCTCTCCTTCTGACTTCCCTGCAAATGACTTTCATAAACTCCCAGGGAAACTGAAGCCATTCTGTAACGGAGAGCCTCTGTCAGCTCATCTTCTGGGAGATGTCCTCTTTTAGTGGCAATGTTGATCTTTCTCTTACTCCACTAGGCTTGCGATTGCTCCGAGTTTTTTTTTTTTTTTCCAAACTAAATGTATGTATTTTCAGGGAGAAATAGGTAGTAAAACTCTAAAGAACAGTAAGAGTTGGACTAACCCACAAGACAGTGATTAACAGTAAACTAGGAATATGGTTACCTCAGAATGTGGAAGGACACGAGCATGACAGTACACACAAAGACTTCCAAAATACATTCTATTTATTAAAGTGGATGCACAGCTGTTCACTGTATTACTATTATTTACCGTGAAGACATAATTTATGTAGTCTTCTGTATATAGGAAGCATTTAAGAATGAAAAGGAACAAGGTTAGATGAAGAAGGCAGAAATAACATTTTAGGCAGGGAGAATAAGTCTTCTCTGGAGGGCGGAGGCCAGATTGATGTGTGACCGAGGACGGAGAATAAGTCTTCTCTGGAGGGCGGAGGCCAGATTGATGTGTGACCGAGGACAAGTGACAAAGAGAAGGTGGAGAGTGAGACACCATCCAAGGAGGGAAAAGTGGCGGTGGCAGAGGGCATGCACATCACAGGGGTGGTTTGCTTTCCTTACCATTATTTAATTCTTATTTTCTCTAAAATAGTCTTCTTGTCTATATCCTAAAGCATTTATGATCAATACTAGTTTATTTGCATCATAAGAGGCATTGCCAAGCAAAATGCTTTGTAAATTAGATGTGGAACTTAGGATTAGTTAGAAGCACCTACCAGATATTAAGGCTATATACAGTCAAGGCAACAAGCATTGAACAAATGTAGCATAAAAGGATTTGCAAAGTGTTTCAATCAGAGAGCATTTAATGGAGTGATAAGGGAACCACGGAAATTGTGTGTTTATGTAATAAATAGTAGAATTCAAAAGAAGTTGCCACTGTTTCAGTTAGGAAAGGCTTAGTAGAGGAGATAGGATTACCAGCCATTTGACAGAAACAGGAGAGTTTGAACTGGTGGGAACAAAATGTTTCGGCCTTTGAATTATTTGTGGTCATGTTGCTATTTTGACTATTACGGAGCAGGAGCTGCCTGCATGGTGATCTCCCAAGCCTGCAATGGATTGTCCAGGAATGCTCCACTGTGGCTTTCACCTCCTCTATGGCAGTCCTTTCTCCAAACCACAAAACCCAAATGAATGTGCTTTTCTTCTAAATGGGCTTGGCCTTAAATATAGAACCAAAAATTTTGGTTAAAGAAGAGTCAACGTTTTGATGGCATTTATATTTTTGGTTTTTATTTTTTAAGTGCAGCAGCAAAGATAAACTAACTTCCTCCATCTGTGCCTACATGCCTCCATAGTTAACCTAAAAGTAGACACCATGGTTCTCCTCATGTTCACTGCTCGTTCTGGTCTACTTGCTACTTATTTTTAGATCTGTTTCTCTCAACAGTGGAATTGTGCCTGCCCTTTGGCATTCAGATTTATTTTGTGATGAGAGAAGAGAGAGTTACCAAAAGCCTTATGAGTCAATGTTCAGTAAAGATAGTTTTCAACATCTTCTCACCTAGCTCTGTTTTCTGCTTCTATTTTTAAGGCTATTGTTTATTTTCATTGCCCTTCCTCCTCTCCCATGTCCCGAGGTCCTCTTGTTCCTTTACACTGACTCTAACAAAAGGTTCCACATTTGAAAAGACTCTGATAAATTCCTCCAAGAGGGGACTTGACATAATATATTACGCCCACCCTCTCATTGTTAATTACAGGAAAATTTTGCCTGTACTGTCAAGAAGATCAAGGATATAATTATAGGGGGAAGTTTGAAGAATTGTTTAAATTGACTCTAGTGATAGTCAATTTATTTAATATTGATAAAAATTGTATCCTATTATGCTAGTGGTAAGATGGAATTATTTTTTCTATTCTGTATGTAGAAAGTGCTTGTTATATGAAGAGAGTATCCAGCTAAATAATGCAGGAAAAATTTTATAGAGACGTGTAAGTTAATTAACAAAATTACTACTACATTTTTTGAGACAGGATTTTGCTCTGTTGCCCAAGCTGAAGTATAGTAATGCAATCATGGCTCACAGCAGCCTCGGCCTCCTGGGCTCAAGCAATCCTCCTGCCTCAGCCTCCCAAGTATCTGGAACTACAGGCACATGTCACTATGCCTGGCTAATTTTTGCTTTATTTTTGTAGAGATGGCATCTCACTATGTTGACCAGGCTGGTTTTGAACTCCTGGGCTCAAGTGATCCGCCTGCCTGGGCCTACCAAAGTGATGAGATTATAAGCATGAGCCACTTTGGCCAATTGTTGTTTTTATTAACTTTTGTGACATTTTTCAGATTTCAAAATGTATTTGTTGAGATTTAAATGATCATTTTCAGTATTTATTTTTACACTTTATTTTGGGTTCTCATTTTTTTAAATGAGAAACTCCCAAATTATATAATCTTCAGCTTCCACAACACTTATCTGGCTTTGGTTGTCAAGAAAGTGAACAATTGCAAATTAAATGAAAAGATCATATTTCAGTACCTACACAGGAAGATGAAATATAGCTGATCTTATGCTGTGTTTATCATGTTTTTGGTTCTGCTTCTTTAACCCATCTTTTTTTATTTACTGCTATTATCACAGAACATTCTTTCAAATAGTCAAGTTCATGTTGAAATAGTCAAGTTCACTGTTGCACTTATTTCTTTCAGAGCCTCAGCCACCCTCTTAATTCAGAGCTGTGCTTTTTGATGAGCTGGAAACTTGCCCAGTGGGCATTACCCTTGTGTACCCATTTGATACAGTGCTTCCGTGAACTGATGTTTAATAAATATTTAATAAAATGTGTTCAGCTAAATTAGGTCAGCAGCTAAAGTAGAAGAAGAGCTGTATTTTTAAAAATACTGGAGTGGCTTTAAATGTTGAAAAGCATTAGAAAGCAAAGGCTCTGGTAGAGTGGACAATAGTTACTCTGTTCTTGTTTTCAGAGAAGTCCAGAAGTTGCTCCAAATTTCTAAGGAGATGTTCCAGCTATTAGAAACTGGAACCAAATGTTGATCTGAAAGCCCAGGGAGAGATGTTATGAGCCTTTATCCTTCAGAGGGTCTGGAGACTCACCCAGCTAGCAGGTTTTGGATCCATGGTGATTTGGAGGATTTAGTGGTGAAGGGCATCATTTCCAGACCATACGCTCAAATGATTCAAGGAAAAAGATGTTTGAGAGTTAAAGCAAACAAGGTAAAATGTAATATTTGGGGGATTTGAGTGAAGGGTTTATGAAAATTTTCTGTACTACTTAGTCAGCTTCGACTAGTATATTTAAAGAAAACACATACACACACCATAGATTAGGGGGCTTTTGAATAATAGAAATGTATTTCTCACAGCTACAGAGTCTGGGAGCTTAAGGTCAGGGTGCCAGCATGGTTGGGTTGTGGTGAGCATCCTCTTCTAAGGGGCAGGGTGCCATCTTCTCATTGTATCCTCACGTGACAAAAGAAGTCAAGAGAGCTCTCTGGGGTCCCATATATAACTGCACTAATCCTACTTATGAGGGCTCCACCCTGATGACTTCATTGCCTCCCCAAAGCCCTACTCCCTAATACATTAAACTGGGGATTAGGATTTCAACTTATGAATTTGGAAGGGATACAAACATCCCATCCATAAAAGTACTCTTACAAATTTTCTGTAAATTTGAAAGTATGTAAAAATAAAACACGGAGAGCAAACAACAGCTACAACAAACTAAAAACAAAACAAAAATAAAACAACCATGGATTTCTATTTTAAAACCTTGCTTTTCCCTTAGTATAATGAAGATATCATGACATAAACTTAATTTAAATAGAGGAATGGATCCACCTCTCGGACATGTCATGTTACTGAAACCTGGGCATTATTGAGTTTTTTTGGTTACAAATTATTATTAAGTGCTTCCTATTTAGGGGAATTGGGATTGCATGAGGGATGGGAATTTGAGTTTTTTAGGACTTGATAATTCAATTTCACATTTCAGACAACCATGAATACTATAAGAGGTAGTGCCCCTCAAGTTCTTTTAAAAAGTGGGATAATATTATAGTCTCTGGCATTCTTGTCTATAGCTTGATTTGTTCTTTAGTTTTTTATACTGCCTAATATTCCCTAAATTTTATATGTATCTTGAGTTATAGCTTCCATCGTAAAATAAGATAGGTATCATTGAGATGATAAAAAGTTATAATGAAATAAAGCCTTTTTTCTAAACTTAGTTGAGACTTTGGCACTGTGTTGAGGAAATAAAAGATTTGTTTGTTAAGTGGAGGAGAGTTTTGGTTGGGGTGTGGCTGGCCTACTTGTACTATATCTGTGAGGGTGCTGTGGTCCAGAGGAGAAGGATGGAGAAAACAATGAGAGATGGAAAAAAGACAACGAAACATGCAAATGCGTTTTCCTTAGACTGCTCTACATGCAGAAAATGTAGGACTCATTTGTTTCTTCTTTAGGTGCAGTCTTTCTTCTCCCCATGACTGTCTATTTCCAGAATTTTTTTTTTTTTAATTGAGATGGAGTCTTGCTCTGTTGCCGGGCTGGAGTGCAGTGGCGTCATCTCGGCTCACTGCAGACTCCGCCTCCCGGGTTCACGCCATTCTCCTGCCTCAGCCTCCCAAGGAGCTGGGACTACAGCGCCCGCCACCACGCCCATCTAATTTTTGTATTTTTAGTAGAGATGAGGTTTCACCATGTTAGCCAGGATGGTCTCCATTTCCTGACCTCGTGATCTGCCCACATCTGCCTCCCAACCTGGGATGATAGGCGTGAGCCGCTGCGCCTGGCCTCTATTTCAAGAATTTAAGATAGGACTATTTGAACTGTTCTTCTGCTGTTATTTCAAATAGATTTTTAAAATCATATTATAAAAATCTAAAAGCATATTAACCATTTCAACTACTTACTACATCTCCTAAAATATATTTATATGGCTCTAAGCAACTAATTTAGAGATAATTTTAGAAACAAATACTGCAAACTAAGAAATGCATTGTGCACATGTCACTTTGAATCAACACCTCTTTCAGTAGTGCACATACTAAATTAGGTACAGCCGCACAAGAGGAAAGTTGATCTTGATACAAGAGGAAATTGAGTCAAGTTTCATCTCTCATACACCTGTAGCATTTGACCAAGTATATCTCTAGCAAATCCTTACCTTCTTTGTGCTTGACATAATGTTCTTTAGCAGCTTATTCTTACGATCCTGATTGAATTTCCTGTTCAATTATTTAGCATCATTTCTATCTCAGTAGTCAAGCCAAGTATATTCTAACTATCTTTCACGTTCATTTTTTGGTCTTCCTGGAAAAGAAATAAAAAATTATCTCGTTTCTGGCAAAGAATTAAAAAAACACAGCATTGTTTTTCTCTATTTGGGCAATCATGAGGATCCTTGAAAACCAAGTTTCCAAGTTTCCAACCTGGAGATCTGAAGTGCATTCCAGAATCTGTATTCTCAAATAACATCTTTATCCAGCTAAGTTTGGGGAACACTGCTCATGGAAAGAGGAAACTGAATAAAATCCAACTTCTAGCCAAGAGGAAATCCCAAATGGTGCTGAATCCTTAAGTCAATCATGCAGTGAAAAACCTTCATGAACTGTTATCCAACTAAATGAGAATTCTTATTTTGTTTTCCCTAATGTTTTTTTCTTTAGATAATTTTTTTACCTAATTTCTTCCACTCACACCTACCCGTGACAGAGTTGTAGCTGAAACAGAAATTTAAAGAGAGAAAAATCAGCTAACATTTATTGTTCCCTTATTGTGGGCAATGTTTTGTTTGTAATCTTCAAACAGCTCTGTAGGCCTATATTACTGGCTCCATTTTCCCCACTTGGGAAAGCCTCAGTGAGAGATGGGAGAGACTCAGATAAGTCAAACACCTTGGCCAAGTTTTTCCTGAAGGTGAGTGGCAGAGCTAGGATTTGAATTTAGATGGGTGTGACTACTCATAAGTGCTGCTAAAATGTAGTTTCCTGGGGAGCAATATAGATTTGGACCTTATCTTTTCTATCTGTGATAGCAATGAGACTACTACACAAATGATGAGCTTAAAACTATGCAAAAATTTAGCATAAAATGTTTATTATGTTTCATTTAGTATTGCAGGAAGAATAAAGACATCTAAGGGATTCTGATTAATCTTGAACTAGTTTAACACATTCATTGAGTTAAATTAGTTTCTGGAATCTAGACTTGCTTCTGATAATTACTATTAAAATGAGTATGCTTGTAGTTTGCCAGATTTTCTTTAAAACTTTTTATAAAGTAAAATAAAGGGGTCTGATTCTGGAGGACCTGGTAACTCCTCAAGAAAGTTCTTCCCCATGTCACACATCTTCCCGTGACACATGCTACTTCCTGAGGAGCCAGTCCCCTGGGAACTGAACTTCAGCCCCAGTCTACCATGTGACAGGCACTGTGTCAGCATCAGTCATACAATCAGTCATAACAGGCAATGTCTTGGCCTCATGGAATTCACACTCCCAAAAGGAAGAGATAATCAGCAAACAAACAAATGAGAAATATCAGATGATGAGTATTACGAAAGCTATAAAATAAGGTAACAGGCAATGCAATAGAAAGTAACTGAGTGGGCCGGGTGCCGTGGCTGACACCTGTAATCTCAGAACTTTGGGAGGCCCAGGCGGGAGGATCTCTTGAGCTCAGGAGCTCAAGACCAGCCTGGGCAATGTGGTGAAACTCCATCTCTTCAAAAATACCAAAATTAGCTAGGTGTGGTGGCGTACCTGTAGTCCCAGCTATTTGGGGGGCTAAGGTGGGAGGGCCGCTTGAGCCTGGGAGGTCCAAGGTGCAGTGAGCCCTGTTTGTGCCACTGTACTCCAGCCTGGGTGACAGAATCAGATCCTGTCTCAAAAACAAAAGATATATATATATATATATATATATAAAAGGAGAAAGTAACTGGGTGCAGCGAACTGCATAGCCAACCAAGGACTCTCAGAGAGCTAAGCGACAAGAAGGAGGCAGTCATTGACCATCCAGGTAAGCATTTTTGGAGCTGCAAGAGTGGTCTCTCCACCCATTTCCGGATGAAGCCCTAAGTTTGATTGCTATGAGGGAGGAGATCTATAGTGGGACTGATAACCTGAGGTATACAAATAAATCTATGAAAAGGGGCAAGATACTAGCTAGTATCTGGGAAATATAGCCCAACTTCTGGACTCTTATTTTAATTTAAAAGGCTATGTTCTGTACAATAAAAAAAAAAATAAAAAAAAAACTATTAAAAATGGGCAAAAGATTTAAATGGCCATTTTTTCCACCAAAAAAAAAAAAAAAAAGATATGCACATGGCCAATAAAGATGTTGAGCATCATTATCCATTAGAAAACTAAAAACCACAATGAGATATATTACTTTTTGCCTACAAGCATAACTATAATAAAAATGAAAAATAACATTGGCAAGGTTGTGGAGAAACTGTAATCCATATACATTACTTGTGGGAATGGGAAATGATGCAGCCACAGAAAAGGTGGAAAGCAGTCTGACAGGACCTCAAAAAGTTATACATATGACTTATGACCTAACAATTCTACTCCTAGAGGCATATATGCCTTATAGAACTGAAAACATATGTTCACAAATACCTACAGAAAGTAAAAATTGTTGCACAAATAAAATTATTCATATTAGCTAAAAGGTGGAAGCAACCCAAATGTCTGTCATTGATGAAGGGATTACAAATGTGGTATGTCCATTCAATGTAATATTATTCAGCCATAAAACGAAATGAGATTCTGATACATACTACAACATTAATGAACCTTGAAAACATTATGTGAAGTGAAAGAAGCCAGCCATAAAAGACCACTTGATTATTGTAAGATTAATTGACATGAAGTGTTCAGAACAGGCAAATCCATAGAGTGAGAAAGTGGCTTAGTAGTTGCCAGTGACTTAGAGAAAGGAGGGAGAATGGTGAATATCTACTAATGGTTAACGGGTTTCTTTATGGGGATAATTAAAATATTTGGAATTAGATAATGGTAATGGTCAGACAACTCTGTGAATGTACTAAAAACCACTGAATACCACACTTTAAAATTGTGAAGTTTATGGTATGTGAAGTATATACCAATAAGAAATATGTTTTAAAATGTTGTGTTACCCCAGTGAGATGTAAATATTGAGTTATTATCTATCAGTCAAGTAACTGAGAAGATTTTTACTGTTGTGCCAGGAAGATATCTATCTATACTAACAGAACATGTAATTGAAGTTATTTGCAGCTGGTGTGGTGGCTTATGGCTATAATCCCAGCATTTTGGGAGGCTGAGGTGGGAGGATTGCAGCCATGAGTTCAAGACCAGCCCGGTAGACAAAGTGAGACACCCATCTCTATAAATTTTTTTTAAAGTTCATTGGGTATTTATTTTTAAAACTTTGTGAAAATAAGTGAAATATAGTTCATAAAGAGAGGGAACTTGAAAATCTAGGCACTTGACTTGGATTAAGGTCTTTAGTCATTCATTCTTTCTTCAATATTGCTTTAGGAAGTATCCACAAGCCTCAGAGCCAATCAGATCATCACACCGAGGAAGAAATAGACTAGCGATTCTTCATCATGATCTTTAAAGAGCAGCCATACTGACACCATAAGAATTCCAAAGTCAGTACTCACCTAATGCTGGATAGCTAAGGAAGAGGCAGGACCCGACCTTTAGTGAAACCTAACATTCAAGAATGGAAGGACTTCAGGAAGAGGGAAGTCTATGTATCAAGGTAGTGAAACAGAAATTAATGGGGCTTATTCAGGGGGAAAATATATCCACTATTTTGCTTGCTTATAGAAGTAAGGATATAGAAATAACGGGATAATGTGGGAAAGGTTGGCCTAGACTAGGGGAAGATACCTTGAGCGCCAGGATAAAGAGATAGAACCAAACTAAGATAATTCCACTTTTGTCCTGGATTTTCCCTAAGTCCCTGAGTGAAGTTGAACAATTTACTTCACTCCTAGTGCTCCAGGATGCTTTAAAATAATAAGATATATTGAAGTTGATTTCTACAGAAAGTGTTTTATTTGGGGTAATGCTCTTTTTCATGAATAACTATACAAGTTTTCAATTATTACTATAACAAATTACCACCAACTTAGTGGCTTAAAACAACACAAATGTATTATTTTATAGTTCTGGTCGTCAGAAGTCTAAAATCAAGATGTTGCAGAGCAGCATTCTTTTTGAGGGTGTTAGAAACCATCTGAGAATTTGTCTCCTTGCCTTTTCTATCTTCTAGATATTGCCTGCATCTTCTAGATGTTGCCTGCATCCTTTGACTAATGGCTCTCTCTCCCCCATCTTCAAAGTGCATCATCATCACATCTTTTTCTGGCTTCATCATCACGTCTCTTTCTGATTTTGATCCTCTTGCATCCCTCTTATAAGGGCCCTTATGATAACATTGTGACCACCTGCATAACCAAATAACCTTCCTTCTCAAGATCCTTCATCACATCTGCAAAGTCCCTTTGCTATTGAAGGTAACATGTTTATAGGTTCTGGGGACAGCAATGAGGACAGTTTTGGAGGACCATTATTTAGCCTATCCCAGTTACCTATTGATTTCCTAGAACACTTAACATACATATTATGAATGCATCCCATTCTAGACCTCCAGGAATGGAGTCTAGAAATAGGCATTTTAAATAAACTTCCCCATGTCTGAAGTGCACTGCTGTGAGAAAAGGCACGTCACTAAAGATCTTTTAGGATAAGTATAGGAATGAAATTAGTACAACAGTGCTTTAAGATAAGCATTGACACGTTCAAAATCATGCAAAAGTTAAGTAATATTAGGAGTTATTGAGTTTTTTGTTTGTAGTCATTATTTATTTATGTATTTATTTATTTTGATAAGAGACGATTCTGCATAGAATTTGGGTCAAAAAAAGAAAAACAGAAGGCAGTTGGTTTGGGTGTAATAGCGTAGGCAAGCCTGCTCTTCTAATCTAGGAATTACCCTATTTATTCAACTCCTTTGCTCCTTGGGGGAATCACTGCTTCATAAAACCTATTTTCCTATGACATTGCCTGCCAGCAAGGAACCCTCTCAAACCCTGTTGCAGTCTGAATATGGACACATACTGTGACAGCACCCAGGCACGTGGAAAGAGATTCAAAGCAAAGTCCTGAATGGCAAGATCTCCCTTCTCCCATTAGGTAAGGATCCTCCTATTTGTACTACTTTCCTTCCAGTCGTGCATGTGGCAAAGGCTTCTGATTCCTGAGAGAAAATGGAAAATTTCTCTTGCATTATGGTTAGTCTTTAGGAGGAGAAGCTTGCTTGGGGAAGATGGCTTTCTTATTTCAATTTGGCAGTTTCCCCTAACATAAACACATAAGATAAAATCAGCCAAGCTGTCAGGGGGCTTCCTCCTGGAGGCAGGGTCCTGAAGTCCTAGCAGGTGGCTCAATTTCTACGCCTTACATTAGGGAAATGGTTCTCAGCACAACCTGCACTTTGAGATCATATGAGAGACTTAAAAACAAACTATCCTGGCTGGATATGGTGGCTCACATCTGTAATTCCAGGACTTTAGGAGGCCAAGGTGGGAGGATTTCTGGAGCCCAGAAGTTTGAGACCAGCCTCAGCAGCAGAGTGAGAAGCCATCTCTAGCAAATTTTAAAATTAGCTGAGCATGGTGGTGCATGCCTGTAGTCCTAGCTACTTGGGAGGCTGATATGGGAGGATTGCTTGAGCCCAGCAGGCCGAGGCTGCAGTGAGCTATGATCATGCCACAGCACTCCAGCCTGGGTGATGGCGTGAGACCCTGTCTCAAACAAAACAAAACAAAACAACCCTCATAAATAAACAAACAAAAAACAACCAAGAAAAAACCTGTCTCTAAGTCCCATTCTTTCACATGGTGATTTAAGTCATTTGAGAAGAATACCTGCTATCAATATTTTTAAAAAACTCTCCAAATAATTTTAATGCAAAGCCAGGGGTTAAAGCCACTGATTAGGAAATCTTAAGTGGTTCCAGGTTAGGAAATAACTAGTAGTTGCAGTTGTTACCATGTTTTTAAAAACAGAATACAATTAAGAATCCTATTTTGGGTTGTACGCAAAGCTCATTCAATGTATTTATTACATGGCACTCACTTAGTGATGATTAAGAGTTAGAAGGGGTTTTAGAAACATTCTAATGGGATTTCATAGAAAGAAATTGGGTTTTGGAGACAGACGAGTTTGAATGAATTTCGATCCTTCCAATTATTAGCTGGGAAATCTTAGGCACTTAACTTTGCTAGGCTTCAGTTTCCTCATCTGTATAATCTGCATAAAAATCACGAATTTATGGATTTCTTAAAAGGAATAAATAAGACTTACATAAAGCCCCTGTCATATTAATAAGCACACAGAAAATATTATTACACTCCCTTTTATACAGAAGAGGAATTTAGGCAGAAAATAATAAATAAATAAAGTCACACACACACACACACACACACACACACACACATACACACACACAAACACATGCAGGCCTCCCAGTGAGTGTCCTTCCTAAGTAATACAATTTACCGGCATAAAATCTGGGACTAGAATTCATGACTTCCATCTAGAATCCAGTTCTTTTGTAGAATCACTGTAATGTGGCTGATACATTATTCAGAAATATTAATACCTTTCCCCTTTCAGTCTTGCTTGTAGAGGATTATTGCCTGTAACGGCCCAGATAATCATGCCTCCGTTTCCTCCTCTTTAGCTACATAATTAAATTTACAACAGCCAGTTAGGGCAGGCCAAGGCACACCTTATACAGCAATAATAATAATAATAATAATAATAATAATAATAAACTCTAAAGCAGATAATAAACATGCTACTTTGTGAGAGAATGCTACTAACTGTGGCTCCTGCCTGGCCAGCTCTAGCTGGTACCACTCCCTGGATTTGACTATGATTCTAGAACCGTGCTACTCAATACATTAGTCCTAGCCATGTGTAGCTATTTAAAATTAAAATGAACTCAAATTAAATCAGTTAAATAATTTGGTTACTCAGTTGCACTGGCCACATTTCAAATGCTGAGTTGCCGCTGGTGACCAGTGGCTACTGCATTGAACAGCATAGATATGAAATATTTACATCATCACAGAAAATTCTGTTAGGCAGTGCTGTGTTAGAGGACTTTATATCTTTGGATTTTTTATTATATCTAAATTTATGAATTGAATTTTCTCTATTAATAGCCATTAATTGTGTAGCTATAAAATAGAGAAAAGTGGAATTTGATATGAAAATAAGCTGAGAGCAAGGATACAAGAGGAAAGAGAGAATAGACTTGATTTGCCTGAACTGACAGCTGGCAGTTGACAATTCAAGCAAGAATAAACTGTCCCTTAGGTTAGTAGGCAGAAACACCCTGGCTAAAGAGTTCATTATGCTTGTTTCTGAAAGGCTGGGGATGGCACACTGATACAAAGCTCTGGCAGCCAGTGCTCCTACTGGGCTCCCAGTGGGTTCCTGTGGGCAGCTGTCACCATGGCAACGCTTAAGATTGAGGCTGGAGCCCTGAAAACAGCTGCTCTCATGCCGTTGCCCCACTCCTGACATCCATCCTAAGCCCTAACCAGGCAAATCGATCAATCCCTGTGGAATCCTCAGAGAGCTCAATTTAAGCACAATTTATTTTAATAAAAAATAAGACTTGAAAAGAAGTTCAGACATTAAACCTAACCAGCAAATATAATGTTAGGCCTCTTTCTGTTAAAAAAGAAATCAAAATATAAATTTTGCTACATCCTGTCACTATTTTGGATTCTCAGCTATGAAAGCACTGTCCTCTTTCCCTGCATTAAGATGAAGTTCCTCAATTAGGGTGAATGTGGGAGTTATTGGTGCTGTTCAGCAATGTTTCTGTTCTTCTTCCAAACATACTGTAGGACAACATGACCCAAACTTCTTTTTTTTCTGTGAAAGATTAAAGCATCTTTGTTGGGATCAGTTAAGACAACAGGAAGTAAAATGCAGTTCTATTTCTGTCCATGTAACTTATTTTGGCCAGTGCAATATGAGTGGAAGTGACATGTGTTATTTCCAGTTAGAAACCTTTAAGAAGCGGCACATGAGAAGCCAAATTCTTCCCTCTGCCTGCAATGCTGCAGACGGTGGAGGCTCCATCAGTCTTAGAGCCTGAACAAGGATGATGGAGTACCTCACCCACTGAAGATGGACCTGGAGTGAAACCATGTTTTAAGCCATTGAGGTTGGGGGGGTGTTTGCTACTACAGCAACAAATTTAGAATCTTCTAACACAGTGCATATATCAAAAAAAGTACAGAAAGAATTTAAAAATCTGAAGAAAATTAATTATTTTAATGTAAACTGCTAGTTTCAACAGTATCCTATCTATTGCAGGATCAGCTTAAATAAAAAATCTGTGTAATGGTGTGACTTTTTTCATGCCAATATTATTTGTTTGTGAACAAGATATGTCAGTCTTGGTTTATGTTAAAGCAAAAAAATTAGTCTGATACTAGCAATTCAGTTGGTCTTCTTAGACCAATTTTCGTATACATAAAAATATTTATGACACCTATAAAGAGATATTAACAAACAAAACATCTTTAAAATACAATATTCCAGTACTTATATTTAAATAAATAGCAAAATACATAGCCTGTGGGAAAGAGGGGTAATATATACTTAGTATATTATTTGACATTTTTAAGATTATTCTTTGGGAATCCTGGGGAAAAGTTTGGAAGATATGTGCATCATTTTTATTATTTTGGATACAACATTTTAACTTTACTAGTTCAACTAGTTCAACATAATTGATTCTGAATGACCTATGGATATTACAAGATGTTGAATATACTTTTAATGTATGTCTATTTGCCGCAGTTAAAGCAATATTCCAAACAATGAAACTATGCAAAAAAAAATCAAGATTGCTTTAAATAATGACAACCTCCTTATTGTTAGCATATAATCTCTCCCCAAAATGCAGATTGTTTGGATATATCAATTCTGATGTGTGAGTATGTCTCATCCATCACCTCAAATTGCTTTTGAAATTATATGTAATATAAAAGTTTAAAAATTGAAACATTTAAAGCAGTCATATTTTTTATAATCACAAAACCTTATGCAGACTCTAAACACCCACTGAAGATAAATAAATTTAAAAAATTAAAAAATAATCCTGGTGGATTTTATAAATGCCATTGCTGGGATTTCTGTTTTTTCATTTGATACTCGGAAAATAAAACATTTATTTTAGCAACACACACACACACACACATATATTTTAATACAGGAAATTTAGAATTTAACCAGGCTGCTTCAGCGTTACCTCCTCCTACTTCTCTTCAGGATCTAGGACATTCTGCCTCTTGGCCAGTAAGGGGAGCCATCACAAAGTAATTACAGACACATTTACATGACAACCTTTCTTCATAGACTTGAAGTTTGTACGGATTTTTCTAATACACATCTTGCTTTGCAGTGAATTTTGTAGGTCAGTACTGAACACACATTGTCTGTACACGCCCAGGCTGTCATAGCAGGCCACCAGATAGCAAAAGCTTCAGAAAAGCTCAGATGCTGTGCTGTTTCTTTAGAAGCCTTCTTTTCCCATGTCTCATGCTGTTAGAAAAAGCTTCTATTACCCAAGATCCAGGCCAAAAGGCTCTGATCTGAGCCCTGCTGCTGCTTTAATTGTCTGCCCCTACTCAGCTCTCTTTATTAACCTCTCTCACCCCTCCCAATAATAAATGTAAATTACATGTTTCTTTCAAGTCTACCTACCCAATTCTTTCAGGAAAAGCCATTTGTTCCCATGCACCTGGAGCTAATTCTCACTTCTTGCATTTTATCCACTGAACCACGCTCCTGCCCTGCCGCCTTCTCCCAGACTCCCCTAGATGCCATTTTACCTCTACTGGGGGCCTGAGCTGATGTATTTAAGGGCTGCCCAAGAATGAAATAATTCAACACTGAGTTTCCCAGGCATGGTATTTCTCTGTATTGTTTCAAATACCTAAAAAGATGAGGGCAAGTGTTTGAGTGTGGCACCTAGCCAACCAGAGTTGTTTCAAGAAAAGTCAATAATGTATATTACAAACATGTTTTGGTGACCAAATACAGCCTCCCAGCTATAGGTCTCCCCTAGAAAAGTGAGGCAATTATCTCAATCAGTCAAGTGAAAAGGTCCATTTATGCTTCAATTCTCTGGCTAATTCAGGCAAAAGTAAAATTTTCATCTGAATGATCTCAGTAATTGGCTTGCTGCTTTGCTTTACGAGAGAAAAGCAAAGAAACAGGCTGTTCTATACTGACAGGGTGCTGGTAATCACGGGGAACTGTGCATAGAAAACATCAATGAGAAAGCACATTAGTAGAGACTTTGTTGAGAAATTTCAACAACAGATAGAGCCTAATCATAGATGATGAATGGGACCTTTAGCAATCATTTTTCCTCCCCGGCACCTGCCCACCAACCACTTTTCCTTCAGTATTTCAGGTCCAGAGCAGGTATGCCACTAGGAACAAATCAACAAATCTATTATCCTTGACTTCTTCCTCTCCTTTAATTTCCATTCCACCTTCTACAGATCTTTTGAATGTCAACCCCTCTGTATTCCCATGGCTGTTGTCTTAGTTCAACCATTGGTACTTTCCTTGAACATTCATCAATTTGATATTTATTGAGGGTCTTTTATGTGGAGGTGCAATGCCAGGTACTGCAAATACAATGAGCAGAAAGACAGACATGAATTCTATTGATCACAGTTACTCTTTTTTTTTTTTTTTTGCGACAGTCTTGCTGTCTCCCAGGCTGGAGTGCAGTGTTGCGATCTCGGCTCACTGTAAGCTCCGCCTCTCAGGTTCACACCATTCTCCTGCCTGAGCCTCCCGAGTAGCTGGGACTACAGGCTCCCGCCACCACGCCCGGCTAATTTTTTTGTATTTTTAGTAGAGACGGGGTTTCACCGTGTTAGCCAGGATGGTCTCGATCTCCTGACCTCGTGATCCACCCACCTCGGCTTCCCAAAGTGCTGGGATTACAGGCGTGAGATCGCAGTTACTCTTAATTGGCTTACCTGCTTTCTATCTCATACCTCTCCCCTAATCCATTATCTTCCTAGCTGTCAGATTCACCTTTTGAAGTGCCAAGCCAGGCACTACTTCACTGCATAGTAGCCAAAGTCCTAAGTATGAGATACAAGGACCTTGATGATCTGACATTGACTTCATAGTCCTTTTCCCTTCCAGTCACTTTCTAGTGGTCTTATATTTGGCCAATCTGAATTTTCCACGGTTGCCTGTGATGGCTGCTTTGATCCAAAATGCCTCTTTTCCCCTTCGTCTGGCTAATTTATATCTATAGTACTTTTTCATTTGGTTTTAATTATTAAAATTATCCTCCCTATATTCTGTCTTCCTGGACTTCTCACTTCTGTTTTCCTAGACTTTTGTCTCTTGATTCCATAGGGAATAATTTCAAGCCCCTTTAGCTGTCTAAAGAAAACTTGTATTTGGTGTAAACATTCGTTCTTTCAACTAGCCCTTTGTCGTGTTTTTGAGCTCCTTTACTGTTCTGAGCATTCTCCCCTGAACACATTTCAGTAAGTGGATATTCCTTTTAAATGGCAGTAGCCATAATTGAACTTGGTATTCCATGTGTGATCTGATTTTCAGGAAGGACAATTCCTGTCCTGGTAAATATACATGTTCCTTTCTAAAACCTGAGCTCAAGACTTTCCATTTCTCTCTTAACTCCTACTCTGGATTCTCCTGGATACAAAATCAGGTCTTTATTTCCTTCTTTTGAATCCCAAATCTGGCTGTGATGGATATGGAGATGCACAACTCAGGTTTCTTTCAGGGCTGACTTGTTACTTCTTTTTCAGAGATGACCTCAGTTACAGAGTGATGCCTTGTTCAAAAGCACAACCTTCCTTAGCTATCCACATCCAATGACTGATCATGGAGGACATAAAAAGATCTGAAAAGTTTGGCTCACTAGGGGACACCACCAAAGAGTCATACGGCTCTGGAGTTCTCTGAGGGTTGGGCTGAGGCTCTGTCAGGCCTGCTTCATAATTCAACTTGTCTCTCTGTTCAATTGCTTCCTCCTCCTGGCTTCCACAGCTTTTGAAACTTAATAAATACCTTGCAAGTCCAACTCCATTTCAGAGTCTTTAAAAACCAAATCTGACATTTGGTATCAGAATGGTCCAAAAATGAAGTTGATAAGATAAATTTTGAAGCTTTATCATTTGTCACTTGGCTAGTAATGTGGACCCCATCACTGATGGTACTGAGGCACAAACAATCCAATGGAAATGAAAAGACCCTGAAACAACAGAGGACAGGAG
Organism: Chlorocebus sabaeus; assembly: GCF_047675955.1. NCBI lineage: Eukaryota > Metazoa > Chordata > Mammalia > Primates > Cercopithecidae > Chlorocebus > Chlorocebus sabaeus. Next base: position 53,021,420 of record NC_132913.1, on the reverse strand, counting down.
GTGCCACATAATTGCTGAAAAGCAGGTGGATGCAATTATCATAATGAGCAGCAGAGCCAGAGTGGCAGCCAGTGGCCTGACCCACAGAGAGTCGTAGAGATGGTTAATAGAAACTCATAACCCTGGGGGCAAAATAGATGGGTAGCCAACAAGGAGACTTTGGTTTATACCATCACAAGAAATTAAGGTAAATAATTAGAATCCCCAGTTAGTGAAGGAACTCACCCCAATAAGATAGTCATGCCAATAAGATGTTGTAGTCCTTTGCTCACTTTCCAGATATGAGTTCATTTTCAGACCCAGGACCCACTGACTGAAGAAATGGCCAGGTCCCTAGGAAGAAAGACCCAGCGACACAATGCAAGTATATATGATAATGATTCCCCCAGTCCATCTTTAAAAGTACCTACAACTGTTTACTTGGGTGACTGCGTACAAGGGAAAGGGGAACACTCAAAACATTTTGGGACTGTTTGACACTGGGTCTGAGTGAACATTGATACCTGGAGAACTGAAGACTTACCATGCATGGGGCCCTCCTGTTCTAAAGTGGGAGCGTGTAAAAACCAGGTAATGAACAGACTCCTGGCAGAGATCTGGCTTGCAGTAAGTCCACTAGGTCTGAGGACCCACGCAGTGGTCATTTTCCCTGGCTCCAAGTATGTAATTGGAGTTCTTATGTTTGGAGTATATGCAATCCCAACATTGAACCTTTAGTGAGTGGGACAGAAGCTATAGAAGTGGGGAGAGCCAAGTGGGTGTTTCTGAAACTGTTTGTATCCCCCACCCAAATCAAGGTAGTACATAAAATACAGGGGGAATAGCGGAAATTATTAGTACCTTTAGGAACGTAAAAGATATAGGGGTAGTGGTCGCTATCATATCCCTACTTAAGTTATCTTAATGCAGTGACTTGCTCTTGTAGAACATAGATGGTTCCTGGGAAATGAGAGTAGATTATTGCAAATTCAATTAAGTGGTAGCCTCAATTGCAGTTGCTGTGCCAGATGTAGTATCTTTGCTAGAGTGGGTTAACCAACCTCAGTCACATGGATGAGGTTATGTGAACGGCAAATGTGTTTCTTTCTATTCCAATTAGAAAAAGAGGATCAGAAATTGTTTGCATGTACATAGAATGGGCAACAATATATATTTACTTTTGTATTCTGTCATGATATAGTACAAAGAGATCTCAACTCTCTAGATTTCCAACAGAATACCACTCCTTTATAGTATTATGCTAATTAGGCCAGATGAGCAATAACTTGTCAACATGCTGGTGGCATTGGTGAAACACATACACAGTGGAGGATGGGAGATAAACCCTTTGAAGAGTTAGGAGCCTGCCACACTAATACAGTCTTTAGGCATTCTGTGGTGTGGGGAGTTCAGGATGTCTCTTCCATAGTAAAGATACATTATTACATGCTGCAACTCCCACCGTGAAAAGAGAAGCACAACACTTGGTATGCTTCTTTAGGTTCTAGATGTGACAACGTATTTCTCATTCAGGAATACTGCTCTGACCCGTATGTTGGGCAATGTAAAAGGCTGCCAGCTTTGAGTGAGACGTAGAGGAGGGAAAATCTCAGTAGGAGGTATTGGTTGCAGTCCACCAAGCCCTGTTGTTGGGTCATGTGAGCCAGCAGACACCACGATATTAGTAGTAGCAGTGGTGGGAAAAGATGCTGTGTGGAGGTTAAGTGCCAGTGGTAGAATCCCAACATAGGCTATGGGATTAAAGCTTTGCCATTTGTAGCAGTAATGTGTATGCCTTTTGAGAAACAACTCCTGATATATTACTGAAGCCTCATAGAGATTACGTGCCTGCTATGGGACACCAAGGCACTGCACCTGTAGAACCACGTATCTTAAGGCAGGTCTAGAAGCACTTTATTTTAAGAGGTGGATTCTAGAAGTAGAAAACTTGGATCAAGCATAAATAGGACTGGAAGACACAAAAAAGCTGCATGATAAGATAGTCCCATCTTCCATGTCATTTGCCATCATTTTCCCTGAACCTCTTCCTCAGCTCATCCCTCACTCCATATGGAGGGTGCCACATGGCTCACTTCTGGAGGAGGAAAAAGCCTTCAGATTTGGTTTATAGATGGGCTGGTTTAGTAGGTGGATGCCAAACAAGCCAAAAATCCATGGCAGCTACACTGCAGTCTTGCTCGAGTAGCTCACGGGGCTAGAGAAAAATTCTTAAAATAGGCAGAGCTTTAAGGTCCACCTTGTCATTCTCTTTGTGTGGAAGAATAAATAGGAGCTCTGTTAGAATATATATGGACTGATGGGTAGAATGAATAGCCTGGCTCAGGATGCTGAAAGCAGAGATATTAGAAGATTGGGGAATAGGAGGCTTGGAGTATAAGCATGTGAATGACCTGTGAGAGAGGACATAAAGTGTGAAGATCTTTGTGTCACATGTTAACACCTATCAACTAGAGAGCAACCACCACAGAAGACACACTAAACAACAGTGTGGACCTGTGTTGTCCAATATTGTATGCACTAGCCACACATGGCTACTCCAAACTGAAATGTGCTGTAATTGCAAAATACACTGGATTTCAAAGACTTAGTCTTCCAAAAAGGATGTAAAATATCACTAATAATTTTTATATTGATTACATGTTGAAATCTTTGGTATATTGGGTTAAGTGAAATATATTATTAAATTAATTTTATCTTTTTGTTAACTCTTTTTAAGGTGACTATAAGAACACTTAAAACTGCATATGCAGCTCACATTTGTAGCTCACATTATATTTGTTTTTGATAGTATTAATATAGACAGAATAACTTGGCTGTTTGGCAGCAAGCAGCCAGCCTCAGTTATTGGCTACTCCAGGGCTGCTGTGATAGGTACATGGATTGGGTGGCAGTGGGAGCCACAAAGGCTCTCCTTGGGTCCATGAGCATGGCCTGCCACTTACCAAGACTGATAAAGCTCCCGCTGCTGCCAAATGCACAGTTTGCCAGCAACAGAGACGGATGCTGAGCCCTCCATATGCCACTACTCTTCTGGAGCCTAAGCAGACACTTGTTGGCAGATTGATAACATTGGGCCCCTTCCATCTTAAAAGGGCCAGAGATTTTTTTGTGTTTTTATTTGTTGTTTGTTTTAAATAAAAATAGACATATATTCCAAGTATAAGTTTGCCTTTCTTACCTGTAGGGCCTTGGCTAACACCATTATTCAAGGACTTACAGTATATTTGATCTACTCACTTAGGATCCCACATAACATCATATCAGAGCAGGTGAACTAATTTACAGTAAAGGAGGTGTGGCATTGGGCACATGACCATGAGACCCACTGATCATATCACATACTTCAAAGCTCCTGGCCTGACAGAGCATTGACTGGCCTGTAGAAGGTGCAGTTGAAGTCCAAGTTTGGAGATGATGTTCTGCAAGAATAGGTTACTATCCTCGAGGATCCAGTATATACATTGAATCAAAAACCTTTACATAATAATATGTCCCCCATATGAATAACACATGCGTCCAAACTCCATTGGGTGGAAGCAGGAATGGCTCCACTTAACATGACCCACAGGAGAAAACTGTGGTTCCTATTCCACAACTCTATAGGGTTAAATGTCTTTGCAGTCTTAGAGGTCCTAGTCCCCAAAGAGGTCACACTTTTCTTAGGGGACTAAAGAGTCCCATTGGACTTAAGCTATTGCTACATCCTAGGATTTTTAGGCAAGGAGAAAAAATACCTCACCATCTTGATAGAGGTATTTGACCTTGATCCTCAGGAAGAGATGGGCCTACTGCTACATAATAGGTGCAGGAAGTAATATTCACTTAGGTGCCTTTTGGCTCTGGGTCACACCACCAAGTAAGCCATTGAGGCTAGCAACTGTGTTTGCTGAAGCCGAGAGGAATGTAGAATTAATAGTGAGAGAGGGAGATGGTCAGTTTTAGCTGTGGCTTTAGGACCAGCCAGAGTGGCAGGAACTGTAATTTATTTTACTAACTTTGCTCCTTTAAGTTTTCCCCAGGGAGAGAGGCCCACCAGAATCCTGAAGGAGTTGTTTCCTGAAATTTAAGTGATGACATGAATTGAGGACCTGACGGATGGACGTGGAAGACACAGAGCTGTTCTACCTTCAAAAATTCCCTTTCAAGGAAGGACTTGTCCCAGGTCCTAAGAGTGCTGTCAGAAAAACATCCTCCAACTTTCAGCTCTTTTCAGGCTTTCTCCTCACTGCAGAGCGCCAGCTCATCTCAGAGCACTCCCTTTCTGGGGCGGAAGACATCCAGAGACTGACTGTGGAGTGGCTATATAGGCCCAGCCATTTCTGCCCGCGAGGGGATGACTCAGAGGATCCCTTATCCTCTAGAGCACTCCAGTGGGGTCGGTCTGCATCACAGCCTGATTTCTGTCTTTTCCTAATCTGCTTCCTCCCACTGGCTCCCACAAGAATTGATTCCTCATGGAAATCCTGCATGCTAAACTCCATCTCAGAGTTGTGTGCTTATGGCAAACACAGCCTGAAACACTAGCCTTTCTAAAGCTTCGGTCCTCTCTGTTATTTAGTTCCTTCTATATATATATTCTCCCTGTAAAATTCTCATTCGCTCCAAATCTCATATCTTTGTCTAAACTCTAGACTTACATTTCCTTCTGTCCATTTGTTATTTTCACTGAGTATCCCAGCATCAATTTAAGCTGTCCAAAATGAACACATCTCTTCCTCCTTGTAACATTCTAATTTATGCTGGTGATGTCTATCTTCTTATGTCCTTCTCCACATTCCACCTATGGTATTTTGGCTCATAATTATTTTGTTACCTTTAATCTCTCACATCATAATAGGCTTTCAAATAGCTTTTTCTCTGCTGTAATTACCCACATCTTTCTACTTGCTTGTCTAGAGGGACTCTGCCTGTCTTTTCCCCCAGTGCCGCCTCATTGTAGCACATTCTTGCGCAGGATCCTAAATCAGAGTAGGTTCTCAACTCTTAATTTTTTCTAATGAACAGTGACTGCAATAGCGACTGGAAAGATTTTTACTCCGGCATTTCCATCCTCCCAAACTGTCTGTGCACTGTAGCCACACTGATATTCCACACTGCAAATCACTCTTATTTGATTGATTTTCCTTTTCTAAAATCTTCAGGATTTCCTGAAGGAAATACCCTTATTTCCCTAAGGATATAAGCCAGATTCCTTGGGTTGGTCTTTAAAGCTTTGCACTCTCTAAATTCACTTTCCTCACCTGATTTGTCATTTGTTCCTGAGAGTAAATGATCTGTTCTTAACCAGGTCCTTCTGCCCCCGACCAGAAGAGTGATTTTGTTCTGATCAACCTTTCCTCAAATTGCTCCATAATGTGGACCATGGGGATGCCCCTGCTAGTTGAAATTCTCCCTCTCTCTCTGAATCTGACACCTTTTCCACGGTTTCAGCCAGCCATCTTTCCCTCATCTGAACACCTATACAGGAGTGGACTTTGCATCACTCATTTTTGTACTTTGCATACATCAGTAAATGTATTTTTAAGCATCTACCGTGTTTTAAACACTAAGCTGAATGCTGAGAAGACAGAGAGTAATGAGAAGTGTTTTCTGTTGTCAGGAAGTACTGAGGGGGAGTAGGTACATAAATAAGCAAGTGCAGTGAGACTCGAAAGGGCTCTAATACATGTCTGCTTTGCATAAAACAACAGGCAATCGATTTTCAGGAATACTGGAAGGGCAACATAAAGGAAGGAATATTTGCGTTTTCTCTTGAAAAATAAATGGATGGTCATTAGAATTGTACTGTCAGGATAGGTTTATGGGGTGTATATTCTTGGCAGAAGAGACAAGCTGAACAGAAGCAGGGAAAAATGGAGTAGCAGGTGAAAATAAGGAACCGCTCTTGTGGGCAGTGGAGGACATGGGAAGTAAAGGGAGAGCTTGTACCCAGATCTCAGACGACCTTGTGAGGCATTCCAAGGAATTTGAATTTTGTTTTATTGGCAGTGAGGAGAAAACACCACACAAGATTTTTAATTCAGTGAATAACATGTTCAAATTTGAGTTTTAGGATGATCGCACAATCATATTATTATTTGCTTTTAAAAATATAGATCCAGTCTCTAAATATAAAACAAGTTGTTGGAAGAAAGTGTGTTGCATACGATAGGAGATTTTAAAAAATGCAATTTTTTTCCTTCATCCTACTGCCAATAAAAGTTAAGTTTTAGTTACCTTAAGCCAGCAGCTTTAAACAGATGGGCATATATACGTACCCATGCGTACGCGTATATTCTAAACATCAAATCACACAGATTCTGCTTTAAGCAAAGCAAAACAAAAATACTACTAAGCAGTTAATTAAGGATACTACTTACAAGAGATTGAATTTGTCCTTGTAAAAATATCCTCCAAATTTCATTTACATAGAGAGTTCTCCTCTGGCCCTTGTGTTTGTTTACGCATCATCACTTGATGAAGGGGTTCAATAGCTGAGAAAGTAAAGTGCTATAAGCATCTTCACTTAGGGATGAATCCTAATAAAGTTAACACATCTTTGAAATGACAATGTAATGAACCATTTCACAGGAACTGGCTTCACACACAACTTTTCAAGAATAGTATCTGTTACACAGTGGAAGGGAGGTATCCTTGTGTGTGCTGGGACAGCGTTAAGGGATTGCAGCTCAGGATGTAAGAACAAAGGTTTTACACAACACACAACAGAAATGCAACAGTAGATACAACTTAGAAACCGGTTTTACTCTGCTGCAAACAGATGGACAAGATATTGTACAATATGTAATAAAAAGTACAGCATAATACAAGTGCCACTAATAAAAGAAACTTAAGGATAAGACTTAAAAATGCTTATTTGTTTTATATATATACACACTGCAATAAAAAGCCACAATAAATACACGAATTTCCATGTCATTCATAATAAATACTGAAAATATAAATACAGAAGACTACAGCTAATATGAATAAATTATTACAACATAAGGTCCAGGTTAAGTTCTGTTGAATATTATTGTAGCTTATTTTATATACCCTTTGGCATTTTTGATGTTATAACTTACACACAAGAGAAATCAATCTAGAAACTGTGCGACATACAACATGACATCTTAGTGTAACATGACTGTTTGTGTGGACTGGAGTTGATTTTCCTCCCTTTCAACCGTTTTAAGTCATTAGATTGAGCATAACTAATAAATATCTATTGAAGTACTGTTGATATTGAGTGAAAGTAACAATAAAAACCAGCTGAAAGATAAAACTAACCATAACATCACAAAATACAGTTCAGTGGCTTTTCTGAGTTTTTAAAGTTGCTTTTTTTTTTTTTTTTTTTTTGCCAGCAACAAACAAAAAATAAGGAAACAAATATTCTCAAAAGACTTCCCTTGTGTAAGGACCATTCCCAGTATCTGAATAGTTCAACACAGACTGAAGGATAATACCTAAGTCCTTTGGATCATTTGATCTACCAATACATTCAGCTCACTAGATTCCACCAGAATTTGCAAATGTACCAAATTTCTATGGCAGTTGGAAAGTGAGACATAGTTGATGTCTAAAACTATGATCAAGATGAAGACGCTGCAAAAAGTGACATATGTCTATGCAACCAATTATACATATTTTAAAAATGGGAAACATGTATTTTTGACAAATGTCAAATGATCTATCAAATTGATATACCCTGTGACACTGAGGGAAACACATTGAAAGAACAAAGTGCCATTTTCTGTATAAACAGGCATTAACCAGTACATATGTATTAATAGTTCTATCTTAAGAGGCTATTACACCAGAAATTCAATAAACTAAAAATAAAGCAGATCAACTTTACTAAGACACAATAAAGGCTGAGGTTCTTAGGAACAGAGCTGTAATCTACAGGTTTATTTTTATTATTTTTTTTTTTTACTATTTCTGTACTGTAAATTTCTAGCATTTATTATACATCAAACACTTTTGAAACATGTTTCACAAACTATGCCTCAGACTTATTTCCATAGAGGTGCCTAGAGTCAATTAAAACATGGGCCAAATTTTATTCACCATTCTTTACATGATCATTCTATAGCATTAGCCTTTTTTTTTCTTTTCAATAAAAAGGGTCATTTCCCCCTAGTGTTATTTGTGGGGAGTAACCACACTGATGTGGCCATCATTTCACAAGAGCGTCCGAATTGGGGAGATATGCAGCTGTACCAAGATTGAAAAAAATCCCATGGAGAAACGAAACATTGATTTCAGGGGTGCTCCTCATCTTCCGGTGAGTTCTGACTCTGAGTTGGGTGTCAACTCTGAGCAGACAAAAAAGGCTCTGAAAGCTCCAGGGAGTGCTTGAATCAAGTGATGCAACCAGAAAAATCACCATTCTCCAGGACTCCTCCTTCGTTTTCAGGCCTTGTCAAGAAGACAAATTTTTAAATCATTTTCCTGACCCCTGAGAAAGCAAGAAGCCATTGTTTAAATAACACAGGGACAAAGGCTGGGATCAAATGGTGGCTGTGTAAATCTCTGCAGTCATTTTATTCCATCAGACTCTTCACAACTACTCCTATCTCCCTCAGGAGGAGTGGAAAAACTTTGGATTCTTATTTGCCATTTTAAGCCCAGGAAAGATTAATGAGAAGGTCATTCTTAGAAGTAAGAATGTAGAAAATGCTTACTTTTGTAATTGTAACTTCTTAGAAAATGGAACAGTTTAAAAGTCAAGTCATTTGATCCTAGTTCTGATGTTTGTCACTGGGGATCTGAAACAGTCACTTTTCCTGACATTACCTACTGACATAAGAGCAATCACAAAAACAAACAACAACTACTTTATGAAAACCTAGTACAGCCATATTTGTCAAAAGCTGGTCACGTTACTGACCATTGTCTCTGAATCCGTGTCTTTCTTTAAAAATCTGATTTCTTGGGAGACTTATGGAATGATCACATAGTAGTAATGTAATAATCACCAAATGTAGGGGGAAACCCAGCTTCCCTTGAATCCCCTAGTACAATGGCCCAAATCACCACAACTGTTGCCAGGTGCCTAACCCTCAAAGACTGGCCAAGATATTTTCTTATTGTGAGAAAACCTAAGAGAGCTGAATTGTGTTGCCAAGGAAACTGCTTTCCCTAGAGATGTTAAGAATAGATGGCGATCTCTCCTGTTGGGCATGCCTGAGTGACAGTCCTCCCTGGCGGTAGATCGATGAGCCATATGACCTCTGGAGATCCCCCCTAGTCTCAGGACCATAAAATTTGAAGAATACAGAAGAATCTCAAACTTTCCATTACTCACACACAGTTGGCCATTGTGAGTATCTTTGAAAAGATTAAACTATTCTGAGATCCCCATTTGGCATGACTAGTGCCAAATGAATCAGGGTTCAGATGGTAACCCATGGCAGTGCACTCTATTTGTTTGAGATACAAACGAAATGACTTTGCCAACTATTACATCTTAAAAATCAATCACCTTTAGATATCATTTGGATACCATTAAACAACTCAAGGACCAACACTAAATAAATTAAAAACAAAACAAAACAACAACTACCACCAGGCAACAAGTTCCTAGGTTAGATATTTAGGTTTTTCCATTTTAGGGTAATTGAGATTTGGATTTTAGTTTTCTGTTCTCTTTTTTATTAAATAAAGTTGCAATAATATATATATCTTTAAATTTGTTTTAAAGAGGGGTGGCTTTTTTAATGGCTAAGGAAAAAAGCTTGGTGGCCACATGAAAAGGAGGAGCAAAACAAAATTGGATACGATGTACTACAAAGGTAGAAATTTCAAACTCCTTTTCCGTAGGTCCCCTATGTAGAGACAACAGCAAAACCATTATTAGGAAGCCATGCCCCTGACAAGAAGGGCAGAGGGTAGTAGCCTTATCCAGTGTGGCAGTAGGACTTGATGAAGGTCTCTGGTAATACAAGTACCTAGATAAATTTAAAAGAGACATCTTCTAAGTCATTTTTCTTCAAAATACTCATTAATAAATACCTTTTAAGATAATCCCAAGACAGATAAAAATATTGGGAGAAAACCAAAAGAGAAAGGAAAGAGATACTCCAACAAAGAAGCTATTCTAAAGTTACAACTAAAACTCTTCAATCAGGTCACATAAATTAACTTAGGCAATTGCAAGGCTAATTTCTACCATAAATTTGTCTCCTTCTAACTCTAATCAATATACGTTATCTTAAAAATATTTAAATGGCCTCACATGTCACTAAAATGAGTTAATGAATGAACTTAACTATCACCGTGGCAATGATAAAGAGAGGAATTACATCATTAGCATGCTGAATACAAATGTTGTCCAAAATAAATTCTATCACATTCCTTTGAAACTTTAGTCCTGCCAGAAACTTTTACGAGAGATGACATAAGATGACACAGTGAAGTTGACAGTTCTTGAATTATAAGCCAATGCAAAGGATCAAATTTATAAAAGCAATTACCCTGTATAGTGATATATTTATCACAAGTAAAAGAAAGTAGTCACCAACGTGACTTATATCTTTGAAATGACTTCATTTCCCATGGATACAACAAGTATCTGTATTTACTAAAATTCCAGGCTAGATGTGAATATTTTAAAAATCCACATATAAAAGTGAACTGAAACATACTGGTTTAGGATTTGAATCGGATCATATTCACTCTCCTGCTTCCCATCATTCTATTGGCATTATCACTCTCAGGATAGGAAACCCAAGGCAACACAGACTTAGACCAGTCTGAGAACTGATCACCAGGTAAAACACAGGTCACATCAAATGTTTCAGCTTGAATTTCTGGAAAAAAAGAATAAAACAAAACACCTGCATTGTTTACGAAGGGGGTCTCACGGTCCAGTTTGAAAAAGCCAAGAAAGGAGTCAAATAAAATTTAGAAGTGACTATTTCAAGGACTCACATAGAAGATCTAGATTTGGTAGGCAAAATGTTAAAGAAGAACTTTTTTAAATGTCTGCACTTTTTACTTTTGACAATCATGAAAGTCATTGATCAGTTATTTTAATATAAAATGTGTTTATATTTTTTAACAAAATAGTTTCTTTTGAATGCTGTAGGCGTGTGTTTTCATTTTCTAAAGCATCAAATGACTTATAGACAGTAAAAATGTAATTGATATGAATGTTGGTCAACAGATGTGAGCACCAACTAGGCTGAAACGGTGTCCACATTGTAGCTGCCCCTTCTAGGTTTGGGGCTGTCGTTTGGAACTCTAGTCTGTATGGTGTAATAAGATCTAGCTTAGCTCTGCTGAGCATTTTTAAAAAAATAATTCCTAGAAGACACCACCACTTATTAACTTTCATTGCACCCTTACTTCCACTCTAATACTTCCGTAATTCTAGTGGGTATTTAAATTGCTGATATTGAATTAAATCAAATTCTTTACTGCTGTAGAAAACATCTATTTTCTGCACAATTATATATGGTGCAAAGTTATAGCACTTTGGCTTAGGCATTTTTGTTATTCCAGCACTAGTTAGCAGATTTCAGAAAAAGTAATGCAATCAGAAGCTGAAAATTCATATTAGACCTAAGAGTAATCAAGCCTTTAAACGCTGGGTTTTGGTTGTGATAAGAATACAACCAACAGTTCCAATTTAAAATAACAGACAAGTCTTGCCTTCGAAAGCACAAAGGTGCTTCCCATTTAAGCTTGGTATTTAATACACCGGCTACAATGGCACTGCAAATTGTCTTCAAGAGAATGAGGAGCAGAGATGCCATTTTAAAGAGAAATATTGAGCTATATTTGGAGAAATAGAAGGTTTCATGACACCTTTTAAAAAGGCAGTCTCCTTTTGGTTTCTGAGAATACAAATTTTCCACCTGCTAATTTGATGGTTTGTAACTCCAGCTGAAAGTGACAGAGTCTAATGACCTCTCTGTTTTCCACCTGCTGCAAATTGATGTCTTTGGAATTTGGAACAGGATTTTGCTATTTTGATAGGTTTTTTAATAAATAGAAGTAAGAGTGATTGTGTTCCACACTGTTGTCTTAAAAGTTTCCTGAAATGTTTCCTGGGTTATCCATGAGTCAAATCCTCCTTGAAACTGTCTGATAGGAGTTTGCTGGTGTAAATTTAGCATCACTTATATAGTTCTAACATTGAAGAAGCAATTAATCACAAATTTCTTTTCATTTGATTCAGTCCTAGCTGAGTCCAGATTTAATTCATACATTTCAGATGGAGGGAGAGAGACGAAGGAAGATCCAGTGAGTTCTATTAATTTAGGAAAAGGAAGTTTCTTTTGGTTGCAGCTCACATATAATTAGACAAGAACTGTTATCAATTTTTCTAATATCACTTGATAAAATCACATATTAAGAGGATTTGAGAAAGCTTGATTATTTCATGCCACCCTTCATTAACATTATCCATTAGAATTTGTAGTGTTCCCCTCTTTTTAGTACCCAAGACAATTGTTCTAACTCAGCATGTGTTCTGTACCTATTTGTTGAAAGAAAGAATTGATACTTAATAAATTTTGAATATAAAGACTAAAGAGTTATAAACTTGTGCAACAATATCAAAATTTGAAATAAAAGAAATAGTGATTAGCAAGTTATAGAAAGTAAATCATAGTATGTTTTCCTGTTTAATGGTAATCATATCAAAATTTTGCCTAGAAGCCATCTATTAGAGTGTAAAATTTTAACATTAACATAACACTTAACGATCTCTTTGCTTCTTGATTAATTTGTAACTAGTATTTTTGCAACCCATAGTTTCTGTTGTGGGAGAGGGTTTCAGGGAGTATTGCAGGACCATATATAATTGTGAAGATTTTAATCCTTCTAAGAAACATGAGTTTCACATTTTACATGTGGCTGTCACATTGGGAAAATGGTTTTATCACAAAGAAATGATGGGCTTTCAAAAAGTAACTATATTATTCAATCAACCAAAAGACATGCGACAAATGAATTTTACCCGTGTCTTAATAATTAATGATCAAGAGATAAGGGGGGAAACTTAAGTAAATCTCTTTCATTGACTTCTTTCTCCCAAAGGAAATTGGGAATGACAAAAGAGATGCAAGCTGCTTCAGCCACTTGACTTTCAAATAAATTTGGTCAGGATTATAACTGGGAATTAAGTCTCATTTAAAGGTATAGGACTGGTACTAGAACAGCCAGGACCGGAGCATGAAGCTTTGCAATTGATAGTGAATGACTAAAAAGTTGTGTGTCAAAAAAGACTACAGTTTGGCTAGATATACTATGGGGGCAATACAACAGCTGCAGGTCAGGTTATTGTGTCTTGGCATAAAGATCTTAAGTATTCCAACTGGCTGTATGTAGCTTGATCCCCATTTTAAAAAGCTTAGAAGGACTATAGCACTTTCCTGGCATGTGGGCAGTTCTTTGTTGAACAGAACGGCTATTAAAGGAAAAAAAAAAAAAAAAGTCAGATGGAACAGTGTGCTCTCTCAGCTTTTCTGGGAAAGGAACTAACAATGAAATGATTCCATCATAAGTATGTTTGCAACTTTGACCTGATATTTTCAAACTATCGCTTTACCAATTATCCTCTTTTTTAAACCACATTTTTTTAGATCATAAAGCCCAACCAGATTCTGGGGTCAGAAAAACTCAATACTTACTACTGGTCATTGCCCGAAATCTGTCATTCTCTAAGTGTGTGATATGCTATATTTTGTATGTGTGTGCATGTGTATGTGTTAGATATATGGGAGAGTTTTACACGGTGAAACCCCGTCTCTACTAAAAATACAAAAAACTAGCCGGGCGAGGTGGCGGGCGCCTGTAGTCCCAGCTACTCGGGAGGCTGAGGCAGGAGAATGGCGTGAACCCGGGAGGCGGAGCTTGCAGTGAGCTGAGATCTGGCCACTGCACTCCAGCCCGGGCTACAGAGCAAGACTCCGTCTCAAAAAAAAAAAAAAATAAAAAAAATAAGTAGCCTGTGTATGTGGTTTGTGGGAGATGTTTACAGGTTAGTCAGGTATATGAAAAGTTGGAATAGAAGCTGTCATGATCAGAAGGTTAATTCGTCTCACAGGGCAGTGACTTTCTACCCCAGATGAATGCATAGGGGAAAAAGCCCTCTGTTTTCTTAAGCATCCTTTTGGAAACAAAGCTAGAAAACAAAGACCTAGCCACCAATAAAAAAGTAGGCTTCATATTGTCTTAGGAAAATAAAGCTGAACTAAAATTAAAATATCTCTTTTCAGAAACTGGACTGTCATTCTACCCTTCAGCTTTGCTCAGGCCGGAGCTGGCTCTTCCCCACTCTCCCACACTCTGTGTTCCAAGAATAACCTCAGAGTACTTCACAAGCAGATCCTTCAAGAGCTTGTAATGGTCCAGCAAATACAGTACACATGATCCTTTCATGTGCTTGAAGGAAGGAACAATAACCTCTTGTCATTTTCTCTTTGGGCCTGTGCTCTTTTGATTGTACCAGTAGGGGGAAAATTCTGGAGATTAAGCACTAAAAACTGTCACTTTGTAGACAACATGGGATATATATATATATATACACACACACACACATATACATATATATATATATATTTGAGATTTCAACAAATCCTCATTCTGATTAGCCCAAAGGGCCAATCATTCAAAAGGAACAACCCTGCTCTCATTACTGCAACCTACATAAAGACCAACCCAAAGCTCTTTTAATGTTAATATTAATGGTTATAAATTTGGCCCAATGGAGGGGGCAAGAGAAGGGGCATAAACCAACTGCACAGTGGAAAAGCTGCCAAGTAAACATTTTTTCCCCAAGACAAATTTTAGTAGAAACTTTTTCCATTGGAGGACTTTCTCTAGATCAAGCATTTTTAAGTTCAATTAAATAAAATATTTTTTTAGAAATTGAGATATACAATATATTTATATCCATAATTCTAAACACCCAAGTCTAAAAGACATAAAAAATAAGTAGCGATGCAGTCACTGAATAGCAAGGCATGTCCACATTTCAAATAGTTATAAAACATGTGAAGTGATATAACAATAGAAGGTCAAAAATGTGAAACAGGTTTAGCATAGTCATATTGCGTTGGAAAAAAAAAAAGGTAGAATTACACTATTTAGTTACCTAAATTAATTTACAGGGAAACGGGATCCTAGAAGTCCTCCGACGAACCAAGTGCAGATAATCTAAAGGTGGGGAGTGCATGTTTTATTTCTATCTGTTCTCTTTAATAAGAGAATGTGAGGTAATTAGAAAGTATGCAATGCATTCTGGACTGTTCTGCTAGTTGTCCCAAGCAAGACAAATAGAAATGCTTCAGAAAAGAAAGGCCTAGTTGAGTATTTGGGTAGAGGCCCCCCTTCAATCAGCTAGTCACTAAGTGGAAATCTCATTATACACTGATTTTGTAGAGATGGATTGATCACGCTGGAGAAAAGGCTGGTTGCTGAGGTCGTGTCTCTTCCATGTTTCCTCAGCCTCCTCTGCATTTACTGAGTTAGGTCCTCAGAGTGGCGAAGGAAAATAGGTCATTTTCCCTTCATAAGTATCATTGGATGATTCCTCTATATTAATTATATGAACCTTATAATAGTTAAAGATCTTTTTAATTTAAAAAAATTTTTTTCATCTCAAAGAGTTCTCAGTCCCCACCCCACACGAGGTACCGTGAAGGGGCACTAAAGTGCATTTTGATGTAGGGGGTAGAGCTTAAAGGTGCTGTCCAAGCTAAGAACCAAGATGATGCTGTTTAAAAAAGAAAGGCAATTCCTTCTACCTCCATCTCTGGAGTCAGCTGAGGGAGGACAGTGAACTAGACTCTCCCCAGAGGATTGTCCTAACTCTTAACTTTAGAGAAAACTGTGTAAGGACCTGCACATATAGAATCATTTATTTGTCCAAAATAGCAAAAATAGGCCTATTTCACCCTTAAGAATTTGCAAATCTGATCAGTCATGATCATAAAAATGTGAATGGATTCCAGATGCAATCCATGTGGGCATGCTCTGTGGAACTAGCTATGCATCTTCAGCTTGAATGAACATGCGGCTGTTCATTTTCATCAAAACATGACTTCTAAACTACCATAAATAAAATACACATGGAACAATTAAATCTTTTTCTTACAATAATTACTTTTACATTAAAAAGTCACCATTATCTTCAGATATATCGAAAATTAGGACTCTAAATCTTATTATTTCCCAGCCTTAGTTAACAATCTTGCACAGGCCCGATAATCCAAAATTTGGAGCTCTGATCTACACAGATTGGCAGGTTTCACACAGTTTGACAGGTAGGCAACTGTGAGATATGCATTTTAAAATTTAGCATTTTCTATCAAAACAGTCTTAAATCTTTTAAAATCCCTACAGAGACTGTATTTGTGCAATGCCACAGTCATGTGGCTAGAAAGGAAAAAACAAAATACAGTCTGGAAGATTAACCATCGTCCAAGTTTTCTTGGTCTTCAGTTTAAACAATGATGAGCCCAGGAAATCCAATTAAATACAGTGCCTTAAATAGGAGAAGAGTTGGTCCTAGAATAATTTAAGCTACTAAACAGGGACTGTCTCAACCACGGGTGATTTGATGCACTCTTCATGCAATATGCTCTTTTCTGCAAGGCTCAAAGGATTTTCAGCAGGATGCTCTGAAATGTGACTGTCACCATTCAATGTAGAGACAAACCCTTCCTGGGAGGGGCCTTTCAAGTATGAGTGAAATTCCACTTGAGGGTGACTGGACCTGTGTTCGGGATATAAACTATTGCAGGGCACACCGCTATCATTTTCGGAAGAGGAGCAGCAAACGATTACAGAGGGGTTGGCAGCTGGGTAGTGGGAGGCACCATAGGCCTCTTCTGCTTGTCGGGCATAGTCAACGAATTGCTCTGGGGTCATGGTGTAAGGCACCAGCGAAAGGGTACCGTTTTTGACAGTGTCTCTTTCAGAATAGTTCTCAGAGATCTGATTTGGAGTTCCTGGAATGTGGCTATCTATTTGGTAATACAGAGTTGAAGAGTTGGCATAAAAAGAAGCATTCTTTGCGTGGCTTTCGTGAACGGCAGTGCCATCAGAATAACAAAGAACCGAAGGAAGAGGGACAACTTCGGCATGGGTGCCTAAACCTTCCACGAAGCCATCTCCTTTGTCATCATCGTCATCCTCCTCCTCCTCTTCCTCTTCTTCTTCCTCCTCCTCCTCGTCTGACTCACTAGGTGCCAAGCTTTGCGTGCTAGAATCTGTGACTCCACTGCAAAAGCTGCTCCCATCCTCCTCTTCTTCCTCCTCCTCTCCTTGGCAATCTAATTCTTCAGCCGACTGCAGGTGCAGCACTGCAGCTTGGGGTTCAGTTTCAATCTCAAAACCGTCTGCGATTGAATATTCTACGGAGTGAGCGACAGGGCCCATGGAACTACTGTGAGCACTTATCTCACTGTGGCAGCCATTCAACGTGGGGATTTGCTGCTCTCGGTTTTTCTCCAGTTCAAGTTTCATTATTGTGTGCAAAAAGTGAGTCCGAACACGGATAGGATTAAATTCAATTCTACCTGCTGTGTTACTACATCCTTCTTTAGTGCAGCCGCACGGGAAAGACATACGATCCACCTTGGAAGGAAGAACACAGATTAGCACCATGGAACGATTACAAACCAAATAAAAGCCCAGAACCTTTCAGCAACTTCGCTGAATTAAGTAATCCACTTAATTCCACGTATGCCAGAGCAAATGACAACCAAACTTCAAATAGAAATGAAAAGGGGAAAGTGAGGGCTTAAAACATAAGAGTTGACTGCTTTTTATACCTATATTCAAAATAAAAATGGGTTATGGGCATAAGTGTGTATTTTCAGTTCGCTGACCCACTCCGTGGCTTTCTTCCCTTTTTGCTCTATTCCCCACTTTCCCTTCCCTCCATTTCTTTAATTCTGCTCCCATGTTTTCAATGCTCCTGTCTTTCCCCCAAGTTCCTTTTCTTTCTGCTGCATCCCAGCTCTTGTGCCTGATTTTAAACAAGCAAACTTACTGTACTCCTCTCCACATGCTATTAATCTAACATATATGATGTACCCCCACGTTAACTTTTCCTTTTGCTTATTATAAAGTTGCTCATCCCTTTGCTTATTATAAAATGGACTTACACGACTTAGCATCATGCACCCTCACAATGTGCTCTCGTTTGCTTACCTTCTCATTGTTTGGGGTGCTTGGTACATAGGTGCATGTGTGTGTACCATACTGCAGGGCTGCAATGGATATGCACATTCATGACTATGACTGGTGGACTCATGTGTTTAAGTCCTCAATCCCCCCTTCCCTCCCCATTCCATGAGATACAATCTTCTTGAGGGAAGGGCATGTACGTTTCATCAATATTCCAAAACGATTTTGGTGATTGGACACTGGAGATAGAGTGATTGGGTTCAACAAGTGTTGGACTGACCTCTTCACTCAGGTGAGAGGTGGAGTTCTGGACAATCCAAGGGTACTCATGAGAGATTTGCCAATTGTCTCAGATTCCACAGATTAATCTGTATGCAGACCAGAGTATAGGCAAGAGAAGAAAACTTGCTCTGTCACCTTATCCAGCCAGGGAATTTCCTATGCTAAAGAAGAATAGGCAGACTATTCTAATACAATCATCTTGGCCCCAGTAAAAAGTATAGCAGATATTAGAGCCAGAATTTGTATCTGTAATTTTTTATTCATGAATCTCTTTTCTGTGAATCCATCTTAAGCAACTGTTTAGCAGATAGGCACTGCCCTCTTCTTTTGCCTACTTGAGTTGCTTTCCTTATTGAAAAAGCCAAGTTTCTACATAAAATAGTGACACTAATCATAGGGCACCAATGATGTTATAAATGAATGGGGACCAGGAAATTATCTGGTTGCCAATCATCAGGGTTTGGTAAACTTTTTATTTGCAGAGGTCAAAGGAGTAAATATTTTACGCTTTGTGGCTCATATGGGCTCTGTGGCAAAACCACAATACTCAATTCTGCTGTAGGAGCAAGAAAGCAGTCATAGGCAATATGTAAAGAAAAAAAAATGTGGCTGTGATCCAATAAAACTCAAAATCATGTGGCAAGGTCGGATTTGGCCTGTGAACTTACAGTGTGCCAACCCCTGGCCTAGTTCAGCTCCTTCATTTTAGAGATAAAGAAAGCAACCCAGAGGGTTTACCTAACTTGCCAATTTCATACAGTTGGCAAATAGCAAAGATGGGAGTACAATTTCGTTTTCCACAGTCTCAAGCTAGTAATCTTTCCACTAATCCAACCATCTTTAATCAATCATGACTTTGTATCCCATGGATGGATCAGAAAATACACACTCCAGTGTTAGGGATGTCATGATATCCTTCAATATTGGTAAAAAGCTGAAATAAGGTGATACAATACAAGAATCCAAGATAAACTAATTTTAATTAACTTAGCTGCTACTTGGGTTGTCTTTCAAATTATATCTTATATGTATAAGCATTTTATGTATTCCCATGAATGTCCTTAAATTAGTCTTTCTCTCTTCCTGAATTATGTCTTTCTGTCTTTCTGAATTACATGCTTTGCCTTGCCACAAAATTTTCTTTTACATGTGGGAAGCTTCATTATAGGCACCATGACTGCCTCCTTAGGGGGTGGTAGACAATGTTTTGTCTTTGGATGCCCTGAAATCTCAACCCTTACCTGGCACTTAATGCCAGCCAGGCTGCAGGTGCACGTGTCTGGATCACAGAACACTCGGCAGTCACAGCCACAGTCCTCTCGTGAGAGGCGGATGGCTCGGAGTTCATGCTTTTCCTCCACGTCAATCTTTTTCACTCCAGAGGCACGCAGCAGAGCTCTTCGTTTTTTTGTTGGCAAAGGTTGTAGAAAGAAGTACTCATCTACCTCTGTGTTGTCCAGGTCAATGTCATCATCAGAAATGTCATCCAGTGTAAGAGTGCTGGCTTCTTCTGATTCTACTGTGCCATTCTTAGTCATCTAAAAACACAAAGCAGCAAATAAGAGACTCATTAAGGGCAGGGTACAAAATCTCTATGTCTTTACTGGGTGAGAATGAACTGTTATATATCATCATGTCCCCCGTAATCAACAAGTGTTTGTTAGATCTTTTTTTTTTAATCCTTAGGAGAAATCACAGAAGGAAAATAAAGGCATCAAAATGTTAGGTTTTTAAATGTACTGGTAACAGAAGACTGTTAATTGGAACTCATAGCCTCCTAATGTTAGGAGCTACAGTTGTTGGAGCTTTTAGAGAGTGCCACGTGAAAAACACCAAAGGTTACAAATGCTTATCAGTGAAAGCTATCTTTAGACACAGTTCACAATAGGCACCTCCAATGATGGAATAAATGTGTCCTTGTTCAGAGGTAATAGCATCCTTGTGGAAGCCATCACCACCTAACTCAGCAAATATGTTGTCCTTGAAATAACAACTATCTTTTGAGCTCCAGCAAAACCATGCACCAGGAAATAAAGGTGTGCTGCACTGTGCTACAGGGATTACAGATACAATTAGTCTACAGAACATTCCAGGAATGAGGGCTTGATATAAAGTAATCAGTCAGGTCAGTGTGCTCTTAGTAAGACAAAGAACAGAGGGTAGGGCCCGCAAGGTCTCAGCAACCAGCAACTGAAACAATAAACTCTGCCCTCAGAGGAGTTCACACAAACCCTCACCCAAAACGGTACCTTCTGCATAACAGCTCATGTGGAAAGTGTATCACACACCCGTGACTAGTCTGCTTCTATTTATATTTCTTCTCTAAATTAATCTCATCCATCAGTAAGCCCTGAATCAGTATTTCATTTCTTACTATTATATCATGTTATGTTTCCTTCATAAAAAAGCATTGAAGTTTTCTCTGAATATGAGCACGATATCTATCCTGAGGAGCAGCATAGAATTAATGCAGAAACTCCATGAGAAAAATCATGGAAGTTCTAAATACAGAAGGAATTTTAATTCTTTCATATTTAAATTTATTACTTCCTAAAATTCATTAATTATAATTATTACTAAGCTTGGTGAGCTTAACAACAGTTCATCCATCATACAGCTAAAATACTTGCAACATCAGACATCATTGTCTCATCTTTACGGGAAACAGTCTAAGATTTAGATAAGAAATTTTATTGGAAAAAACCCTCTAACTGGAAAACTCTGAATGTATTAAAAAACAAATAGAAGACTGGACTTTGCCCTCAAGCAGAGACACTTTCACAGAGGAAATAACACAGTAGCGAGTGTATGCTAAATATATCACAAAGGCCAGGTGCAGTGGCTCACGCCTGTAATCCCAGCACTTTGGGAGTCCAAGGTGGACAGATCGCTTGAGGCTAAGAGTTCAAGACCAGCCTTGGCAATATGATGAAACCCCATCTCTATCAAAAAAACACAAAAATTAGCTGGGCATGGCGGTGGATGCCTGTAGTCCCAGCTGCTTGGGAAGCTGAGGTGCAAGGATCACTTGAGCCCGAGAGGTCGAGGCTGTAGCTAGCCATGATTGCACCACTGCATTCCAGCCTGGGTGGCAAAGTGAGACCCTAGAAGTATTTATATATATAAATACTTTATAAGGTATAAATATATATATACTTCTGAATGTTTCAGAGCTAAAATCTGTGATCATGCAAAGGTACACATTCCTCTTTATTGGGTTTTGTTTCTTGGTATAATCCAACATTTATTTCCTTCCTTGGCATTTCTTTACATATGCATTGTTTAAACTGTGATAACCACTAGTAGGATGTCACGTTGACTGGTTGTGTTTATCATTTTTGTTAATTGTCATTTGTAACAAGCTGCATATTTTTAGCTGTAAAGATCTGATTTTCTAATGAATTCAAGTGTATAATTGCCTAACATACACTCAATACTCTGTGATAGGTAAAGCTGTAGTAACAGAAAGGAAGTCTTCCCTTCACTTTGGTTTGTTTTCATTAATTCTTGGCTTGTCTCTGTGAACCTCAGCAAGCTCCTGACTCCTCAGCACATGGAGCACTCTCAGGACTTGGGTAGCATGATTCACTTTAACACTTCCTACTTAATCTCCACGTTCTGTAATATTTATGCTTACTTGTGCAGTTGGTAACATTACAACAACAGAATCTCCATTTTATATCAACAGAGATTTATTTATTATTTATTTATTTATTTATTTATTTATTTATTTATTTATTTTGAGACAGAGCCTCGCTCTGTTTCCCAGGATGGAGTACAATGGCGTGATCTCAGCTAGCTGCAACCTCAGTCTCCCAGGTTTGAGTGATTCTCCTGTCTCAGCCTCCTGAGTAGCTGGGATTACAGACACGTGCCACCATGCTCAACTAATTTTTGTGTTTTTAGTAGAGATGGTGTTTCACCCTGTTGATCAGGCTGGCGTCGAACTCCCGACCTCAGGTGATCCACCTGGCTTGGCCTCCCAAAGTGCTGGGATTACAGGCACGAGCCATCTGTATTTTTTTAAATCGTTGTTATCAGCCTAATTTTTTTAAATGGTTGTTATCAGATAATATATGAAATCTAAAAGTCAACATGTAAGGTTTTAGCAAACATTTAAAAACATACCAAAATTTTCAGGGCAACATGAATAACCAATTGGCACCTAAGAATTAAAAAACAAACAACCGTATCTCATATGAACTGCAGCTTCAGTTTACTCCAAATATAAGTGCCCTGAGAAATAAAATCTGCATCTCTTATTCCTTCATACTAAAATTATAATAAGGAATTTCATTTCAAAATAAAAATTTAATTAAGAATCTGGCCAGCTGCGGTGGCTCATGCCTGTAATCACAACACTTTGGGAGATGGAGGCAGGTGAATCACTTGAGGTCACGAGTTCGAGACCAGCCTAGGCAACATGGCAAAACCATATCTCTACTAAAAATACAAAAATTAGCCAGGCATGGAGGGGTACACCTGTAATCACAGCTACTCAGGTGGCTGAGGCATGAGAATCACTTGAACCTGGGAGGCAAAGTTGCAGTGAGCCGAGATCGCACCACTATACTACAGCCTGGATGACAGAGTGATGCCCTGTCTCAAAAAAAAAAAAAAAAAAAAAAAAGAAAAAAGAAATCTAAAAGAACTACATACTGTTTCACTCTTGCTCAGTAAACTATAAGTTTTCTAATCTAGATTTTCAAAATCTGACATTAACATTGAAGTGAGCTGATAGGGTTTTCTCTTCACCATCTCAATATCACATCTATCATTTCTAATAAAGACTGGAGATACTCTAGCTTAGGCTGGTCACTGGCCTATCCTCTCCTCACAGTTTCTGGTTTGGTGTGTAGCCTTCGAGACATATTGCTAATCCCTGCTATCCCCCTGAAGTCCTTCCCCAGTCTTTTCCTCCAGTCTGTGCTCATTTGCTTCTTTAAAACCCAGGCCAAAACTACTGAGTTTAAATGCTCCTTAAAATCAGAGCACTACATAGATTATTTCCAAATGCATTTTAGGGGAAAAAGTCAATGAGCTCCCTAATTTTGTCCACCAATGCACATGGATTACCCTCTCAAGAGCTAGTGCAAATAAATGGAGGCAGTCAGCCAGGACTGCCTCACTTACTCTTGCTGACTCCTTTCCTCCATGGTGCATGATATGGTTTGGCTGTGTCTCCAACCAAATCTCATCTTGAATTGTAGCTCCCATAATTCCCACATGTTGTAGGAGGGACCCAGTAGGAAATAATTGAATCATGGGGGTGGTTTCTCCCATACTTTTCTCACTATAGTGAATAAGTCTTATGAGACCTGATAGTTTCATAAGGGGAAACCCTTTTAGCTTGGTTCTCATTCCCTCGTCACCTGCTGCCATATAAGATTTGCCTTTCATCTTCTGCTATGATTGGGAGGCCTCCCCAGCCGCATAGAACTGTGAGTCCACTAAACCTCTTTTTCTTTACAAATTACCCAGTCTCAGGTATGTCTGCCAACAGCGTGAGAACAGACTAATACAGTAAATTGGTATCAGGAGTAGGGTGATGATGTAAAGATAACTGAAAATGTGGAAGCAACTTTGGAACTGAGTAATAGGCAGCGGTTGGAACAGTTTGGAGAGCTCAGAAGACAAAAAAATGTGGGAAAGTTTGAAACTTCCTAGAGATGTGGAGGGCTCAGAAGACAGGAAAATGTGGGAAAGTTTGGAATTTCCTGGAGACTTGTTGAATGACTTTGACCAAAATACTGATAGTAATATGGGCAATCAAGTTCAAACTGAGGTGGTCTGAGATGAAGACGAGGAACCTGTTGGGAACTGGAGCAAAGGTGACTCTTGCTGTGCTTTAACAAAGAGGCTGGTGGATTTTTTCCCCTGCTCTAGAGATATGTGGAACTTTGAACTTGAGAGATGATTTGGGTTATCTAGTGGAAGAAATTTCTAAGTGGCAAATCATTCAAGATGAAGCAGAGCATAAAAGTTTGAAAAATGTGCAGCCTTACAATGCAAAAGAAGAGAAAAACCCATTTCCTGGGGAGAAATCAAGCCTGCCACAGAAATTTGCATAAGTAACAAAGAACTGAACGTTAATCACCAAGACAATGGGGAAAATGTCTCCAGGGCATGTTGGAGACCTTCACAGTAGCCCATTCCATTACAGTCCCAGAGGTCTAGGAGGAAAAAATGGTTTCCTGGGCCTGGTCCAGGGCCCCCCTGCTATGTCCAGCCTAGGGACGTGGTGCCTTGTGTCTCAGCTGCTCCAGCCATGGCTAAAAGGGGTGAAGTTACAGTTCAAGGTGTGGCTTCAGAGGGTGCAAGCCCCAAGCCTTGATAGTTTCCACGTGCCTTTGTAAGATATGCCTTTGACCTTCTGCCATGATTGAGAGGTCTCCCAGTCACATGGAACTGTGAGTTCATTAAACCTCTTTTTCTTTATAAATACAACCCATCTTCATTCACAGAGATATTCATTTTGTCCATTTTTCCTCTTGACATGATGCTACCCTTAAATGTCTTTTTTTTCCTATCTCAAATAGAATCATTAAATGTTCAGACTTTAGTCAAATGCAACTTCCTTATTTCATGCATTAATGAAACTTAAATTAATTGTAACTTCTCTAAGACATACTTATAGAGCCCAATTTCCTGACTCCTCTTTCAGTATGCTTTTCTTTATATCTCACAGATAGATTACGAGTTTTCTATGGTACTCAAGACAAAGCTGGGAATTTAACATGGAATTAAACACAATGTGTCTAAAAGCTATTCTGTTGATAGGATAACCAGTACTTTCAAATGAAAGGTCTCTTCTCAAGTAGATACTGCCAATCTAGGATTTGGATTATTTCTCCTGTATTTTTTTTTTCTTTTTTCAAAAAATTAATGTTGCCTCCCCAAGAGCTCAAAGCAAGTCTGCAAAAAATGTGATTTAAAGAGATTACCAAATAGCCTTGACCCTTAAACCTGTTTTTATTTCTGTGTTTTCTTGAGTGTGAAAGAAAGAGAAATTGCAGGTGGGGGTGAAAGAGAAGTGGTAGAAACAGATATGACATAATATTAATAACAGCTTTTGGATCTGTGTGCCAGGCACTGTTCTAAACACTTTACCTGCATTAGCTCATTTAGGATCATATACATCTCAAGAGGCGAATACTATCATTGTATTCATTTAACTGATGAGGAAAATGAGGCACAGGAATGTTAAATAATTTGCCCAAGATTGCAAGTAATGAGGATGTGCACCAAGTTATGATCCTACTATGTGACTCTACAGCTTGTGCTCTTAAAAGTAATAATAATTACATATATCTACTCTTTTAATACACTTGACATGTACTGAACAGTCTTTTATGATTATCTGGAATCAGACATTAGGTATACTGGTGCACAACATACAGCCCTTGATCCCAGTGAACTGGAGTAAACAGACAAGGAGTCTAGCAGTTTTAACCCAGTTCATAAGGATTTCCTAGCTTAGGGTGAACACAGGACATTTGAGGGTTATGTAGGAGAGGCACCTACAGGTGGGTCTGGCAGTGGGGTGACGTGGGAAGACTTCAATATTCAAATCTGAAAATAGAGTAGCAGTTAAATGAACAGTGGTGAGAGAAGGCATTCCATGCTGAGCAACGATAGTTTCAAAGGCCTGAGACAGGACAGGGTATGATACAGTCATTGACCTAAAAATTATCCAGATGATTGAACTTGTATGGGATCACTCCCTGTCTTGGTCCATAATTGAAGAGCTAAAAGTAGATAAATAGCAATTATTCAGAGAGAAGTTCTTTGCCATTTGGCTTAGCTAGTTTACAGGTGATGAATACTGACTTAATTTATGATTTGACTTAATCATCTTTATTTTATGTTTATCCTATCTCTGTATGCATATATCTATGTTGTACTGGAAGGATCTCCAGGTCAAGGCCCCTGCATGTATATATGTGTGGGGTGGGCATGTGTGAGTGGGCATGCATGCGCATGTTCCAATGATGACACTTTAAAGGGACTTAGTTCTTAAGCCACTGTGCAAACTTGTCCAGTCTCACTACAAATAAAACCACTATAACTTTTTTTTTGAGATGGAAACCAAACATCTTAATTTTGCAGATTTGTATGCACTGATAACTATGAGAAAACCATTCCCAAAGCCCTACAGCATAAGTTATTTTGCCCATCTAAACATACCTGACGGATGGGATACATTACTGTCAGAATCAGTGGAGTTTTTCTCAGACAGCTTTGAGTCAAATATAGGGATCCCAAATAAAAATCAAGGCTCAACTTTTTGTTGTGTTTTTACCATATCATGTTGTGAATGAGTTCTTCCATAAATTTTAATGAGATAAAATTTTTGTTGCCATCAAGGACCCCAAAACGCCTAATTCAATTCAACTAATAAAATGATTAGAAAAGGGAAACAATACTAAAAGTATAGATTGACTAAAATGCCAAGGCAAAACAAAATAAAACAAAAAAACAAAAATAAAAACACTTCTTTTCAGCACTTGAAAGGTATGTTTGCTAACAAAATTTTCTGGTCATTACTGAATTATTCACACGTGTGACAAAGAGCGATTTCCAGAAACAAGAATGTGAAAAACTATTTCAACTTCACAAACACTGATTACTGCATATTATAATAAAGATGATGTTGAAAATGACCTAAGCTGCCATATAGTAAATACTAGCTATTAAGGTCCATATTGTATATAAATTATGTCACCTAATTTGCATGACAATCTTATAAAGTAAATTTTTTTGTAGTTGAGAAAATTGAAGCTTGGAGAATACAATTTGCCAAAGTCTAGCTAAATAGTCAATTAGTGATGATGCTGAAGATCAAACTTAGGTTTATTTGATTCCAAAGCTTGAGCCATGCTTTCAAGACCAGTTGGAGTAAAAATTCTTATGGGCAATGGTAGAAAAATTGAACAAAAGGGGAAAAAAAAGATAAGGTTGCAGTACACTCTAAGAGCTGATCTCAGTGCTATGGGGCAAGAGACAAAAGAGCAGAACAAGCTTCCCTAGAAATAGTTCACTTAGAAATAAAAGATATGGGCTGGGTGTGGTGACTCATGCCTGTAATCCCAGCACTTTGGGAGGCTGAGGTGGGCGGATCGCAAGGTCAGGAGTTCAAGACTAGACTGGCCAACATGGTGAAATCTTGTCTCTACTGAAAATTCAAAAACTAGCCAGGAGTGGTGGCAGGCACCTGTAGTCCCAGCTACTTGGGAAGCTGAGGCAGGGAATTGCTTGAATCCGGGAGGTGGAGGTTGCAGTGAGCTGAGATCACAGCACTGCACTCCAGCCTGGGCGACAGTGAGACTCCGTCTCAAAAAAAAAGAGAGAAAGGATATGATTCAGACACAGAAAGCAAGAGGTCAGTAAAGAAGAAAACAGAGAGCAAACCAAAAATACAACATCTCACCAGTTAGTATTTCCTTTGGGTCCTACTTTGTGGGCATGTGGAGGTGGCCTTTCTAATGGAGATGACATCAGAAAAAGCTGATTGAAGCAGGTTGAGCTAATGTATTACTCTTTTGATTTTCTCAGCTGACTTTTAACTTACTTATCCTGGCCTGAGAAATCTGTATAGCCTGTGGTCTAGTTTTGTAGTACTATATTAGCTTTGGTGATTGATTTACTGTTTATCTCCCCTATCATACTGTGAGCATGTTGAGAGCAGAGATGACATCTGTCTCATTTACCAGTGTATCCTTTGCACCTTGATAATTAACCAGTCCCATAGTAATTGATTCATACATCTTTAAAACGAATAAATGAATATTCTTAATCACTATGGTATATTTTAAGCACTATACTAGGTATGGGGGTTTATAGATGTACAACAGCTCTGCCATATCAGGAGGTTCCAGTCTGCTGGGTGAGATGAGCATGTAATAAATATGATATAATGTGGAAAGAGCACAAATACACGTGCAAGTTATTGAAGTGGTGGGGAGGAAGAGAGAATAGACATGAAAAGTAAGGTTAGGTACAAAGTCACAAAGCAGAATTATTTACTTCCTATTCTGATTCTAGAGTCTTTTTCAAAAAGAAAAAACTTCAAACCAAAAATGCAAGAACAGGCATGTCAGGAAGGATTTAAAACAAAAAGGAGGTGAGGAGACAGTGAAAGAGGACTCAGCTGTTTTATGGAAGAAACTCCAGGCCCAGACAATTCATGGTTTCAAGCAATGAAAAAGCTTGAGGTTATGGTTGTGCAGCCTAACAGTTTTGAAGAGTCATAGAGAAAAGAATTAAAAGATAATCAAAGTGGGAATAATTTTTTTTTTTAAAGCTAATTCTGGGTAACAATATTCTAGAAAAAAATACTTAAAAAGATGGTCTCTGTACATGTGACAAAACAAAAGCAGTAATTATTAGACTATTGCCTAATTTTACTATAGGGAAAGTGTCCACTTTTCAATTAAAATTCCACACAGAACCTTAATATATGGAAGATAAAAGTGAGAATGAGATCTGCATCTTGGGCTTTCTGCCCTGGCCCCTAATCTCAGACCCCATGGATTACAGTTGGAAAACCAGTGCTCTAGTCCTGAAAATTTCCTTTCTCTCTCTTTTCTTTTCTCTTCTTTCTTTATCTCTCTCTCTCCTTCCTTCCTCTTTCTTTCTTTCTTTCTTTCTTTCTTCTTTCTTTCTTTCTTTCTTTCTTTCTTTCTTTCTTTCTTTCTTTCTTTCTTTCTTTCCTTCCTTCCTTCTTTCTCTCTCTCTCTTTCTTTTTCTCTCCTTCCTTCCTTCCTTTCTTCCTCTTTCTTTCCTTTCTTTTTTTCTTTCCTTCTCTCCTTCTCTTTCTCTCTCTCTCTTTCTCTCTCTCTCTTTCTTCTCTCTCTTTCTCTCTCTCTCTTTCTCTCTTCTCTCTCTCTCTCTCTTTCTCTCTTTCTCTCCCTTCCTTCCTTCCTTCCTTCCTTCCTTCCTTCCTTCCTTCCTTCCTTCCTTCCTTTCTTTCTTTCTTTCTTTCTTTCTTTCTTTCTTTCTTTCTTTCTTTCTTTCTTTCTTTCTTTCTTTCTTTCTTTCTTTCCTTCCTTCCTTCCTTCCTTCCTTCCTTCCTTCCTTCCTTCCTTCCTTCCTTCCTTCCTTCCTTCCTTCCTTCCTTCCTTCCTTCCTTCCTTCCTTCCTTCCTTCTTCTCTCTTTCTCAGAATCTCACTCTGTCACCTGGGACCCAGGCTACAGTAAAATGGGACAATCATAGCTCACTACAACCTTCAACTCCAGGACCCAAGTGCTGCTCTCATCACAACCTTCCCAGTAGCTGGGACTACAGGTACATGCAACTACCCAGCTAAACTTTAAATCATTTTGTAGAGAAGGGGTCTCACTATGTTGCCTAGGCTGGTCTTTAACTCCCGGCCTCCAGCAATTCTTCGGCCTGGGCCTTCCAAAGTGCTGGGATTACAGGTGTGAGTCACCCTGCCTGGCCAGAGAATTTCTTATTTTGTCTCTAAGACAAGAATTTAGTTCTGAGAATTTCCCATTCTTTCACTCTGAAAGAATTTTTTATGCTCTTCATGTGAAAAATGGAATGTAATCTGATTAATAAGAATATGGTTGGATACATGCCTTTTTAGTTAGCTGAGCAGTAAAAGTGCCTCTAAGGCCAGTGATGCTCAGCCTTTTTTGTACCACCAAGGAGGTCAGGAATGACGGATACGGCATCTATACATCCTATTAGTAGCAGTGGTGCACCCTGGCAATGTTTCTCCATGGAGGTCATGGTGGGGTGCTTCTCCTTTTACTCTTGAGGATAGCTACCTTGAGAGGATATCCTAAACTTGGCCTTGTTTTGTTAAATGCAGTTTTTAGTCCATAACTTGCATGAAGACCTAAAAGGCAAGCTTATCACATCTACAGATGACAAGACCAAGTTTATTCAAATTAAATGTAACAAAACTTGCTTAATAAGAACAACAAAATTGATCACAGTCCAAAAGCCACTATATCCTTAGTGTATTCTATGGAAAGAACGTCCAGAACTTGGGAGAAGATAATGTAACATATTCCTGGAGCACCATGTCCAGATCAATCAAGTACCATATTATGAAGGAGACATAAATAGCACTGAATCCAGAGGAGGGAAACCAGGGCAACAAAGAGCCTATGAGCCATGCCCTGGGATGATCAGTGGAAAGAACCAAGGACGTTTAATCCTATAGAACAGAAACACATAGAGCCCACAAGCTTTCTTCAAATATTTGCATGCCCATCACCATTGCTTTCAAACAGCCAGAATTCAGAAAATAGGGAAGATTTACTCTGTGTATCTATGGGGCAGAATTCGGGTCAAAAGTTTGCAACCACATGGAAGCACGTTGCTCAATGTAAGGAAGAGCTTTCTAACAATTAAAGCTGCCAAATTAAATAGGCTACTTCAAAAAGCTGTGTGCTCTGGATCACCAGAATTGTTCAATAAGAGGCTAGAAAGCATAGGATATGTATCTAATACAATAAATTCCTGGTTTTGTGGTATTAGTTGGAGAGATGACCTCATCTATAAGGAATCTGAAAAACTAAAGGAAAATATGTATATCATTTAGATATTGAGTCAAATCTTATAATATAGTTCTTTAGTTCATTAGCTAAAGTTAACTGCTGGTGGCAAACTGGAACCAATTTAATTACGCCCTTGAAGAACCAGGAATGTTTGGTTGTTTTTGCTAGCTTATGAGAATTTCAACAACCTGAAGTCACAATAGGACCTTGGAATACATATTACCACACAGTCACTAGGAGGGATGATGATAGTACTAACATATGAGACACATGAAAATTTCCTCTCAAAATTTTTTCTCCTACCCTCTGATTTAGACCAGCATTGCTTCTTTCAGTGGTAGCTAATAAGCCAGACAGATCGATCCAGTAGCATGCTAGTAAATATTTAACAACTGACACTCTGGAAAAAAATTCTAATTTGTCATGTTTGCCAAATCTCATGGTTTAAATTCACCCATCATAGCTGATTTCAAGCTACCGTTGGGAAGAGAAGTACACAATCCACTTTAGTGAGCAACTTTAACAAGCTGCCTCCAGCACACCACTGAATGTACCCCATATTTTAATCAGAAGAATCAGTGCAATTGACTTCCCTAAATTAACAGTCCAATGTTTGTTGCAGAGAAAGAAACTAAAGATTTGATTACACATGCTTAGTTGTTCCATTTAAACTAAAATACCAACAATATTTTGAAAGAACGTATTCTTAAATGTATTGCATTTGCCTGGGGCTGCAGCCTACCCTTTCAGTCTCCATCACTTTGTTTAGGTTAATTTTTTCTGTCAAAATAGGTTGTGTATGTGACAGAGCAGGTATTTGGCACATCAAAGTTTTCCATTTGATGTTAAAGCAGGCCTCCATTTGGGGATGCATTCCGGAAGCTGTGACACTAAGTATGCTGTGGCGTAATCTCTACAGTCTAACAGAAATTCTGTAAGGATAAATGGAGTTCAAACATATCATGACCAGCAGGATCTGACACATCTAATAAAGAATCAGAGTGTGGGGACATAGTTAATAACACATCCAAAAATGTTGATGATTGATATAGTTCAACCGTCTCTCAAAAGCCTCTAATGCCTTCTATCTATCAGGGCATTTAAGGCCCTTATCTGGAAGATATATTGTAAGAGTTTTGAGGAGATACAAAGGAAGGGCTGGAGGTGAAGTGGAGAATTATAATATCACATTGGTAAGTCACTAAATGGGTAGAGCACAGTCATAAATCTGAGATTTGGGATGAAAAAATTTTATGTAGAGTTTCTTTAAAGGTTAATCATTAAAGGAAGAGTTACCATCTGCCAACTGTGTTTTTGTTTGTTTGTTTTTTAAATGAGGGAAGAAGGGCAAGTATCAGCCACGCATTACTCAAGGAACATATGACTGAGAAATTGAGAAAAGTATATAATTCTGAAAAGCAATTAGAAATGGCAGCAAGAATGAAGATAGACCCTTGGATCTCAGAAATAAGAGGAACAACTTGGGTTGAAAAAATATTAAGAGAAAAGCAAGCCAAAGCTGTGGAAGCTAAATTAAATTTCTTAGAACAAGGTAGTAGAATCCAGTATGATAGAACCCAGAGGCAATTGAAACACCAATGTTCTTTTAAAACATACAAATGGCTGCCTAATGCATTTTACAGATACATGTGAATTGGGAATAAAGGCTAATGTAATTGTTCAACAATATAGTGCAGATGATGAAATCTAAGCACTTAATTTGGAAAAGTGTATAGTATTAAGATGACTGCATTGATTACTGTGAAGAGTATGACATGTTTGAATGGGCTTGACAGAGAAGAAGAACTGTGCTCTGTAATTTAGAAATCTAAAGCTACTTATTTCTTCTAGAAATGCATTTTATTCAATCAGCTTTCTCTACTAGTTGTTTATAGCCAATGTTTGAAACACCAACACCACTAACAAAAAGAGACACACTTGGACTCCGCCAGATAGAATTGGATTTGTTCTACTAAGGTAATACATACATATTATTTTTTGATATATCTAAACTTATAACTTGATTGGAAGATGAATTAGTAAATTAGGAGCAATTTTACAATCAAAACATACATTTCTACTTTTGTTTTCAAAATAACATCTATAGATGTATTACAACATCTAGAAGTGTCTATGAATGTATTTCTTTTTCTCACATTTCTCTATTAAAGCCCCATCACGAGAGGTGCCATTATATAAACGGGTTCTCTATTTGGAACTCAGCAGAGACACCCTGGAAAGATTCAGAGGCGCAGTGGAAAGAGGAGCTATTCCTTCCTGTTTTGGGGCTGTTGGTTCTCAGAGTAGAAGGAAAACTATGTAGCTCTGAGTTCAATGAGTTTCCCAAGCTGTATTCCATGTCTCCATAATGATGTCTTTGGAAATGTCTGTCTTGTCAGATGCTGCCTTTCCTCTCTCCTTATTCAGCAGGCAATTCACTGCCACTCACAAAGGACCCACTCAGGCCAACTCACAGTGAGCAAAGTTTGTCTTTAACAATGCTTACTTTTCCTTTTGGAATTCTCTTCCGTACCAATGACCCTTCTGCTGCTCCAGTCAAAATAATGAAATCAATTTAGCCACATTTACAAAGGGTCCCTGGTTTACGATGGTTTAGCTTTTTATGATTTTTATGATAGTGCAAAAGCAGTATACATTCAGTAGAAACTAGTCTTTGAATTTTGAATTTTGATCTTTTGCTGGGCTAGCAATACCCTCGTGCAATGCAGGGTATTTTCAGCCATGCAATCATGAGGATGAACAACTGCTACCCCATGGCAAACTGTGTGGCCAGATGATCTTCCTGCCCGGTAGGCCAACTTAAGTGTTCTGAGCATGTTTAAGGTGGGCTAGGTTAAGCCATGATATTCAGTAGGTTGGGTGTATTAAATGCATTTTCAACTTAATGATATTTTAAATTTACAATGGGTTTATCAGGAGGTAATTCCGCCACAAATTGAGGGGCATCTATATTTTGTTAGTTACACCAGAGGTGTTTATATTTCAAACAAATATCACATTAAAAGTGAAATTTCAAGTATCAGAGTGAAATTTTTGAATAGCTATGTTTTGGGGTAGCTGACTTTGGATAGCTAAACCATGGTCAATAATATTTTTAAAATCATAAAAGTTCATATACTAGAGGAATTACAGTGAAAATATACACAAGTTTTTCTCCATTAATTCTCCTCAGAGTTTTAAAAAGCTTATTGTTAAAAGATCATTGCTATGATCATTTAGCTTTGTGTGACATGTGTTTCTGAATACTTTAAACACAGTGAGGTTAAGATTGGATGATCTAAAAATCTCATCTTTTAGGTTGGCATTTATTTGGAAGTAGTGATGATAACCAAATGCCTTTTGTTTACATTTCACCAAAGGGGAAAACTGTGTTTTCACTTACCAATAACAAACCGAGACCTGACACTCGCTCAGATGATTCCCTCTCCAACATCTAACACTAAGCAGAATTTTAAAAAACAAATTAGTAATAGAGTGGTCTTTTTGTGCCTTCTTTTCTCATTCAGCTTGTTTAAAAAAAAAAATGTATGAAAGTAGCTGGATACAAATTATAGTACATAGCACATGGGGGAAGGTTGCTGTAGGTTTGTGGCTTCCCCTAACACTTATCACATGTACCACGTGCCTCAAAGTTCACCACAATAAAACTTTTGGTTCTCAGATAGCAAGTCAGTCCCCCAACTGTTAAAAACCACTGTACACAGTACCAAACCCCAGACAGGATGACTCCCCATAGGTACAAAGATTGTCTTTCTCAATGCCTATAGGAGCTAATTAATTAATTAAAGAATAGGAAGTAATAAGATAATATAATCTGTTTTCTATTTGGATGAGCCAGTTACTTCACATCTCTGTGCTTCTTTTTTTTCTCAGTTGTAAACATGTTCTAATAATTTACCTATTCCATGGGGTCTTCCTGAGAATTACATTAAATCAAGGGCATAAAGTACTTGGCAAATAAAAATAACTTAATAATTGGCAGCCATTACTATTGTGCTACAAATACTTGAATTTGGAGAACAACTTCACTCTTTGGTTAGAAAGTAGAGTTGGTTTGCTGTGGGTGACAAAGGCGGAGCGTGGATTTCAGAAGAGAAGCAAATCTGAGAATTTTTACTAAATTAAGCTACACACAGAGCAAGCATAAAAAACAACAACAATAATAGTGGATTGCTACCGACAAAACTTTTAATGAGACCCGAGACTTTCAGTGAAACCTGCCAAAAAATACTACCAAAGAAAATAAGAGACATGCTCTAAGCTAGCTTGTATCCAGCTTAATTTAAGTGACTGCTTTGCCATGCAATTGGGAACATGGCACATACATACATTGCAAAGTACATAAAAACAAGATGCTTTGAAATACACATCACACCCCTGTTGACTGACTTTATTCTGAAAACTAAAAGTAACACTAACCCAGCTGTGCTTATGGTGCTTCAGGTACTTAACAAATGACCATTTATGTTAAGTACCCTGGATTACCTAAGAAAGATTTTCGTTGTCATTAGATAATGATGGAAAAATATTTCCTATGAATTGATAAGGTGATAATCCAATGGAAAAGTGTCTTTAGCTGACAAAAGATGTTTTCAGTGTCATATTTCTCCCCATTTAATCTCTAAAGTGGCACAAAAATAAATTTCTCCACTTGGATACCTTCCTGCCATCTCTTGGTAACTCAAAAGCCCCTCCAACTCAGTATGTCCAAAAATGATCTCACTCTCACTTTCCACATCCCACCCTCAGCCTGTCCCCTTCCTGTGTTCCCTGTCATAGCAAAACAGTATTATCACCTACAACCCATTCAGTTTTGCAAGCCAGAAATTTAGGGGTCATTCCTGATAATCTCCTTCTTTTCCTCCTAAATCCAACCTGTCATCAAACACTGTTGATTTTGTTTGCTAAATTTCTCCCTCTATTCATCCCTCTTCGACTCCCCTACCAGTCTAATATAACCTACTGTCACCTCTCTCCCGGACTGTGGTAATAGCTTTCTAACTGGTCTAATTTCATATATTCCATCCCCTCTCAACACTGCTTACCCTACCCACAACTTTTTCTCCCACCATTTCATGAGCTGGATCATATCCTGCCACTCCAACTCAGCTTAAAACTCTTGATGACTTTTGATGGCCTTAGGAAGAAGAGGAAAAAATACCTTAATGTGGTTTACAAAGCCCCATTCCTGCCTCCTTCATGTTACTTCACTCTTCTTGCCTCTGCTCCAGCCACACAAGTCGTTGTGGACTCACTGCGCTCCCTCCTGGCAGAAGGTAGCTGATATGGTTTGGCTGTGTCCTCACCCAAATCTCATCTTGGATTGTAACTCCCATAATTCCCATGTGTTGTCAGAGGGACCCAGTGGGGGATAACTGAATCCTGGGGGCACTTCCCCCATAGCGTTCTCATGGTAGTGATAAGTCTCATGAGATCTGATGGTTTTATAAGGGGTTTCCTTTTGCACTTGGCTCTCACTTTCTCTCTTGCCGCCACCATGTAATAAGTGCCTTTTGTCTTCCGCCATGATTGTGAGGCCTCCCCAGCCATGTGTAACTGAGTTCACTAAATCTTTTTCTTTATAAATTACCTAGTCCTGGGTGTGTCTTTATCAGCAGCGTGAAAACAGACTAATACAGTAGCTCTGGCTTTTCCTGATATCTGAAATGCTCTTGCCAATCCTCTTCACCTAGTCGCCTCTTCAGATTTTCATTTCATTTCCTTGAGAAAGCTTTCCTTGACTCCCTTGACCACATCAATTTCCTGTTATAAACTTTCCTAATACCTTGCAACTCTTCTACATTGCGCTCGATAAAGTTGTGCTTTTATTTTGTTTAGCACTTTAATATTTTTCTTTTCTATTATTCTGTGAGTTCCTATAGAGAGAGAACCACATCTGTTTTTGGTCACCTACTAGCCCTAGCCCAAGAACAGGGTATATGATCTCACAATATTCAATAGCAAATATTGGTGGAATGAATGAATAAATGATGTCAGATAAGTTTCCCACATTGCTTTCAGTAAACAGACTACATTGTTTTGCTTTAAAAAAAATATCAGCAAGCAGTCTGTTATGTAAAATGCCCAGTTTGGTTCGTGATTATAAATATGAAAATGGTTAACTCAATCAAATTGCTGTAAGGATATGAGACTTTGCAGAAAATGAGTTTGTTTTTTACCTTTAGTTTTAAGGAGTTCAGTTTTTCCTCCCTAAGGTGTTCTCTCAACATCTCCCGATGGAGCCTCTCCTGCTCCCTTGCAAACTCGCCAAGAGTATACTGGCGCACGCTGTTATGGCGGCTGGACATCCCCAGGGTGCTGCCCCCTTGACTGGGTACACTTGTGAAGCCTTGCCTCCTGGTGAAGTAGTACACGGTGACACAACTAAAATGTACATTCTTTGTCCTCAGCCGCTTCTCCCTTTTGAGAATGGAGGAAGCTGAAAGAGAAAGAAACAATCCTGTGAACACTTGGGGCAGCAGTTTTCAGACAAGGCCAAGAAAATGCCATTTGGTGATCTTGAATCTATCTATGGTCGACCCTTGTTGGCTACGGCACTCTAAAACTATTACATCCCAGAGTTGCATAGAGTTCTTATTTTCTTTCTTAAATTTTCTTCTAGCTGCGGCAGAGTAGACTTTTAAGTACAATGGAGGTCTGTACTTTTAAGTAAATGATACTCTAAGCAAACTTTCAGGAAAGTTCTGTCAATAGTCTGTGAATCTGTGGCAGCATGTATAGTAGTCCCCACTTATCTTAAGAGGATATGTTCTCAGACCTCCTGTGGATGCCTGAAATCACAGAGAGTATTGAGCCATATATATACTATGTTTTTTTCTATACATACATACATAAGATAAGGCACAGTAAGAAATTAATTATAATAACTAATAGTAAAATAAAGCAATTATAATGATATAAAAGCATCACTACTCTTGTGCTTTGGGGTATTATTAGGTAAAATAAGGGTTCCTTGAACATAAGCACTGGGATACCCATGGCAGTTGATCTGATAACCGAGATGGCTACTAGGTAACTAACAGGCCAGTAGCATAGACAGCACTGATGTGCTGGACAAAGAGAAGATTCAAAGCCTTGGGGAACGGGAATGGGACAGTGTGAGATTTCATCACACTATTCCCAACAGCCTGCAATTTAAAACTAAAAATGCTTTATTTCAGGATATTTTCATTTAATATTTTTGGATTGCACTTGACCACAGATAACTGAAACTGGGGAAATCAAAACTGCAGATAACCGGAGACAACTGTAATTTCTCATTTCCTCTAATCCTTTGAATTTTGCTTTTATGACTTTCACAGAAGTTGTATTACACTATAATCAAAAAAGACACATAGTACAAACCCTCATACCTCGGATCTTATTTCTATGTGGAGGGTGTTTGACATTAAATGTCTACAAATTTTAGAAAATTTCAAAAAGCAATAAAAACACACACAAAAAGGCTCACTGGCACTATTTAGATATTTTATCAATCTAAATCTAATAAAACTTTCATTGGAAAAGATCAGTGTTCTCATTAAATAGCATTATGAACAATGGGATTCTTTTTTTTTTTTTTTTTTTTTTTTTTTTTTTTTTTTTTTTTTTTTTTTGAGACGGAGTCTTGCTCTGTCGCCCGGGCTGGAGTGCAGTGGCGCAATCTCGGCTCACTGCAAACTCCGCCTCCCGGGTTCACGCCATTCTCCTGCCTCAGCCTCCCGAGTAGCGGGGACTACAGGCGCCCGCCACCTCACCCGGCTAGTTTTTTGTGTTTTTAGTAGAGACGGGGTTTCACTGTGTTAGCCAGGATGGTCTCGATCTCCTGACCTCGTGATCCGCCCGTCTCGGCCTCCCAAAGTGCTGGGATTACAGGCTTGAGCCACCGCGCCCGGCCAACAATGGGATTCTAATGTAAGTATACATTGGGACAAATGAAATTGCCTGAGATATATCAGAACTACTTATTCTTCTTCTTATTTATGTATTTATTTATTTATTTTTTATTTTTTTGAGACGGAGTCTCGCTCTGTCACCCAGGCTGGAGTGCAGTAGCACAATCTCGGCTCACTGCAAGCTCCGCCTCCCAGGGTCACGCCATTCTCCTGTCTCAGCCTCCCGAGTAGCTAGGCCTACAGGCACCCACCACCACACCTGGCTAATTTTTATTGTATTTTTAGTAGAGACGGGGTTTCACTGTGTTAGCCAGGATGGTCTCGATCTCCTGACCTCGTGATCTGCCCACCTTGGCCTCCCAAAGTGCTGGGATTACAGGTGTAAGCCACTGCACCTGGCCCTTCTTATTTATTTTTTAATTGATGAATAAAAATTATATATATTTATGATGCTCAGCGTGATGCTTTGATATATGTATGCATTGTGAAACTGCTCAATCAAACTAATTAACATATCAATTATCTAACATATTGATTTTTTTGTAGTAATGATGGGAGCCTTTATTACTAGTTACAGGAACATCAAGATGCACAGAGAATCCAGGAGAGGTAGACACTGACTGCAGTTGAGAAAAAGAGGGCCACACTTTGTAAACATGACCTTTTGAAATTAGAAGACATGGTAGAATCATCTGGTTCAATCCCTTCATTTTACATTGAAGTAACCCAGGTCTGTAGAATTTGAGTGACTTTTTTTGATGTAGACTGTTAGTGAGACAGGTAAGCCTAAACCTGAAAGCTCCTAATTTGCTGCCAAATTATATGATCCACCCCCGCTGGGGAAGGAAAGGCACGCTTAGTTGAGAAGAAAGAATCATGCTATTATTTTGCTAGCTGAGGAATTCTCCTCAGTTCATTGTTTTTTTCGTGTTTGCTTTTCTATTAGGGGTTGAATTTTGTCCCTCGCCATCAAATACGCTAAAGTTTTAATCCCGAGTACCTCAGAATGTAGTCTCTTTTGGAAATGGAGACTTTACAGAAGTAAACAAATTAAAATGAGGTCACTAGGGTGGGCCCTAATCCAAGATGACTGGTGTGTTTATAAAAGTTAAAACTTGGACACAGACACGCATAGAGGGAAGACGATGTGAAGAGACACAGGAAGAACACCGTGTGAAGACTGATGCAGAGATGGGGATTCTCCACCACAAGTCAAGAATGTCGGGGGCTCCAGAAACTGAAATACGCAAAGGAAGATCCTTTCCCAAAGCTTTCAGAGGGACCCTGGCCCTGCCAACACCTTGGTCATCTAGCCTCCAGAACTGTGAGCAATTTCTGCTGTTGTAAGCCATCTTGTTTGCCATCATTTTTATGGCAGCCCAAGGAAACTGACACAAGTGCTCAAACAGAAAAATGAACAGAAGAAAATGAACTTAGAAGAAATCCTCAGATGGCAAAATGCTATAATTTAACATTTATGGAGTGCTTCCCATGTGCTGTACTATGCAGGCAACTTTACATGAATTATCTCATTTTATCCTTAGAACTCCCTGGTTGATATTACTCATGTCCCCATTGTTAGGAAACCAAATTACCAAAGGTTAAAAAACATGGCCAGGGTCATACAACTAATGAAAAAACTGGGATCTTTTATTCAGAGCCCAGTCTTTTCACTACCATATTTCAGCATACAGCTGAGGCCATACTAAGGGAGGTGAGCAAGGCTGAGATTTGGCATCATACTACCTCTGGAAGACGTCAACTGCTGCTGGCTTCAAGATGATTTTGATTTGGAAGGCTGTGTAAGCGACGAAAAAAAAATTGAGTCTAATTGGATATATGTAAAAATCTTCTTCCAAGGAAGTTCAAGCTCCTTTGTCTCATTTTTCCCCCATGAAACATTCAAGCCAAATATATAGAGGCTGCTATGATTAATACCATTTTATGGATTTGTTTAATCAGTAAGTATAAATTGAGAGCCTACGATGTGCTAGCCACTTTCTAGATGATTGGGATACATCAGTTAAAAACACAGATGATTCCGGGTGCAGCTCATGCCTGTAATCCCAGCATTTTGGGGGGCCAAGACAGGCGGATCATCTGAGGTCAGGAAATCGAGACCATCCTGGCCAACATGGTGAAATCCCATCTCTACTAAAAATACAAAAAGTAACCAGGCAGGGTGGTGCACGCCTGTAATCCCAGCTACTCAGGAGACTGAGGCAGGAGAATTGCTGGAACCTAGGAGGTGGAGGTTGCAGTGAGCCGAAATCACACCACTGCACTCCAGCCTGGGCAACAGAGAGAGACTGTGTCTCCAAAAATAAAAAGAATAAATAAATAAATACACAGATGATGATCCCTGCCTTTGTGAAGCTTCCATTCCAGTGGTGAGAAACTCAGACATAATGAAGAGACTCAGAAGATTAGAGAGTAAGAGAATTACAACCTTAGCACAGAAATTCGGCTTTCCCAACTTTCCTCTTCTCCACTGTTTTGCTTCTCCAGAAGATATTGCCAGAAAGGGAATGCTTTCCAACTTGTGCGTACTTTTCCATTTATTTATGTATATATTCACTGTAACACACCTGTACTCCAGGCAGTAAACTTTCAATTTGATTTAAAAGTTCTGATCTGTTTCATAACCATATGTTTAAATCATCTTAAAACAAGGAAGAATTTGTCAAAATGTAAAAGATCACCAGAGAAGGCAAATTTAACAATCTGCCCAGCAATCTGCTATCAAATCTGACAACCTCATACATCACCCCTTACAGCAGGCTAGAGCTTCTGGTTTTGTGATGATAACTTTATATCTTTTTTGCTCTTGATATCATAAAAATGATGCCCTAAAGGCATTATTGTTCAAGGTCATAAATTTATAGATAAGGAAAAAGGTTTGAATGTACTCATTTAAAACAATTATTATACACACCTCTGGTAATTGTGTGTGTGTGTGTGTGCATGTGTGTGTGTGTGTGTGTGTGACAGAGGTTCGCTCTTGTTGCCCAGCTTGGAGTGCAGTGGCATGATCTCGGCTCACTGCAACCTCTGCCTCCTGGGTTCAAACGATTCTCCTTCCTCGGCCTCCTGAGTAGCTGGGATTACAGGTGTCTGCCACCATGCCCAGCTAATTTTTGTATTTTTGGTAAAGACAGGGTTTCACCATGTTGGCCAGGTTGTTCTCGAAGTCCTGACCTCAGGTGATCCACCCACCTCGGCCTCCCAAAGTTCTGGGATTATAGGTGTTAGCCACCATGCCCAGTCACATCTGGTAATTTTATTACTTACTTTTTAGACAATTGGTGGCACTCTCAACAAATTTCCTTTCCAAATGTATTTAGATCTCCATCTGCAGTTTTAGATTATAAGAATTCTTCGCTCTGGGAGGCCGAGGTGGGCGAATCATGAGGTCAGGAGATTGAGACCATCCTGGCCAACACGGTGAAACCCCGTCTCTACTGAAAATACAAAAAATTCGCTGGACATAGTGGCAGGTGCCTGTAGTCCCAGCTACTTGGGAGGCTGAGGCAGGAGAATGGCGTGAACCCGGGAGGTGGAGCTTACAGTGAGCAGAGATGGCGCCACTGCACTCCAGCCTGGGTGACAGAGCAATAATCCGTCTCAAAAAAAAAAAAAAAAAAAAAAAGAATTATTCCTCCTTCTGGATGAATCTTTTGTACCATGCTTTCCCAGAAAAGCTAAATTACCTTTTCCCAAAAAGCCAGAGTTCGGAGGTGATTTTCTAAGGCCTTGAAGACAACAGTGTCAGGGAGCAGAAGGCCTTCAGCTGAGCCCCTGGCAGTGCTGACACTGTCAAGAGGAATTAGGAATAGTGCTTCCTCCTATCTATTAGGGTTTATAATTCAAACATGTGCTTATGTTTACTTTAGCATTTGCATATTCTACATAAAATTGTGATAACAATTTTTCAAAAGTCTATGGAATCTATCTAAAAGGAAGTCTTCGAAATACTACAAGATCAGCCTTATAGGGCATATTTTAAGTGTGGCTTTCCTGAAGTTAAGAGCCACCCAAGTCTCTCTTCAGATGATTGAATCAGAGGACTAACATGAGCCTTTATGGGCTGTCTCCTGCCTCCAGGCCTCAATGTGACTAACATCACAAAATGAAGTCATAAAAATGAGTCTCTGCCCTTTGAGCCTGGGAGAAGCAGACTAAATTCACTCAGCACGTCTCCCGTAGGGAATCTGAAACCTCCCTGATATACCTACCTAGTAATTGCTGCCCTTTCCAAGAAGACTAAGCTCTACTTTGTGTCTCTACAGAGTTCAGTATTGGCTTTACTATAGCAAGGGTCAAGAGCAAGAAAAGGAGGGAGGAGAATGTGGCTTTC
The DNA here is from genome assembly GCF_047675955.1 of Chlorocebus sabaeus. NCBI lineage: Eukaryota > Metazoa > Chordata > Mammalia > Primates > Cercopithecidae > Chlorocebus > Chlorocebus sabaeus. Next base: position 52,978,219 of record NC_132913.1, on the reverse strand, counting down.
ATGAGAGCTTTGAAAATTAGTCTGTTTTTGGCAGGCGCAGTGGCTCATGCCTGTAATCCCAGCATTTTGGGAGGCTGAGGCAGGTGGATCCTTCAAGCTCAGGAGTTCGAGATCAGCCTGAGCAACATGGTGAAACCCCATCTGTGTCAAAAATACAAAAACTTAGCCGGGTGTGGTGGTGCGTGCCTGTAGTCCCAGCTACTCGGGAGGCTGAGGCATGATAATCACTTGAGCCCAGGAGGCAGAGGTTGTGGGGAGCCGAGATTACAATACTGCACTCCAGTCTGGGTGAGAGAGTGAGACTCCAGTTTAAATAAATAAATGAATAAAAATAATTAGTCTGTTTTCATACGTGACACCATTTTTTTTTTTTTTTTTTTTTGAGATGTAGTCTTGCTCTGTCACCAGGCTAGAGTGTAGTGGCGTGATCTCAACTCACTGCACTTCTGCCTCCTGGGTTCAAGCGATTCCCCTGGCTCAGTCTCCCACGTAGCTGGGACTACAGACGCGCACCACCACACTTTGCTAATTTTTTCTATTTTAGTAGAGAGGGGGCTTCACCATGGTGGCCAGGATGATCTCAATCTCCTGATCTTATGATCTGCCCGCCTCAGCCTCCCAAAGTGCTGGGATTACAGGTGTGAGCCACCGTGCCCAGCTTTGACACTATTTTTGAAGTGTCTTTCAGCTCCTTTTCTTTTATCCTAACTATAGCACCAGCCTGAAGCAACAGTATCTAAATGCAACACTACTGTATACACTGCCCAGGTCTTGGGCACACCATTATGTTCAGCACATCTGGCCATATTCGTGTTACTATAAAATGTTTAGATATAGTAGAGATAATATTGATCTTTATAAATTAAAGGAATAAACACACAGTTACTGATATTCACTATCTTTAGAAGCTACCTTTTTTTTTTTTTTTGAGAGTGAGTCTCGCTCTTCCACCCAGGCTGGAGTGCAGTGGGGCGATCTCAGCTCACTGCAAGCTCCACCTCCGGGTTCATGCCATCCTCCTGCCTCAGCCTCCCGAGTAGCTGGGACTACAGGTGCCCGCCACCATGCCCAGCTAATTTTTTTGTATTTTGAGTAGAGACAGGATTTCACCGTGTTAGCCAGGATGGTCTTGATCTCCTGACCTCGTGATCCACCTGCCTCAGCCTCCCAAAGTGCTGGGATTACAGGCGTGAGCCACCGTGTCCTGCCAAGCTACCTATCCTTGAAAGAATGCTTTCAGGCTAGGCGCAGTAGCTCACACCTGTAATCCCAGCACTTTGAGAGGCTGAGGCAGGTGGATCACCTGAGGTCGGGAGTTCAACACCAGCCTGGCCAGCATGGTGAAACCCTGTGTCTACTAAAAATATAAAAATTAGCCAGGCGTGGTGGTGGGTGCCTGTCATCCCAGCTACTCGGGAGGCTGAGCAGGAGAATCTCTTGAAACTGGGAGGCGGAGCTTGCAGTGAGCTGAGATCACGCCACTGCCCTCCAGCCTGAGTGACAGAGTAAAACTCTGTCTCAAAACACAAACAAACAGACAAAAACAAACAAATAAAAAAACGAATAAACAAAACAAAGAAACAAAAAAAAAAGCTTTCAAAATGAATGGAGAAAAGAATTGGAACACTGACTAATCCACAATGCCAGGGTAAGAATATAGACACATAAAATAATCTGTATATAAATTATATAAAGAACTCGTGAAAAGAGCCGATTAAAAATAGAAACCAAAAACTAAGAATTATTCAGTATGTTTGCAGTATCATCCAGGGAAGCAAGTACTCCGATGAAATAAATATTCTGAATATTCTGATACCCTACAGGAGATGAGTATATCAAGTATCACAGCTCATTCACACTAGGCTCTAGGAAAATTCAACCGATTTTGCTCTTTCCACACTCACAAACCAATCTGTTTATATGGTATGGAATAAATCTTCAAGTTTACCAGATTATCTGCCTGACTTGTCAACTTTATTTCTTATTGAAAATAATCAAATTTGCTTTCTGATTTGTGCTTTAGCTATTTGTGAACATTATTAGTGTATCATTCCACTTGAGTTTGGCCATTTCTGCATGCACACAGACAATCACACATCTGGGCCTGTAAAATTGAAGATCAGGTTCTGGACCACCAATTCCACCACAGGGCAACCACTCTGGAGCGAATGCTTGAGCAACGAGCTGGTCATCCTTTTTAAGTACACTTGTTGTTTTTTGTGTCAACACCTATCAGCAAAGTCCTGCTAGAAAGGCAAAAAGCAGTAAACAGAGTTATGTATTTTGGCACAAAGTTTGGCACATGGAGGTTGAAAAGTTACGGACTAGTTTCATGCTAAACGAGAGGAGAATTGTGGAAGATATTAATTCTACCATTTGGGTCTAAAGTCAATACTAAACTTATCTCTCTTAAGCTGATCAAAAGGAAAATGCCAGATAATTTGCAAGTCTATGGTTTTGAATTTATTTATTTAGATGAAACTTAGTAGAAGCGAAGTGAGATTGCTGAAATCAACTTGTTTTTCTTGGTAAGCACTGGGCAATGAAAATTTGTGTTTTTAAATCATACAGACCAAATTGATCAGGGGCTCTGAAGATGTGTGATGTGTGTGTTGCTTCTTACCTTTTGAAGAACAAATCAAGATTAAATCTGTTATCAAACCAGGAAGTTTAGCTTATAAACAGAAGATCCAGTTTCATCAGAAATTATTTCATATAGAAATTAGTATAACAGATTGAATATGAAATCAATTTGCAATGATTGAAGTTATTAAGATTAACTTAACATTTACAAATGACTTCTGTAAATTTCCTGTGATCATATGCTCAAATCTTCTCCAACTTGACATGATTGCCAAGGTTGGCTTCTCCTGATAATTGTGTCACCTACATGATCTCAAGTCTTAACCACAAGGAGTAAAAATGGGTCTAGCAACTAAGAACTATAGCAATAATTCCTTTGAAAATGAAATCTAGTTTATTAAAAGTAATCTTTCCTTGTTCTAATTGTCCCTTTTTATTCCAGTCACATTCTCGTTTCCTGAATATACTTGCCCCAGTCATCTTTTTAAATTTAATTTGCTGAAATAAGGTATTGAGTAATACATTGTTTAAGTGGATAAAACTCCAAAAGACTTATACTAAAGAAGTATCATGGATGAATGAGAGGCAAAATGAAAATAAAGACTAATTGGGACTATTTTCTTTCTAACCATGAACAAAATCCAAATTACCTTAAGTATGTAATATAAGCTGATCTGTTATTTTACATTCAATTATAAAGAGTTTAAAACACATACTAACAATCACAAACAAAAGAAAAAAAACCCACCTTAAACAACGGGCATGATATAGGGAAATGTTTTTAATTATCCAATGTTTTGGAATTAAGTTGTTTTTCTTCCCAGAAGAATAATCCGAACTGAAACAGAGGCAGTAAATGTAAAAAAGTATCTTAATGTACCAAATGGACAACAAGTCAGGGGTCTTATTTTTTTCCTTTTTTACTATTGCTTATTACTATGAAAGTAGAATTCAAAAATAAAAATAAAAAAAAAGTAGCCTCCACTTAGGTGATGCTCATCGTTTTTAGTCCAAGTCTATTTCTTGCTGATATATGCGGTTCCCTGTATTACGACTAATAGCTCTAAATGTTATTAAAATTGTAATACATGTCTCTCCTCAGCTCTTAAATGCCACTCTTCCCTGTTTCTAACCAACCAACCAAATTATGTATTAGTAAAGCAGCAAGTAGACTATATAAAACATGATAGACACATATAAGAACCAGTTGTCATTCTGATATCAATCCTTTGGTAGAGGAGAACTAGGTTTATAATTCATAGATAGGATTAGGTACTTTATCCATTTAGCTGTAAATATTTCCCATTCCTATATTAAATTGAAAATATTCACAATGGATTACCCTCAAGACTAATAATGTCTTTTGCGCATTGCAGCGTCTGAGTGAAATAATTCAAGACAAGACTCTTTTGTTTAAATTGCTAGTTTACAAAGAAGAAAATCCTCTCATATAAGACTAAGTGACATAATAAGTATTCTATCAAGATATGTGCAAATACTGCATACGCATTTAAACAACAAGAACAAAATAGCAAGAACAGAAATAATATAAAAAGATGACCCTTGAAGCTGATTGACTAAAGCTTTGTTTTGGATCATGAACATGCATATCACGTCGTCATCCATTCAGTCTGTCGGTTACGTCCACACAAGCAAGCAAGAGATATGCATGAAGGGAACCAGCTCTCCTCCCAGTCTCTGCTGACAGGCACAGCCCAGGCTGTTCAGCTCTCTGCAAGCTGAATTTGACTTCATAGGGTTGGTTTGATCGAGTGCTCATCTACTGAAAATTCTCAGGTTGGAAAAAAGTAAGGTTTATTGCCCAAGATTTTGATGTAAATTCTGAAAGCTGCATATGAAAATTTAATACACACTTTGACCTTCCAGCCTTCATGTCATAAATAATTAATATGATTAACTCACAAAAGGTGATCACTTTGCAAAACTAGCAATTGTTCATCCACACATTTTATTTTTTAAGGATGCCCTTTCCTCTTCCCCCCTAATTCTTGTGAGTGAGCTACAAAACAACAACAACAACAACAACAACAACAACAACAACAACAACAAAATGGCACTTTGTTTGCTAGGACAAAAGCAAGACATACTATATTTTAAAGTTATAAACTTGAAATTAAAAAAACAAAAATTTAAGAGGGGGTATAGCTCAAAGGTAGAGCATTGGATTGCAGATCAAGAAAGCAAAAAAAAAATTTTTTTAAGTATTTTGTCTTTTATAAATAATTTTTATATCTAATTGACTTAGCACCGATCCTCCTGCTTACATAAAACTAATAACCTACTGAAAATATAATGTAACTGCAGAATGCCCTAGCCATCAACATAAAATGCAATTAATTTTGGGGATGATGAATTGTTAAACTAAAAGTTTAGATTAAATTATATGTAAAATTGTACCACTGAGTGATCTACTAATTTTTATTTTAATTTAGATATATGATTTTCCTTTTGCATCAATAAATCAAATTTATAGCACTAGGCTTCATGAATTTTGGTGTTCCAATTCTACATTTGACAATCAGTCTTCATTTTGGTTCGATTTTGTTCTTATACAACAAATCACTTTAAAAATTTATATATAAAAATCCAAGAGAAAAATACTGAAAACACAACATAATATTAATGTTTTGCTGAATATAGGCATTGAATTTTGCTCAGATCTAACCAAAGCAGACCAAAAATTAGGATTTTTCCCCCATTCTATATAATACACAGATGCTCCTTTTTAACTTTCAATGGAGTTACTTTCCAAGAAACCCATCATAAGTTGAAAATATTGTAAGTCAAAATACATTTAATACACCTAACCTACAGAACATCATAACTTAGCCTAGCCTAACTTACACATGCTCAGAATACCTTACGTCAGCCTACAGGGGTCCAAGTCATCTAATGAAAAGCCTATTTATAACAAAGCATTGACTATCTTACGTAATTTACTGAATACTGTACTGAAAGTGAAAAACAAAATGGTTGTATGGGTACTCAAAGTACGGTTTCTACTGAATGCCTACTGCTTCCTCACCACTGTAAAATCAAAAAACATAAGTCCAACCAGCATTAAGGAGTCAGGGACTATGTGTACTCAGCTAGCACTTGACGTTATTACTGTTGAGAACCATTTTACAGAATTTTGATCAATGTTATCAGCTCCTTTCTCTTTCCACACTATCTACATTTTTCTAGATAACATGATATTTTCCAGGGAATTTTTAAAGATTTCCACACAGCCAATATTAACATTTACATATGGAATATACATTATTAAGGCATCTGCCTTTTCATTTTTAAAGGGTGTTTTTTTTTTTATTGTAAGCATGTCATATTGCTAATGAATTAGAGAAAATATTTTCCTGTCCCAATGTCTGGAAAATAATAAATTGTCAGATAACGTAATCGATTTAAAATCTGAATTTTAATACTTGCTAAAATCCATTATACAAGTTACATTAATGAGCATTGCATTTCTTAGTTTCTCCATTAATATTTTCAGAATTATGTTTGTCTACTTCACAGGAATATTATAAGAAATAATTACATTTGTAAAAAATCTCATGAACCACAGATGGAAAGCATTACATACGCAGAGTACTATCTTGGTGATGCTGTTAAACCAAATAAAAAGTGTGTTCCTTTATTATCGGGGAGAAAACAAGTACTACCTACTTCCCAGCTTGTTTCCTTAATCTCTCATATGTGCAATTAAACACTAAAACTTCATGCTTAAGAAACAAATTTCACTGCCACTAAAGTAACAGTTATTTCCAAAATATATAAACCTATACTCTAGTGTTATTAAAATCGCAACATGAATAACATCTTCAGATTATATCATTTTTTATTGAGAAAAAAAAGGTAGTCGTTACTAAACATAAATAATCACAGTTCTGGCTGCAGTTCAAGGTGTAAGCACTTCCCTCTGCTGTCTCAGCAATTCTCCTGATGTCAAAGACACATTAAAATAAATGGGAACCATATGGCTCCTCAGCAGAATACCCGCGCTCTTACAACCAAGAGGGCAATGCAATTCATTACCACCACCGGAGAAATATTTTGGGGACATGGAATATCTCAGTGCAAAATAAAGCCGCATGAGGCATTCTGACACAATGACAGAAGGAAACATTTGCTATTCTTCAGCTCTACTAACCTGTTTTGCTGCGTTTTACATTTTCTCAATACCACCATGAGCCTCTCCTGTTACAAGGATTAAACAGCATTTTCCACCTGCTCAGTGACTTCCCAAGCAGTATTTCATCTGGTCCAACAATGCGACCCTGTCAAGCCTAATACATCATGATAATCCAGGTCAGAACATCACTTAAAAACAACAACAAAGAAACAAAACAAAACAAATCCTCAACAGCAACAAGAGCAACAAAACGATTCTAAAATATCTTGGAAATTATTCTGGAGAGCAAGACTGGGCCCAAAATCATACACTTGAACTTTTAACTTTCTGGGAAGGATGAAATCTTGATGCATGCTTAAAAAAAAAAAGAAATGCCATTAAATCTAAAAAAGCCTTTACTATACTTATCCTGAATAAAAATATAAGTCATTAAAAAACAAAGGAGGAATTTAATCTACTCTGTTTTACTGAATCCATATGTCTGAAATTCTACATTTAAAATAAAGATCCAGGCTGGGTGCAATGGCTCACGCCTGTTATCCCAGCACTCTGGGAGGCCAGTGCAGGTGGATCACTTGAGTTCACGAGTTTGAGACCAGCCTGGGCAATATGGTGAAACCCTGTCTCTATCAAAAAAAAAAAAAAAAAAAAAAAAACCCACAAAAATTAGCCAGTCACAGCTACTCTGAAGGCTGAGGCAGAAAAATCACTTGAGCCTAGGAGGCAGAGGTTGCAGTGAGCAGAGATCTTGCCATTGCACTCCAGCCTAGGTGAAAGGTGTAAAACCCTGTCTCAAAAATAAACAAACAAGTAAAATGGAGATACAGGGCTGCAGAATTAGAATTAAAGCAGAGGTCATAAGGGCAGCTAGGAGAGGGACAGTTGGGTTTACTTGGGTATCCTCTGTCAGCTGGCTGTCGGTGAGTGATTTGGGAGGGTTGCAAATATCAAAAACAAAGGGAAAATTTTACTATAACTATGATTTTTCTGTAAATAGATCACATTTTAAAATTGGGCATGCACTTCAAGTTTTCTTAATCTTCTCAGTATCTGCTATGGTCTGAATGTTTGTGTTCTTCCAAAATTTATATGTTGAAATTCTAACCTCCAAGGTGATGGTATCAGGTAGTGGAGCATTTGGGAGGTTGTTAGGTTTTGGGGGTGGCACTCTCATGAATGGGATTAGTGCCATTTTTATTTATTTATTTTTGATTTTTTTGAGACAGAGTCTCACTCTGTCACCCAGGCTGAAGTGCAGTGGCACAATCTCAGCTCATTGCAGCCTCTACTTCCCAGGTTCAAGCAATTCTCATGCCTCAGCCTTCCAAGAAGCTGGGATTACAGGTGCATGCCACCACACCCAGCTAATTCTTATATTTTTAGTAGAGATGGGGTTTCACCATGTTGACCAGGCTGTTCTTGAACTCCTGGTCTCAAGTGATTCACCTGCCTCGGCCTCTCAAATTGCTGTAATTACCAGCGTGACCCACTGTGCCTGGCCTTAGTGCCCTTTTTATAAAGAGACCCCAGAGAGACCGTGACACCTTCAACCATATGAGGACACAGCAAGGAGGTGCCATCTATGAGGAAGTGGACCCTTAACAGACACCAGATCTACTGGTGCCCTTGAACTTGGACTTCCCAGCCTCTAGAACTATGAGAAATAAATTTCTGCTGTTTATAAGTTACCCAGTTTATGGTATTTTGTTACAGCAGCAAAAATGGACTAAGTCAATGTCTAAGAATTTTCAAAACTATGGATAAAATAATTACGTGAGCACAATGTCTGGCATAGAATTATCACTCAATATGTACTAGAAAAATAAAATTGAGACTCAGCTTAAATGTCACCACCAGGAAGCCTTCCACAGACTCCCTAGGATGAAGTAACTGTTCTTTCTACACATTTCCAAAGCATGCTTGCTTCGATACTGATAATAAAAATGTGAGTATGTGTGTGTCTCTCTCCTCTACTCAGGTCTTGGGTTGCAAGGATTATATCTTACTATGGAACCCTCAGGGTACAGCACACTGCTGGGCACTAAAATTCACTAGATACATGTTTGTTTAAACTAAATGAATGAATAATTAAACAATGGGCTAAATAAGTAAGCATTTATATTTCCTAAATATATTTTCTTTAATTCTGAATGATAAGATGACATTCAAGAGTTTTCCCCTGAAGCCTCATGCTCAACATGTCTTTCTTCTTCAATAATTTCTAGTCACTTTACCTGTTTTCCTGGGGTATTTTTCAAAGAAAAAAATATGTATTGAAGCAAAGGTACACAACTTTCATGGCTTGAGGGTAGACATAACTTTTGCATTAGAAACCATTTGAAATATGCTGTATTTTACACATCAGAAGATCTAACATGACAAACTAACCCTGGCTCCATAATCTCTAAAAAATCCAACGATAATGAGTTTGTAAACTCATCTCTAAAAAGCAAGTAGCTGGTGGGGAAGAGTTACCTGAATATTATAAATGATTTTGAAAGAGAAATCCTGCTGATAATGTATCGCTAATTGGTATTGACCTCTAGCAAAAACACATGACTGAAGTTCCTGCCATTAGCAGTCCATTAGTGATGGTTTTACAAAACGATTCTGCCTCTTAGTACTTAAATTGTCATCCGTGCCTTAAAGGAGTGACTGTCCTGTAAAAAAATCATATTGCTTAAGATTTATTAATTTCCTGTGAAATTTTATAATACACAGGCATGTGTTCTAAGACAGATAATGTAATTTCATAGGGATAATGGTGATGAAACATAAGTAGAAGGCCTAGTTGATGAGATCATGAGAGAAGGAGCAGAAATAAGCAAGGACGATTTCAAATTTTATAAAAATATGAAATCACGATAGAACTGAAACATTATGGTCTAGAATATAGGTTGAATGAGGGCAGGTTTTTGGCATGTCTGGGACTGATTTTACCCTAATTTTTTAAAGTCATTTTATTAATGTTCACAGATGGTGGCAAAAGACATGAGACTCCAGGGCCAAAAATAAAGAACCGTATTACTCACAGCCCAGGAAGCAACAAGAGCATCATGTTTCTGTTGGTACTCCTTGATCCCCAAATTCTACAGGGGCAATGTGGAGGGGCCAAACAGATGCTATGCACATAGTGGGTTTGTACTGCACCAAAGGCTCAAAAGCTTGCTAACCTACTGTTTTTTAGCAAGCAGTAAGCAAGACTGTTCTTTGTCCCAGAGGAAGACATTTCCTCATCCCTCAAGCTTGCTTGCTACAAACACAACATTGAGAAATGGTCCAAGTAAGGACAAGTCAGGGCAGTGCATTCTTATTATCCTCGGAAAGATGTAGAAGAGTGCAAAGCACATGGGGGAATGTTCTTCAACAGGGTTTTGATTTATTTTTTCATTCACAGATTCCAAGCATCTGGCATACAGTAGTCATTCAATACATATGTGTTAAATGCATGAGTGGGGTTTATAGGTTAAAATTTTGTAATTTAGCTCATATTGCATCATCTAGCAGTTTTATGTTGTTAAAGAATACTCTAAAATACCCATGGGAGAATAGAATCACTCTATAATCTTCTCTCTCTCTCTCTCTTTCTCCTGTCTCTTTTTCCTGCATGTAGCTCCAACCATCTTTACCGAAGTTTCTAAATGACAGAATACAGCACAGAGCAAATTTGAAAAATACGGTCATAAAGAACATGCAAGTTGGGCACGGTGGCTCACGTCTGTAATCCCAGCACTTTGGGAGGCTGAGATGGGCGGATCACCTGAGGTCGGCAGTTCAAGACCAGCCTGGCCAGCATGGCAAAACCCCATCTCTACTAAAAATACAAAATTAGCTGGGCATGGCAGCACACGCCTGTAATCCCAGCTACTTGGGAGGCTGAGGCAGGAGAATCACTTGAACCTGGGAGGTGGAGGTTGCGGTGAGCTGAGATCACGTCATTACACTCCTGCCTATGCAACAAAGAGCAAGACTAAATCTAAAAAAAAAAAAAAAAACACAAGAAAAAAAATGCATAATCATTTTTAGATTTCCCAGAAATTTTGTCAATGCCACTTCTCTTACTAAACACTGCAATTCTTGCAAAACAATAATCTCACAAGTAAATATATCATAGCTATCATATAGTATGTGAAAGCGAAATTCAAATCACCTGAAGAAACCATCTTTCCCTGTGAGGAGTCTACAAACTGAAAGGTTTCCTAAGGAACGCTTAATGAAGTGTTTTTATTCCTGTGAAATATATTTTTCCTCTAGGTCTCCTCAGAGCTCACAGATATTTCCCTTTGCAAGCATCTTGCCAGAGGAGAGAATTGGTATAAAGCTCTTTGGAATCATTTTGGCAGCCCCAAAGAGCGGTGTTAGCTACAGCTCTGCTTTCACTTCTACATGCTGCATAGGGCAATGCATACAGTATACTGTGTGTGTGTGTGTGTGTGTGTGTGTGTGTGTGTGTGTGTGTGTGTGTGTATTCTCAGGTACAACTGGATGCATAGAAATATCCCAAAGAGTCTATTTTTGTCTTTTATCTGTGCTACTCTTATGACATATGGGCTATTTGTTACAAGAAATATTCTTTCCAAAGCCAAATGTAACCTCAGACTTGGACTGTAAAAAGGAAGGTATAAAGAGGTTTGTTTCCCCTCTACATTTTAGGAGTTTATATTTCCTTGGATAGGAGCAGAATCATGCTTATACTGCGTTTTATAAAAGCAGGATCCAACCTCTTTTATCTTTAAAGAGCGCTTCTCAAAAAATTTCCATGTTTCCTTTATCATCTGGAGCAAACTAAAATTCCAAATCTTGGTTCTCAGTATTATCTACTAACCAGCTCCTCTGATCTCTGTCTCATGTACATAGGCTTTGATAACTCTAAATTTAATTTTTAAGTGATTTACATGAGGAAAATTTTCATCTCTGATCCCTGCCAGAGACCAATTCACTTCCCAAAGGGTCTCTTGGACTTTAGAGTTGGAAAAAAGGAAAAAGTGAGAAGCAGAATTCTTTTAAGGTAGACTTGCCTGCTGTGGTTCCCAGACTCCTGACCTTTGATTAAGGATTCAGTAAGGATAACACAGGACATTTTTTGAGTATGTGAATAATCCTGGGAGAGTTAAAGCACTATTACTCTTCCCAGATGATAATGAATTTAATTTCTCTCCTTCAACAGAAGAAGTCACCCTTTTGTCTTTAGTAAGTCTTTGGAATTGAGAAAGACTGAAGGAGGCGAGAGACAGCTTTGAGTATACTCTTCAGGGATGGGAGGTCTAAGCACTGACAATGCAGCGGTGCCCCAGGGCAGCTCAAGGGTATTAGAGAAAGGTGAACTAGAACTGGTGAACCATTGTTGTGGTCTGGTTTAAAATTGCACACAATCTATTACTACAGCAATAGGTTTCCATTATTTATACATAAAACAAAGATATTGGTATGCATGTTTAAACATTTTAATAATAGAGGTGTGCGACCACAAAAGTTTGGAAACCTACTAGAACACAAGAGATGGAACTAGGTAAAAGATAAATGGATTATTTTCAAATGTTGCTTCTATTAGTGATGTTTTATTTGTATGCTTAGCATGTGTCAAGGACCTTTCTTATTGCTTTATAGGTATGAGTTCATTGAATCCTCATAGCAGCACGATCCTAGTTTAAATAGGTAAAACTATACCAATTTTGTAAATGAAACTGAGGTCCAGAGAGGTGAAGTAATTTACCAAAACCTTACAGCTGGTAGCACAGAAGCCTGATTTGAATGCAGACAGTGTCAAGTTCAAGCTCAAGCTGTTAATCTTGACACTATATTGCCTTCCTTTATTAGTTCTGGAATGGTCTCATACTCTTTCTTCTTCCTTGTTATATCCTATGAACAGCTGCTCCCAGGATCCAAACTCTAGAATTAGGCAATAATAATCTAGCTACATTATTTAGAAAACGGGTAGAGAAAGCTGCCTGTATCTTAGAAGCTGCTAGAAGCAGTGTAAGTAGTAAACCCCTGTAAGCCTCTGCAGTACCAGACTGCTAGTGGCCTGAAGCTATCAATCCTAATGATGCAGGCTTTGGAGTGAAACATACCAGTAGGTTCATTGCCACCTGAGGTCAGCTATTGCATCAATTCCTTATCTGGAATCTCCTAGGGCAGTGATGAAGTAATGGCATAAACATGAACTGTGGACAAAAAGCACTTAGTTCATATCCTGCTCTGTCATTTACTTGCTGGGTGATCTAGGACAAATTAATCTTTCTGTCTCAGTCACCTTATGTATAAATGGTTTTAATAATAATACTCACCACATAGTGATGTTATGAGGATTAAATAAATATTTGTAACACATTAAACAAAGTTTGGCACATAGTAAGTACTATATAAGTGTTTGTTAAATAAAAGTAAAGAAATCAATAAATCATTTATATGATTTGAATTCACATAAATCATTTATATGAAGCAGTAGAGTACCTGACACAGAGAATCAATATGTGTTAACTATTTACTGGAGGCAACTAGCCCCACATGATAAGGATTTTACAATTTACAATTAAAATTCTCTGTTCTGTACTTTAAATGTATAGCATTCTGGAATTTAAATACTTTTTTTGGGATCTGATATTTGGTTTTGGCACATAAAGGTAATGGACACTGAATATCTGATATGTTTCTGACAGATAATTAGCAAAAATATCAGGAATAATGCTAAGTCCTAGGGTCATAATTATGAATGAGAGACAAAAGGTATCTGTAAGAGACAGTCTAAGACGGATATTTTAATCTTGATTTTCTGAAGGAGGAATTAGAGGCTCCAAGGGGCTCTCCTCCAAGGTCATAAGTCTGGAAAATGAGTCTCACATTCAACTCTGCCTGGCTTCACAGCAATGCCCTTTCCATTTCCCTGTCTGCTGCATCTCCTCAGGTGTCAAAATGCTGACTTCGTCATTCTCAGATTTGTCCTTTCTTTGCTGTTGGGTATGGCAACTCCTGTGTATATTTCAAAATCATGGGATTTAAAGGACACCTTTTGACTTGTTCCCTTTAAAATGAACAGATTTATATTTATCCATCCACTCATTAACTTCTTCACTCAGCCATATATGTAACCATGCACCTTGTGGCCAGATCACTAAGATATGAAGAAACAGTTGATTCTCATTATTTATAGACTCTGAATTTATTTGTAACTCCAAATCAATACGCATTCACAGACCTCTCAGAACAGTGAAAAATTGAGTTGTCCCACGTGTAGGTTCCCAGTTGAAGCTGAACAAGGTGACTTTTGCCTTCCTAGTTCAGCTCTCCTACTGTAAACAAGTGTCCTTCATGTGGTGTTTAGTGCCACATTATTTGCACGTTTTGTGCTTTTTGTAGGTAATTTTGCTGTTTTAAAATGCCCCCAAGTACAAGTGCTGTCTACTATTCCTAAGTGCAAGAAAGCAATGATGTGTCATGTAGAGAAAATACATGACAAGACATGCTTTTTTTCAGGCATAAGTTGCAGTGTTGTTGGTCATGAGTTTAATGTTAATCAATCAACAACATATATTTAATAAGGTGTCTTTAAACGGAAACAAACAAAACAAGATTATGTATTGATTGGTGGATGAAAATGTTATGACCAGAAGCTCACAGCTACTAGGAGCAACGACTCTGTATTTACTAAATCAGTCTTCCCTGAAACCTTATAGAACATAACTATCACGAGTATTGAGAATCAACTGTACTTTTTCTGTCACAGGACATTTCCCAACAATTGATAAGCAAAGTTTATGAATACAAAGCTGACAAAAAATAACATTCAAATATTAAAAATATATTTAAGAAAGTGTTCAACTTCAGTGATCACAAAGAAATAAAAATCAAAATTACAAAATACAATTTTTTCTGTCTAGCAAAGAATGCAAAATTATACAAATTTTCAATTGTGGCAAGAGTACACAGAGATAGGTACTTTTCTATACTACTGGTTGGCATAATAATGATTACAACATTTTCAGAGAGCAATTCCTCAATGTATAACAAGAACCTGAGAAAATCTTCATCTTTTAAAAAATAAAAAATAAATAGTTCTAAATATAGGAATCAGTATTAAGGCTATGATCAGAAATTTAGAAAATGATTTTTTTTTTTTGAGATGGAGTTTCACTCTTGTTGCCCAGGCTGGAGTGCAATGGCACGATCTCAGCTCACTGCAACTTCTGCCTCTTGGGTTCAAGCAATTCTCCTGCCTCAGCCTCCCGAGTAGCTGGGATTACAGGCATGTGCCACCATACCCAGTTTATTTTGTATTTTTAGTAGAGATGGGGTTTCACTATGTTGGTCAGGCTGGTCTTGAAATCCTGATCTCCAGTGATCCACCTGCCTTGGCCTCCCAAAGTGCTGTGATTATAGGCGTGAGCCACCACTCCCAGCCTAGAAAATGATTTATGTCAAAATGTGTTTATCACTAAGTTAAATATAATAATGAAACGTTGACAAAACACCTAAATGCCTGACTTCATAGGAATGGTTGAGTAAAATGACTGTCTCTTGTACTATATATATAGGGATATTTTTGTAGCCAATAAAATTATTAAGACTCTATAGATATTTTAATAATATTAGAAAATGCCTGATATAGTATTCAGTGAAAAAGGGGCATTAAAAAGGGTTTAACAATATGTAACAACTAGATAATAGTACCTTTTAAAAAATACTGGGTTAATACAATGCAAATACTGGTTGTCTTAGAGTAATGAATCTGTATCTGTACACTGTTTGAACTTTCCAACTTTCACACAATGAACATTCACAAAAAGTAGATTTACAAAGACTGTAAATTCTCCATTTGGTACATTAAGAAACACTTCTACTATAGTTTTCTGAATTGAAGACAATGAAATTGTTTAATGCATGCATGAAAAGGCATTCCTATAAACGAGTCATCTTATACTCTGGCACTTATGACCATATGTTTTACATTTTCAAAACTCCATTAAGCATAAGCACTGGTACTTATTCACAAAGATCCATAAAGTATGTTACAGAGCCGAAACCACTCAGTAATGGTCATGAATGTGGCGCTCCTTTCCTGTCCCAATCACGACCAGCTGTGAGTACTAATGCCACCTAATTCTGAGCCAATGATAATGAGTCTGAAAATACACTAATAGCTCCATCTCCATTAGTGATGCCAGGTATACAATTAATCTGTTTCTCCATCTCAGGGCATACTCACACCCACTGGGTAGTAGGGTTTCCACCAAATCTCTATATAAAGACCCAGACAATTTAAAATGTTGCCTTATTCTTGTTTCTGGATTCACGTTCCATTTCCTTGTTAGAACTCAAGCTTTCGTAGTGACAGGCCTAGTCTTGTTAAGGTCTTTCCATCTGTTCAGAACATAGACTTGTTCCTTTAATTTCAAGCTATATTATGAGTTCCTGCTATAGCCTTGTTAAATCAACCTGGAATCATAGTTCTGTGATTCACCTGTTGCTTTGATCCAGCAATACCTTCTGCCATACATTGTGCCATTCTATCAGAAATTTTAGCTAAAAACAAAAACAAAACAAAAAAACAAGCCAACGAAACCTACCTTGGATCAGAACTGAGTATGCCATGACACATGTGATATTGTCAATAGGTCTGCTGGTTATCTTCCATAGAGGTCAACCCTACTGCCCAGTGACTGCCCTCATTGCCAAGCCACCAGTCATAAATCAAATCTATGTGTTTTGCTCTAGCATTGTTAAAAAAAATTAGTAAATGAACTAATTAATGCTTAATACTCTAATTATTTAAAAAATCGTAGTAGCATTAGCATGATGAAATTTTAGAATGGATGGAAACAATAATATTTTTGTTAGAATTAAGTTTTGCTAGAATTAAAATATGCATGACTTACATATACAAATATTACATATGTATGTTTTTATAGTTACGTACCTACTTATGTTAAGTATATAAGATTAATTTGTTCATTTAGTTCTAGTGAAGCCAAAGTTAGACATGGCAATAATGATTACTTGTCCTCTCTTGAATGTTGATGCTATGGGTTATGAGAACTTAATGGGAGTGGATGGATCAGAAAAACACAAATATATCAATATTACTGGGAAAATATCTCAAGACACATGTCTTGATGGAGTTAGTACAGTTACCCTCATATACAGGCCTCTGAAAATATACAGATCATCTTCCTATGTTATTCGCTCAAAAAGAATCTTACCTATAAACTCCTAAATTATCCATTCATTCATCTAGTTATGCACACATGCATTCATATTTACTTATTCACTGAATAAATATATATTAAGCCCCTAGAATCCAGGCAATTTCTAAGTAGCTTCTGTGTAAGTTACCAATCTGCTTACATATGAATGTGTCACTGGCCATAGTTAATAAGAGCAAGAAAGTTCATTTGAGCCAATGGAAGACACTGTTTCTCTTAACATTAATAGGAATACTATTAAAACAGTAGCATGCATTTACATAAGTTTAAGAACCTGGGTTATAACAATAAACAGGTTTCTTTACCCTTGTGTGTATTTCTTACTCCCCATGGTGTGTTTGGATATGTGAGCTTTGAAGCAGAAGCTGGTGGGGAGGTGAAGGGCTCTACATCATGGTGGGAGATGACTCTACAATTCTCGGGAGGAACAACTGGGGAGCGAAAGAGATAATGCGTATGGAGCAAGGAAGGGTAGAACCAAAGAGATGGAGGGAAAGTTGCAAGTTTGTTATGTAGTGACTACCTCTAACTCTCAAATAGATGTTTAATCCTACAGAATTGTGTAGTGCTGGCCTACAAGCCTGGTGAGCTGTACTGGCCCATAACTAAAGCATCTACAAGCTTACTGTCCCTCAAACACAAAGACTAAACAAGTCTAGACCGGTTTTACCATCAGGTAAGATACTGCCTTTAGACAAGGCAATATTATGTTATATGAAAACAATATAATAAATAAAATAGGGTATCAACATTTCTATTTGTCTGGTGTGCATATACATCCTATGATACCATGTAAGAACACAGATAATCCTGTTTCTGTCTCACTTGCCCTCTCCCAATGCTAACCTCTTTATTAAAGCACCTGATTAGCCCACAGACTGTAGTCTCAAATGTACCTCTGGGAATGAGGGTAAGGGTTTCCAATGACTGTGGAATTTAAAGTTTTCCTTTAAAGCTCCTTCTTTTCCCAGGAGTAAAATGGAGGCAGGCTTTTGTCATCAAAAGGAATCAAATTGTCCTATGTGGTGTTGAGGTACACTTTTTATAAATATACAGAGAAAAGAATGAGTTTTGTCTAGGTTCTGCCCACTTGTCTCCACTATGATCTCAGTCAGCTTTTCAAACAGAAAATAAGAGGCTGCCCCCACGGGCACTCCAGGGGCCCAGCCTGGCTGCCCACTTTGGCAGTTCTCCCACTCATCAGATCCGCTGCTGCAGGGCTGCTCAGTGTGTACAACAATTCACAGAGGGAGAGCAATCAGCTCCCTCAGTGGAGAACACCAAGCGAGGAGCTCCAGGCTGGCTCCTCCCCAGCTGCAGTGTAAGTCTGGGAACACTCTCCTCAGGACTGCACTGGCTGGATTCAATAGCCTGCTGGGCCTAGAATGCATCAGGGACTGTTAGCACTCTGGGGAAATACCAAAGTGAACAACACATGCTCCTTTCTGGATGAGATAACAATAAAGTAAGGCACACAGATGCACATCAAATAGCAAGGCAACCATACCAGTGTGAGAATGACTTTCCTCTGCAGGATGTATTAGAGCACTTTCTGGACACTAGAGTGTAATTGTTATCACCTCAAGGTAGGTTTCTTCACCAGGTTGTGAGCAACGAACATGCTTCACTGGTCTTTAAATTCTCAGCACCTAGCACAGGGCCTGGGTACTTCCTAAAGTAATCCAGGTCTCTATTCATATCCCTTTCTCTGAGATCCTTTCCTTAACTTCTCTGTCTGAGCTATTTACTCATCCATCTTCTTTATTTTCTTTCTCTGTTTTATTTTTGTTGAGTCTGTATCATTACTTGATGTTATGCATACGTCTGTTTCTTATCCATCTTGGCCACCAGAATGGAACCTTTGTAAGAACAGGGCCCTTGTCAGTCTTACTTACCACTGTATGCTGCGTTCCTAGAATACTTCCTGGCAGAATAGGTGCTCAATATGTGTTTTGTTTTTTTGTTTGTTTGTTTTTCAAATAATGTTTTTCTGTGTGTGTGGTTCTTTTTTTTGACAGGATCTCATTCCCATTGCCCAGGCTGGAGTGCAGTGGTGTGATCTCAGCTCACTGCAGCCTTGACTTCCCAGGTTCAGGTGATTCTCCCATCTCAGCCTCCCAAGTACCTAGGATTACAGGCACACACCACCATGCCTGGCTAATTTTTTGTATTTTTAGTAGAGACAGGGTTTTGCCATGTTATTCAGGCTGGTCTCGAACTCCTGGGCTCAAGAGATCTGCCTGTCTTGGCCTCCCAAAGTGTTGGGATTACAGGTGTGAGCCACGGGGCCGGACCTCAAATAATGTTTTACAATGATAGCCTATTAATAAATATTTGTAGAATAAATGAATTGGTTTAATAGTGTAACAGACATAAGGAGTGTTATGAAAACCCAATGAAGAAATTAATTTTGACTACTGAAAGATCATGAGAGGCTTTGTGGAGCAGGGCCTTGGAAGTGTGGATGGGATTTCAACAGTTCAGGAAAGTATCCAGAGGTTGTAAGGGGAAGAACACATTCAGGGAGCCACAAATAGTGAATGATTGCAGGGGAGTTTCTGTCTATACTTTAGTAACTAGTTATATTTAACAGATATTTATGGAGCAACTACTATGTGCCAGGCATTGTTCTCAGCAAGGAGGAAATGAGCAAAGCAGTAAGAGGCAGCCTTAGTATTCAACATGTAATAGCTGAATAGGCTAGCATGGTTTCAAGCTTAAATCTTAGGATCAGGAGACTGGATTTTGTTCTGTGCTCGGTGGGGAGTCTTGGAAAGCTCGTGAGCTGGGAGATTGAAGTTCTTATGTGGAAAACAAAGAAAGGCATTAGAATGCTGAACAAAGGAAGATGAAAGAAGCTATGATTTTCAGAAGAACTTGCTTTCTTTTTGTAATTAAAGCACACCTAAATATTTTCCACACTGGCTCATAAGAAATCCTAGAAAAATAACAAAATCAAAATATTATCGATGCCAGAATTTGAGACTTCACAATAGGCCATTACTTTCCTTCTTAAAGACAGACTATAAATCCGCTTACTCTAGGACTTTAGTGATCCTTATGCCAACATAGTTATAGGTGATTTAAGTGATAGAAAGAAACAATAAAAGACAATCTTGTCTGCCTTCCTTTTAGTAATAACATTACATTATTAAGTCCTTTGGAACACGGCATCACTAGATTTAAATCTCTTAAATCGGTATTTTCAGGTAACAACTGGGATGAATGTTTTAAGAGATATCAAACAAGCTTAACTGCACAATCAGTGTATAGTTCACTTAGGTGGTTTTTTGCTAAGTTTAACGTGACAGAAATACTGCATTTGCATAAAATATGACATGAGAAAATGTTCAAATATTACAGAATATACCAAAAGAAGGTAAGGAAGATAATATTTTTCACATGTCTACCACAATGCTAAGTGTTTTTCAGGCTTTATTCTTTTCTGGAACAGCCTTAGAAATGATATAATGAATTTCTACTTTGCAGATAGGAAATGAAAATTGATAGCTGGTGAGTCATGTAGCGCATGTTGTTTCAACTCAACTTGATAATGCAAAGTTCTGATAAAACAGTAATGAAATAAAGACATGGTTGAATCATGGGGCATATGCCATAATTATTTAAATGTCTCATAAAGAAATACTCATTTAAGTCCCTTTTTATGAATCAAAATAAAGTATTCTTATGGAGACTCTATTTGAACATAAAATGGTTAGATTTGTTGATTTTTAGGTTTAGGTTTTAAAAATGTAACTGTAAAGCTCTAAAGTTCCATTGCAGGGATAGAACATTCATGGGGAGAGTGAACAACATTCAGTTTCCTTATTTTTGTTATTTTTTTTTTAAAGAGACAGGGTCTTCCTCTGTCACTCAGACTGGAGTACAAGGCTGCGATTATAGCTCACTGCAACTTCAAACTCCTGGGCTCAAGCAATTCTTCCGTCTCAGCCTCTCAAGTAGACGGGACCACAGACACATGCTAATTTTTAAATTTTCTATAGAGATAGTGTCTTGCTATGTTGTCCAGGTTGGTCTCGAACTCCTAGCCTCAAGCAATCCTCCAGCCTCAGCCTCCCAAAGTGGTAGGATTACAGATGTGAGCTATCATGCCTGGCACCTCACTTTATTTTCCTAATAGAATTACAGCCTTGTGACATTGATAAAAGAATAAAAAGAACATGTTCACATTAAATTCAAAATTAACACCTATGCTATATTCTCATAAAATGTTTAATAATTTTCTATTATTTTTAGTGTGATGACAGTCATATTTTGTTATCATTTCTAGGCCTGGCCATGCAGCACAGAAATTGTAAAAATTCTACAAGCAAGTCTTGAATCAGTTGATGCTCTAAATATTAACAGTATTTAAACCCATCCCCTTGAAACACGTTCACCTATATTTGATTGCCAGATATTAATCTTTTCTTTAAAGGGCCAGATATTAACCATTTGGCTTTGCGAGCCATTCAGTCTCTTGAAACTAGTCAACTCTGCCATTATAGTGCAAAAGCAGCCGCAGACATTAGGTAGATGAATGAGAGTAGTTGTTTTCCAATAAAACTGTATTTATAACAACTGGTGAAAGAGTGGGTTTGGCTGCAACGCTGTAGTTTGCTAACTTTTGATTTATAAAACAGGTATGGCCATAAAAATGTAATTTAAGCATAGTGACATGTTCTGATTGTTTACTTACTGATCTGTGTAGCTTATCTGTTTCCAGTTCTGCCTCTTCTAATAGACTGAGGTCTTTTAAGGCATGGAGAAAATCATGCTTTTTCTTAATATCCATAGTACATTAAAGGCAGGAAAGCTGCTATAATGGCATCCATAAGAGCTTACAGAATATCAATGGAATAAATACAATATATGTGTCAGTAAAATTAGATTTCCACAGAAGACAGGCAACCTGTACATTGGTCTTCTCCCACCAAAGTAAACAGCTCCCTAGAGTGAGAATATAAAAACGCCTTCACTGGCACCACTCATCTCTGTTGAGGACACTCATGGCCTGCACATCAAGTTGCCCCCATAATTTACAGGCAGAGCCAATTTCCTGCACCCACACATACACACACACATTGTCTCTAGCCCCTAGTCAATTGCCTGAAGTCGTAGTCACGGGGAGCCAAAATTTTGAATGTGTATAATGCATGGCATAACTGCTGTTTACCAAGAGCAAGTCATTTATTTTATCATTGAAATGTAAAACCCTCTAATACACCTCCTCAGAAGTTATCTGGCTCAGAATATTGCAATAGTAAGGCAATCATGATTAAGTTATAATGTTTTATAATGTTTAGTGCAGGTAATAAATCTTTTATTTTGAGCATAATGAAAAAGCTCTACAAATAATTAGAAACCTTGGCCCTAATAAGAAAATGTTAACAAATAATTAGCCTCCCTGGGGTATTCATTCACATGTCTCTGTATGTCTCTTAGTAGGCTTTTAATAAATGTTTGTTAAATAAATGAAGGCAATAGACTTTTGCTACACTAACTCTGAATAATCAAAGAGCTAACTTTGAACATGTCAAATATCATCAATTGTATTATATAAGAAACACAATAATTTCTGATAAAATTCCCACTAAAGGGTGGCTGTACAAGGACAGTGTTCCTAAAATGGTGCTGAAATTAACTGTAAGAGATATATCCATGTATGGAGTAAATGTAAAATGATTGCTTTGTCTTTCATTTGATAACTGGGAGAGAAAGAGATACTGAAAGCAGTTCTGGAGAGGATCCTGGAGACCCAGGCTGGAGAAGTTGTTGCTGTTCAGCTGAAGGAACAAAGACCCATGGCAGCTGTCATGGGTCCCGACAAGGCGTCCACCACTCACTGCAGCTAATGCCACGGGGAAGTCGGGAGATAGCAAACAGGAAAACATACGGTGGATTTCAAAGTGATCGAAGAGAAGGCATTATAAATGGGTAGCATCACAGGAAAAGAGGGAAAGGCAATAAATCAGAGGGAATAAACAAAATCTTGAAGGAAAAGGAGTCAGTCTTAGGTATACAACAAATAAAAATGGCAATTCTAAATGCTGTCTTAGTAGAAAACAAAAAGACCAATTCAAAATACACATACATGCTTTTAGGATTAATGCATTGTTTCCTGAGAACACTAGAATTTAATTTTTCAGGCAGAAAAGGAGACAAAAAGGGAGCTTTTTTACGTCTTCAAAAATCAAAGAATAGACAGCCTTGGATGATGCACCCTAGGTCTTATTTTAGTCTACATACAGATAGGATGATTAAGCTTTTGTACAGTCTGTTGAGAGTCTTTGAAAGAAAGCTTGTTTTAAACAATCAAATTCACCTGAGTACAAAAGAAAATGCTGCAACCTTTCTTTTAAGTGGTTAGAAGTGAACCACAGGAAATCAGCTTGGGGTCCTCCAGATCTGAGAGAAGGAATGGCTTGCTGAATGCACCAGGCAGGGCAGCCAGAAATAAAAGGGGAATCAATGAAAGGTAGAGTGCAAAATGAAGATAAATAAAGATGAAAACTTTTAAAGGAAAAAAAAAGGCAGGGAGATCAAATAGGATTAATGTGAGGCCACCACTTCGGATTTTCACAGTTTACTGATGGTTCTGGGGTTTAACACTTACTAATTTGATTTCTGAATCAAACATATCGAGATATCTTCATTTCTCAGTTGGTAGAATATTTCATGAATGATCCTGGAGGGAGAATATTTCACTCTGCCTCTGATTTAGGTCTCTCTTCTGGTCCAGTGAGTAACCAAATGACCTGGGACAAGTCGCATACCTGTGATGCCTCAGCTGCCTCACAGAAAAAAAAAAAAAAAAAGGCGGCATAACTGCACTCCTGGATTCATAGCATTTTGGAGAAAAACCACGGCAGCTTTACCTCCATGAATGAGATGCACAGACAGGAGCATAAGAAAGCAAAGCTACTCCGAGTGACGTGGTTATAGGAGAGTTCCAGGGCTGTAGAATCTGCTGTTGTTGAATATTATATAATGAGGCAGAAAGAGGCAAACATTGACGGTGCACTCTTGTCCTCTATCTGTACCCAGAACCTGAAGCAGGAACGAGGGAGTAATGTCAAGAGAACAACTTGGTGGGAGCCTGCGGAAGTGGAGCACAGACTATTTCCCTTGAGCAGCGTGACTTTCAGAAATTACCTATGAAAATGTTCTCAAACTTGGTGTCAGAATTACCGGCAGCAGTCATATGCTGGAAAATGTTTAACACATGGCTCTTACCCTGATTTGTAGTGTTTGTCAATCTCCACAGTGTAACTATTCCCACCGTAACCAATTTTTCTTCCACAGATTTAAGGAGGAGATAAGGAGCCTGCACTACCTGGTTCCAAAATTCTACCACCTGAAGGACTT
This sequence comes from Chlorocebus sabaeus, assembly GCF_047675955.1. Lineage (NCBI taxonomy): Eukaryota > Metazoa > Chordata > Mammalia > Primates > Cercopithecidae > Chlorocebus > Chlorocebus sabaeus. The sequence continues at coordinate 52,953,916 of NC_132913.1, read as the reverse complement.
GTTTAAAAGCACGGATTTTTAGGCCCCATCCTTAGTGTTTCTTTTTCTTTCTTTGAACTTTTTAAAATAGAGATGGGATCTCACTATGTTGCCCAGGCTGGTCTGAAACTCCTGGGCTCAAGCGATCTTCGGCCCTGGCCTCCCAAAAGCTGGAATTACAGGCATGAGCCACTGTGCCCAGCCCCCTCACCCCTAGTGTTTCTGATTTGGTGGTTCTCACAGGATACTGATTCATTTTTTTTGGAGACAGAGTTTTGCTCTCGTTGCCCAGGCTGGAGTGCGATGGTGCGATCTCGGCTCACTGCAACCTCCCCCTACCAGGTTCAAGCGATTCTCCTGCTTCAGCCTCCAGAGTAGCTGGGATTACAGGCACCCACCACCATGCCCAGCTAATTTTTGTATTTTTAGTAGAGATGGGGTTTCACCACGTTGGTCAGGCTGGTCTTGAACTCCTGACTGCAACTTATGCCTGAAAAAAAGCATGTCTTGTCATGTATTTGGCCTCCCAAAGTGTTGGGATTACAGGCATGAGCCACTGTGCCTGGCCAATACTGATGTTTTTCATTTCAGGTCTATACTTTGAGAACCACTAGTCTATGAGGAGAAATGTTGGAGATAATAAGTACAGAAAGCAATTGAAAACCTGCGATACATTGATCTGCAAAAGAAGACACAAGAAGTCGAAATGGGGGAAAAAGGCACAAAATGGTGTATCAGGAAAGAGTAGATCTAAAAGAAGAGTATGTTTGTAGTAGGGGCTGGGGAATCTCTGGAGCCTATCCCTCAGGGCTCATTTGTAATAAGAACATACTAAACAATGAATTATAAGCAATGAATTATAAGGTTTGGATATGATTTGGTATAAAATCATGCCAGAGTAGGGCTGGTAGGATAATTCTGTGACAATTCCACTGGGCAGGCTGGGGTTAAAAACTACCCATTCTCTTCAGGAATTCAACAATGGCTTCAAGGGAATTTTTTGCTTGTTTTAGCAAACATTTTGAAGCATTGACAGCTCCAGTACAATTTACTGGGATATATATAGTAGGGCAGTGGAGAGAAAACGAGTCTACTGAAGAATGGGTTCATGAGAGAGCTCTCCATTTACTGACTGTGTACCGTGGGAGGAACAGGTGTAACATCTCTGAGCACAGTTCCTCATTCATGAATGAGAAAAATGCATGCCCTGACCATGTCTCTGGGTGGTGAAGAACAAATAAGGACATCTTTTCAACCATCATTACTAGTGGTGCGGGGAGTCAATTGTCAAAGTAAGGTCATGTGACAAGAGGAAGAAGTGTGACTCAGTAGACAGAGAGTTTTCTTTAGGTAGAAGTGAGTTATATCTAGTAGTGGAGGGCACCTGAAACATGGTTTGCATATGAATCATGCAATCAGTGTAATGTGAGGGGAGAAGAGTGGACTCAATAACGAGAGAGTATCAGCGCGTTCTTTTAAAGAGGCAGAAAAGGCTATGTCTAGCAGACTGCCACAAATCATTTCCCAGTAAAAGTAAGCTATGCCTACTTCAAGGGCCCAAAACGAAGAGAAAAGAACTCAGAAAAGCTGTCTGTGGCTATAATAGAAAGAGCAGTCAGTGCAAAAGAGCTTCCAGGGGAAATAGCAAAGGATTTCAGGTAATGGAAAGAAGAACAAAGCAAAGAAAAACAAACTACCTGGCAGAGACAATAGAGAAATCAAGAAAATGGCAGGAAAATTACTGTGGCTTCTAAAAAGAGGAAATGAGTAGGCATGCTTCAGAGGTAAAGGTATTCCCAGGCCAGAGGGAGAAGAATATTGAGCGGAGACAACAAGCTTAGTTGTGCAGCTACCCAGAAGGCTTCCACAGTAGTCAAATATTGAGTGGGAAAAGGGGATGCATTAATAGAAACTCTAAGATAACCAACAGGGACCAAAGAAAACAGTCAAATGGGGAGTGAAGGAGTTCAAAGGCAGCCATGAAGAACTAACCTTCTCTAAAGTGAATAAAAGCAGAAAGCCGGAATAAGCAACGTGTATCCCATGAGAAAGGAGGCCAGCAAGAAGGCTACAAGATGGTGGAGGAAGTTCAACTACAGAAAGGAAAAAGGATCTGTTCACTGGGTTCTTGAGAAAATGAGATGTAATTGAGGGTACGGAAAACCATAGGTAGGCGCATGGATATTTCTTGGTTTGGGAAGAATATAAGTAAGTTTATCCTTACATTTAAAAGTATGGAAGAGTCAAGAGCTTTCAACTATGAGAAAGGCTGGTCCACAATGGGGTGAAGTCACTTGGCCACTGAGTACCAAGAGGAGAGGGCAGCAGCCATGAAAGGTGGCAGAACACGTGGTAGCAGCAACAGGAAATCTGTACTGACTTGCTTGGAGAGTGTCAAAAGAAACTGCATGTTATAGCAATGAAGCAAAACAGTAAGCTTTTAGAAATGCTCTGTTCTCAAATATTTATCTCATGCTTTGGACAAGGAAATATGGAGTGTTAGCAATACTTTGAAGGGGGAAATAAGGTGTTTATGTACCTGCAGTACACCAATCCATATACACTGTAAGGATTAACTTATTACAAGCTGTTGAGTTAGTTATTAAATCCAGCCTTTGGACTTTTGTACTTGCCCTTTTGCCTGGAATATTCTTACCTTAGATATCCATCTGGCTCCTTCCCTTACTTGATTTGAGTCTCTGTTTAAGTTTAACCTTATTAGAAAAGCCTTGTCTTACCCTCATTTCTTTCACTATCTCCTCTTTCTCTTCTTTCTTTCTTTCCTTCCTTCCTTCCTTCCTTCCTTCCTTCCTTCCTTCCTTCCTTCCTTCCTTCCTTCCTTCCAGACGGAGTTTCACTCTTTTGCCCAGGCTGGAGTGAAGTGGAATGATCTCGGCTCACTGCAGTCTCCGCCCCCTGAATTCAAGCAATTCTCCTGCCTCAGCCTCCCAAGTAGCTGGGATTATAGGCGCCCACCACCATGCTTGGCTAATATTTGTATTTTTAGGAGAGACAGGGTTTCACCAAGTTGGCCAGGCTGGTCTTGAACTCCTGACCTCAGGCAATCCACCCACCTCAGCCTCCAAAAGTGCTGGGATTACAGGTGTGAGCCACTGTGCCCAGTTGTTTTTCTTTTGTTTTCTTTTCTTTTCTTTCTCTCTCTCTCTTTTTTTTTTTTTTTTTTTGAGACAGAGTTCTGGAGTGCAGTGGCATGATCTTGGCTCACTGCAACCTCTGCCCCCTGAGTTCAAGTGATTCTCCTGCCTCAGCTGCTCAGTAGCTGGGATTATAGCTGCCCACCACTGCGCCAGGCTAATTTTTGTATTTTTAGTAGAGACAGGGTTTCACCATGTTGGCCAGGATGGTCTCGAACTCCTGACCTTGGCCTCCCAAAGTGCTAGGATTACAGGTGTGAGCCACCATGCCTAGACTCCCATTTTTCATTTCTTTCTTTCTTTTTTTTTTTTTTGTTTTTTGTTTTTTGACAGAACCTCGCTCTGTTGCTGAGGCTGGAGTGCAGTGGCATGATCTCGGCTGACTGCAACCTCCGCCTCCCAGGTTCAAGCAATTCTCCTGTCTCAGCTTCCCAAGTAGCTGGGATTACAGGCACCTGCTACCACGCTCAGCTAATTTTTCTTCTTTTTTTTTTTTTTTTTAGAGATGGGGTTTTGCCATGTTGCCAGGCTGGTCTCAAACTCCTGACCTCAGATGATCCAACCACCTTGGCCTCCCAAAGTGCTGGGATTACAAGCATGAGCCACTATGCCTGGCACTTTTTTTTAAAAGAGCACTTACAACTACACGATATGTATATTTGTTACCTGTCTCCTCACCAAAATGTTCTTTTGAGAACCAGGTAGTGTCTGTCTTACCATATCCAATACCTAGAAGTATGCCAGGCACATAGGAAGTGCTCAGTAAATACTTATTGAATGAAAGAAAGGATCCCTAGTCTCTTTTTGCAGATGAGGAATTGAGCTCATTTAGTAACCTGTCTAGGACGCAACCAAAATGATGGGAGTCACGATTTGAAATGAGATCTCTTGGACTGTCAAGTTGTTTCAGTTGTTCTGCATGACTTCTCACATCAGATATATGTGGCACATGTATCTGAGGGGCAGTGTGATGTAGTTGCTGGCTTCACAGTCAGACTCGGACTCCAGTCCTGGATCAGCCACTATTTAGTTTCCCATTTTCCTCGGGCTTCTTACCATCTCTCTGCCTGTTTCCTCTTTGTAAAATGAGAATACCCACCTCACTGGTTGTAGAGATGAACAATACGATGTGTGGCACCTGAGAGACTCCTCATGCATGCTAGCTGAGACTGCTGAAGCAAAAGAATAAATAAACGAAAGAGGTGATGGGAAGGAGGAGGAAATAGGGAGAGGCAGGGGAAGGAAGGGTGAGAACCTCAGTGTGCTTTGCTTTCTTCGTGGACTGTAGGATGAAAAGAAGGCTTCTTAGTTGAGAGAAGAAAACTCAGGCAGCTTTTGTGTAGAAGAGGGACCTCTCAGGGGAAATGTATGAGGCACCAACATATAACAATGGACGAGAGCAGCTGGCCAGCAAGGGACTGTGTAGGTACCAGGTTACCTCAAAATGGATAAACCCACAGGATATTTGTAGTAATTTAAATCCCTGAAAGTGAGGAAATTGTGAGCTTACATCAAAGAAAAATAAAGAGAGTGACTTAAGAGAATGTTTCAGGAAGAAAAAAGGACTGGCCGGATGGAAGCCCTCTTTGGCGATTCTATAGAGTAGGCATGAAGCCTTTATCCATTCCCTTCAGGAGGCCACATGTAACCAGGGTGGGGTGCATATATTCAGAATCTAAAATCTGAGTCTATTTTACCTTCAGCTTCAGAATGCACATAAGAAAGCTTAAAATAAGTAAAAATATTAACATTCTTTTATTAAAAAGTCCAAATTATATAAAATAAAGACTATTTCTCCTTCCTTCCCTTCAAAATTCTAGAACGCTCTCCCTGAACCTGCTTTACAGATGAGGATGAAAGAAGAAACAAGGTAATTAAGCAAGAGACAGTTCAAGGTGGCTAGGACTCTTTTGTTATTGGTTGTAGGAGTGAGAGGGATAAGAGAAAGCTTCAAAGACGAATGGAAAAATGAGGCTAATAGACTCCATGTGCTGTTATGACAAGAAAAGCCAGACGACTTTTGTGGAGAGAAGGAAATAGGCAACAGTTGCCTCCCTTGCAGGCTGCTCTAAAAGGGAAAGAAAGAGAGTTAGAAAAAGTAACAGTAGGAGACAAAAAGCCTAGACAACAGCTACCTATAAGTAGAATCCAAGTTTCAGAAGTAGGAATTCAGGAAGGAGGGAGAGTCCTTGGTGACTGTACACTGTCAAAATATCTTATGGCTGTAGATGTTCTGCCTAGGGTATTAAAAATTCAGTATGTAAATGTAGCACAAAAGCATGATTACACTGTTCCCTTAGTATCCATGGGGGGTTGGTTCTAGGATCCCCACTGTTACCAAAATCCATGAATGCTCAAGTTCCTGATATAAAATGGTATAGTATTTGCATTGGACGTATGCACATCCTTCCATATATTTTATATCAGTAGTCCCCAACCTTTTTGGCACCAGGGACTGGTTTTGTGCAAGACAATTTTTCCACAGACTGGGGAGGGATGGTTTCAGGATGATTCAAGTGCATTATATTATCATTAGATTCTCATAAGGAGCACGCAACCTAGATCCCATGCAGGAGTGGTTCACATAGGATTTGTGCTCCTATGAGAATCTAATGCCCCCGCTGATCTGACAGGAGGCGTAGCTCAGGTGGTAATGCTTGCTCGCCTGCCTCTCATCTCTTGCTGTGCGGCCAGGTTCCTAGCAGGCCATGGACAGATACCAGTCCACGGCCCAGGGGCTGGGTACCCCTGCGTTAAATCATCTCTAGATTACTTACAATACCTAATGCGATATAAATGAAAATAGTTGTTATACTGTATCCTTTTAAAAATTGTTAGGTTGTTTTTTATTTTTTTTTTACTATTTTCAAACCAAGGCTGGTCGAATCTGTGGCTGCAGAACCCACAGATACAGGGAGCCTACTGCATGCCAAAAAGTCTAGGTATGGAGATGCCTCATACAGGTACAGTACAAATTCCTAAAAACATAATGTCTGGGTTGGAGGAGAAGAAAGTGCTATGAGTGAGTATAGACTGTAATAGAGACTAGTAGCTCTTTCTCCAACCTCTTTATTTCTTCTCTAGTAATATAATTTTAAGCTAGTGAATTTTAAGCTAGTGATCCAGCCTTCCTTGCAGTTAAGTGGGAGCCTGTGACTTACTTCTGACTAGTGAGTATGAGTAAGAACAGTATATAGCAACTTTGGTTTTGTTTTTAAAGAAGTATCTTTTCTACCATTTCTTTCTTATCTCCTTCCCACTGGAGAAATGTGAACATGGTGGCAGGATCTGACGTAGCCAGCTTCAAACACAAGATAGAAACAGTGTTAAATATGGTAGATCAACAAGATAGAAGAATCATGAGTTCTCAAACCCATTGAGCTTTCATAGTAGCAGTAGACTACTTAGGATTAGAGCTTTATGTGGAGAGAAATAAACTTCTATTTTGTTTAAGCTATATAATATACTTAAACATAAACTATACAACGTAGCTAAAGCTATTATTATTTTGTTGCAGCAGTTAAACTAATACATAGACATCAAAAAAGGTATTTAAATGTAGGCTTCTCTTTAGTATATTATTTTTAGAAACACAAATATTTTGATGTCTACAAAAATGTATAGATCAAGAACTAACCAATCAAAAGATTTATAAAGCCAAACAAAAATTAGAAAGAATTGGCTGCCTAATAGAATGATGAACAATACATTTATGAAAGAAGGGAAATAGGCTGCTAGAATTAAAAATACTTACCTGTAAGGAAAAATAACTTTAAACATTCAAATTCAAAGGTACTCTTTTCAAAGTGCCATGGTAATCTCAGAAGTTACTTTTTTAATGTGAAATATATGGCAGAAATAGAGTAAGATGCCTTTTAGAAAGGAGATGTTTCAAAATAGAATAAAGAGACCAGCTTGAAGAAAGCTCTGCCTGCCATTTGTGAGAGTAGGGAAATGTGTTAAATGATCTAAAGAAAATTCTCTAAGTGGTAAAGCTGAATGCTCTAAAGAACAAAATAAACATTCTCATCTGTAGAAACATTTAATAGCACACATTGGTAGAAATATCAAGTGGAAAATCAAAATAATAAGAGGTAAGGACTAAATAAGACCAAGGCAGTAGAGAAAGGGAGATAAAGCATGTTTGTAAGTTGTGTGTTGCAGGTATCAAGACTTAAATGTAACAGAAGTGTTTAAAATAAGCATTGTTTTCCTCCAATGGTACAAACTCAATCAAGAACAACAAAAACAAATAGAAAAGGATAATGATAACTTGAACTAAATTCTCTTTAATAAAACTATATTATTATCTACAAAAACAAAACAAAACGGCTAAACATTCTCTTCTCTGTAAGACATTCCTGGTCCACACTCCTTTTAAAAAGTAATATTCTGCTTCTGTGCTGCTTCACGTACTTTTTATTGCTTCTGCTGACTCATTCTATGCTCCACTGGAAATTATGTCTCCTTTTCTCATCGGTAAAACTAGGAGTTCCTTGAGGGCCAGGCCATATTTTATTTCTTTGTTCTGTATCTCCCATTCTTAGCATATCAAATAGAAGAACACTTGAGAAAAATTGTGCCCGCTGGGAAGAAAGTGCGATAAAAAGCCAGAGTTGGCATCAATGGTATTTCAAAACAAACAAACAAACAACAACAAAAAAAAAACTGAAGGAGGCAAGCAGAACACAAATAATAATATTTTGGTAGGACGTCTGCAGAAAAAGCTGCCAAGAACAGCTGTGGTCAGACTGGACTCAATACAATGCCCGGGACTACAATGGCCCACGACTGCTAACCAGGAATTGTGATTTGTTTAGTTTGGATTCTGACTTTGAGCTTAAGATAAATCTTAATGTGATCATATATTTATGTTCTTTTATAATCAGGAAAGAAATTAAAGTAAGAGAGGCCAGGTTACCTATATGATGGTCATTTCTCTCCTAAAGTGTAATTTTGAAGAAAAGCAGGCTAGAAAAAGGTCAGTTAAATAATTAGTTATATATAAAGGATAAAACATAATGATAATATTATAATATATATGGAGAAAGATGTAATTCAAGGATGGAAAGGAAAATTTGAGGCCTCTTAATCCATAGGCAACATTGACATTTTGGTTGTAGTAAAGGAATTATAATGTAATATCCTACAAATAAACTCCTTCTATGAAAATATGTGTGGATTCACTGAACTGGGAGGCAACTGACAAATACCAAATGTAAGTTATCAGCCACTGCATTTATGGGCTACCAGTACTCATATGACCTACTATGGGCCTACATTATAGAATATAATGGAAAATCAGCCACAAAATGAACACTTTCTGTTCTGTTGATTTAAATAAAGAAAGCTATTTGTAAATGACAGAGACATCTGTGAAATGCTAATAAATGCTGAATGTTCTACCTTACCAGCCCTGTTAGACATTTCCTTATTTCTAAGTAAATCATATTTTAGCATTTAGTGGCAATAGTTTTTCAATATGTTCAAGACTGAGGTTCCTTTTTAATATCAAAATTATTCCTCATATCATCTTTTAATTGGAAAAATACATGGACAAAAGCTACTTTGGACCTGTAATTAAGTGGATATGTTTTATTTCATTATAAAATCAGTTGTATACATTTTAAAAATATATACACTTAAACATATTATTTATTCACTTTCCAGGCAATGTTTGATCCTTTCTTCCTTTTTTTTTTTTTTTTTCCACAGTGGATTATTAGATTTCTTGGATAATTTTTGGAAGGTTTATATGGCTATAAGCTCTGGCTATAACACATTGATCACAAAGAAAAACTGTGTAAAAATGTATCATGCTTATATGGTTTGTCTTACAACAATTATGGAAAACCATGCAGGAATTTTAACTAGAAAACTGACTTTATTTCTACTTTTTAAAAATTTTGCAACTAAATATTTTTGCTTCTGTGATATATAAGTTCCCTAGGAATAAAAGGAGAAATATATTTTCTTTGGGCGTCCACTTCAGATTTAGACCTTTCATCTCAGAATTTTCCTTTTGTTTCCAAGTCTTGCTCTTACTAAGAATATGTACCCCCAACCTGAGTAGCAAATTTAACTTAATTAACTAGATGAATGGCTGCTCTAATAAATTTGAAAGGGCTCTTTCAACTTTTTATACTTGGAATTTCAAGTTCAGAAATCTGAAAGATAAAAAGTCCTCTGACTTAGGTGGTTATATATTTAATTCATTATCTTTGTCAGACTGACTACTAGGGAAATGTACCAGGTTAAAACTTCCTTATATTAGCATATTTGTCAGTGGATAAATGCCAGGATTATCAGACAAGAATTTGAGCCTCTAACTCTTCTCCTTTTCATAATGTCTTCCATTTTGTGTGAGTGTGTGTTTGTGTGTAGAACTTTATAATTGATTTTTTAAAAGACATGTTCTCTCTAGAGATTTCTGCCACTTTCTTGACTTTGCCAGCCGCTGTGAGGTACAATAGGGGATGAAAAAATTCATAGGTGGCCCCTAACAAACTAACCCCTGAGAAGCACTGTTTGTTCTTAGCCTCACCACGAATAAAATACTTTCTGGTAGCAAAAAGAGTCAATATGACTCCATAGTTGTAGTTTTCGGATTGTATGAATTTGAATCAAAAGGAGTTTAGGTTGGAAGATAAATATCCTGTAATTTTTAAATGTTACAAGTCAGTAAATGAAAACTTAGGACACAGAAGAAGAGATTTTCCTATACTAAATCCCTCACTTACTCTATCATCTTCTAGGAACAATTGTAGGTAACTGTATTTACCTAAGAAATTTAGCTTTAGTTTACCTTTTGGTTGCTCTTTTTCTCTATTTTACTTTAGTTCTCCTATAATAAGATACTCACAACACTGGGACCCTCATGTACCTTCTTTTAGAGACAAAGGCACTCACACTAACTAATTCATGACTGACAGTTTTATGACTTTAAAATGCTATCAACTATTTAACCATCCCTGAAGAAAGAATAGGAAGGGTATGTCTAAATGAAAAGAAGTGTATACCTAGCATGTTACCGAATGTTTGAACAGCTTTCCAAACTCTTACCACATAATTAAAACATTCATAAGGATAATCTAGCATAATGTTGGTATATTCTACTTTCGCCAACCTCTAGTATATTACTGAGTCATCCTTTCAGACCAATTCAAAATATTTTCACCTAATATAGTCTTCATATTTCACCTTAGGGCATTTCTCATCCCTATGAAGGCTATTATTTCTAGCGCTCTATAATCCTTCCACATATATGATTTGCTGTGTGTGGGCTCTGGACAAGAGGAAGAGGTGAATGGATAGAAAATACTTCCTAATGCTGGCTACATAGTTCTATGAAATGGGGTAAAATGTGTAAATGTTCAATTTGTTTAGCTCTTGGTTCATATGATCTTTCTGTTGCTATTACTCCTCAATAGCAAGGGTGCCCAACTTTATGAAATGCATAGAGCCCAATTAAATGACGGTACTATTTGGGTAATCTGTATTAGCAAATTGATGACAATGACAGCTATGTTAATAAGATAACATGCTTCACAGAGAAGAACCAAAACTGTTTGCAGCTAACATGTCAAATACAGTGTCTAAGGGAGAACACTGGAATTCAGCAGGGAAGCGACAGGGACCCTCTGAGGCACAAAAACTTGAGATGGCAGCACAGAGAGGGAAGCAAAGCAGTCAGCCAGTATTGGCTCAAAGCCAGGACGGACTTCTCACTGCAGGAAAAATGTGAGTGAGAGATCCTCAATAAACCATATTCCCATCACAGATACCTGCAATCCTAGCTACAGAGGAGCCTCTTGCTTCTCACAGGCCCTAGCCAAGTACAGGGAGCTTCATGTAGTTCACATTACTACATTGTTCTAGAGAGGAAATTCATGCTTGGTCCTACCCACTCCTCAGGACTCAAGCTGTTGTAGCATGACACCATTTTTAAAAGCAGAGCCAACATTCAGACTACAACCTGCCCTGGGGCCTAATAACCGCTGCATGCTGACATCCTTGGGGTCCTGCCAACATCTCTCCATATCCACTCAGAGTGCTACAGCATTGTGACACCAGCTGGACCCAGTGCTTCAGTTGCATCTCCAGCACCCAAGCCTATGCAGTGCCCTACGCCCCTAGGAACAATTGGTCAAGCACATTATGTGGGCCACGCACAGGACATAGGGAGCTGAAGAATGGGCTAACAGAGTCTGAAAGCCACACACCTGGGACTACCATTGCTATGACCATCCCCTCCAGTTGCGGGACCACCACACACCTACATATACATATCACCCAGGGATAGGAAACACAGCTCTTCTAGGTCACTATAACCACTGCTAGTGCCTGCATGCACCAACCAGGGATTCAAGGACCAGCCTGCTCAGCCCATCATTGCCATAGCCAGTGTCTGCACATGTGCCACCTAGGGGCCTGAGGATTGTGGGCCTGGCACCACAGTCTCCAGCAAAGCCTCACCACAGCCTCCACAAACAACTGCTGCCTAAGTCACTGAGGAACGTAGACATTACTGATATTGACTACAGCCAAGGAAATCATAGGGACACTATGCTACAATGCCCACCCAAAACCAAAACCAAAGTACCCTGCCCAACTTACACTATAGATACATCTACAGGAAAAATTCTTTCCATGTGAAAGTTTCCCCCATAAAACTGGAAGAAGCAATTATTATGCCAGATGTGCAGCTATCATGTAATGATACAGAAACATGAAAAAGCACGGAGACATGACACTTCCAAATGAAAACCGTAATTCTCCAGCAAAAGACCTCATAGAAAATGAAACCCATGAAGTGCCTGAAAAGTAATTCAAAATAATGGTCTTAAAGAAACTCAGTGAGATACAAGAGAACACAGAGAGATAATTAAAAAACTAGAAAATAATTCATGATCTGAATGGGAAATTCAAGAGAATTAGATATAAAAAGGAACCAAACTGATCCTTGAACTGAAGAAGTCAATAAATAAAATAAGAAATACAATTGAGAGCTTCAAAAACAGGCTAGTTCAAGCAGAAGTAAGAATTTCTAAACTTGAAGACAGGTCTTTTGAAATAACCCGGTCAGACCAAAAAAAAAAAAATATATATATATATATATATAAAAAACAAAAAACCCAACAAATTTAAAGAATGAAAAAATGTGGGAAAGCATCAAATGACCAAATATTGGAAGAGATATTAGACATCCAAACACAGAAAGCTCAAACAATCCAACATATATTTAATTCAAAAAGATTCTCTCCAAGAGATGTTATAGTCAAACCATCAAAAGTCAAAGATAGAGAATTTTTTAAAACAGTAACAGAAAAGCATCAATTCATTATTTGCACAGCAGATTATTAGATTTCTTGGATAATCTCTCTCACATTAACAGCAGATTTCTGAGCAACAATCTACAGGTCAGGAGAGAAGGGGATAACATATTCAAAGTGTTTTTTAAAAAAGTTAGTTAAAAATAACTCAGCAAAGCTATCCTTCAAAATGAAAGATAAATAAATTATTTGCCAGAGAAGTGAACCTGAGTGAATTAATTGCCATTAGTGTGGTCCTACGGGAAATGCTTAAGGAAGTCTAACATCTGGAAGAAAAAATGATGTCTACCATCATAAAAATACATAAAAGTATAAAATGTACTGGTAGAGCAGATACACAAATGATAAAGAAACAAACAAGAAATAAATTAAATGTTATCATTACAGAAAAACCACCAAAAACCAAATATGTACAATAAGAAAGAAAGGAACCAAGTATACACAAAGCAATCAAAAACTAATTTACAGAATAATAGGAGTAAGTCCTCACCTATAAATAACAACCTTAAATGTAAATAGTTTAAATTTTTCAGTTAAAAAATAAAGACTGGATGAATGCATAAAAACACAAAACCCAATTATATGTTGCCCACAAGAAACTCACTTCATCTGTAAAGATACACAAAGAATAACAGTGAAGGGATGAAAGCTGGGCATGATGGCTCATGCCTGCAATCCCAGTGACTCAGGAGGCTGAGGCAGGAGGATCACTTGAGCCCAGGAGTTCAAGACCAGCCTGGGCAACACAGTGAGACCCAATCTGTTAAAAACAACAACAACAAAAAGACCGCAAAAATTTGCCAGATATGGTGATGTGTGCCTGTAGTGTCAGATTCTCAGGAGGCTGATAGAAGAATGACTTGAGCCCAGGAAATCGATGCTGCAATGAGCTGTGATTGTACTAGTGTACTTCAGCCTGGGTGACAGAGTGAGACTCTGTCTCAGGAAAAAAAAAAAAAAAAAAGTGAAGGGATGAAGAAAAGGATATTCCACATAAACAGAAAACAAAAGCATGCTGAAATAGCTACAATTACATCAGACAAAATAGATTTTAAGTTAAAAAATGAAAAGAGACAGAAAACATGATATATAATAATTAAGGGATTGATTCAGCAAGAGGATATAACAATTCTTTTTTTTTTTTTGAGATGGAGTCTCGCTCTGTCACCCAAGCTGGCGTGCAGTGGCACGATCTTGGCTCAATGCAAGCTCTGCCTCCTGAGTTCAAGCCATTCTCCTGCCTCAACTTCCCAAGTAGCTGGGACTACAAGCACCCGCCACTACATCCAGCTAATTTTTTGTATTTTTAGTAGAGATGGGGTTTCACCATGTTAGAATGGTCTCGGTCTCCTGACTTCGTGATCTGCCTGCCTCAGCCTCCCAAAGTGCTGGGATTACAGGCGTGAGCCACCATGCCCAATCGAGGATATAACAATTCTAAGTATATATAGCAACTAATACTGGAGTATTCAGCTATATAAAGTAAATATTATTAAAGAGAGACACAAAAGCAATAATAGGACTTCACCACCACATTTCAGCATTGGAGAGATGATTTAGACAAAAAGTCAACAAGAAACATAGAACTTAACTTCACTATAGACCAAATGACTTTAACAGACATTTACAGATCATTAAATCCAATGGCTGAAGAATACACTTTCTTTTCATCAGCACATGGAATATTCTCCAGGATAGACCATATTTTAGGCCATGAAACAAATCTTAACAAATAGAAAAATATCAAAGTCATGTAAAGTATCTTCTCAGTCCACAATGAAATAAAACTAGAAATCAATAACAAGAAGAACTTTAGAAAGTGTAAAAATACATGAACATTAAATAACATGCTCCTAACCATTTATTAGGTTAGTGAAGAAATAAAGATGAAAGTTCAAAAAATTTTATTGGAATGAATGAAAATGTAAACACATCAACACACACAAATCAGTACATGTGTTACAACTCATCAACAAAATAAAGGCCAAAACCATGTTATTATCTTAATAGATGCAGAAAAAGCATTTGATAAAATCTTACAATCCTTCATGATTAAAAACTGTCAAGAAATTAGATATGGAAAGAACATGGATCAACACAGTAAAGGCCATATATGATAAACCCACAGCTAACATCATACTGAATGGGGAAAAGCTGAAAGTGTTTACTCTAAAAACTGGAACAAGACAAGGATGTCCACTTTCACCACTCTTATTCAACATAGTTCTAGAAGTCTTGATCATAGCAATTGGGCAAGAGAAATAAATAAAGGGCATCCCATTGGAAAAGTAAGTCAAATTGTCCTTTGCAGATGACATGATTTTATATGTAGAAAAACCTGAAGAGTCCACCAAAAAGATGTTAGAACTGATAAATAAATTAACAGTAAAGTTGCAGGATACATAATCAACATACAGATATCAGTAGTGTTTCTATATTTTGATAATGAACCAGTTGAAAAATAAATCAATTTAAAACAGCTACAAAAAAAACACCAAAAAACAAAAACAAAAAAACCCTGTGAATAAATCTAACACATTGTAAGAAAGATCTTACAATGAACATTACAAACCTTAGACAGGCATAGTGGTGTGATGAAAAGACATTGAAGAAATGTCCGATGAAAGACATTGGAGAGGACATAAAAAATAGTAAGATATTCATGCTCACGGATTGGAAGAATTCGTATTGTTAAAACGACCATACTACTCAAAGCAATCTACAAATCTATGCAATCTCTATCAAAACACCAATGACATTCTTCACAGTAAAAAACCAACTCTAAAAGTCTTATGGAACTACAAAAGACCCAGAACAGCCAAAGCAATTCTGAGCAAAAAGAACAAAGCTGGAGGCATCACACTACCTGACTTCGAAATCCACTACAAAGTTGTAGTAATCAAAATAGTGTAGTACTGGCATCAAAACAGACACACAGACCACTGGAACAGAACAGAAAACCCAAATAGAAATCCATGCAATTACAGCCAACCTGTTTTCAACAAAGGTGCCAAGAACATAGAATAGGGGAAGGATAGTCTTTTCAATAAGTGGTTTGGTGAGAACGGAATATTCATATGCAGAAAAAGTAAACCAAACCCCTATCTCTCACTGTATACAAAATCAATTCCAAATGAACTAAAGACTTAAACATAAGACTCAAAACTATAAAACTCCTAGAAGAAAACATGGGAAATTCTTCAGCTCATTGGACTAAGGAAAGAGTTCATGGGTAAGAATTCGAAAGCTTAGGCAACAGAAGCAAAAATAGATACATGGGACTATATCGGGATAAAAAGCTTGTGCACAACAAAGGAAACAATCAACAGAGTGAAGAAGATATTTTCAAACTATTCATCTGACAAGAGACTAATATTCAGAATATATGAGGAATTCAAACAACTCAACAACAAAAAACCAATCCAATTAAAAATGGGCAGAGGATCTGAATAGATATTTTTCAAAAGAAGACATATAAATAGCCAACATGTATTATAAAAAAATGCTCAACATCACTAATTATCAGAGAAATGCAAATCAAAACCACAATCAGACATCATGTCACTCCAACTAGAATGGCTCTCATCAAAAAGACAAAAAAACAACAAGAGCTGCAAAAAATGTGGAGAAAGGTGACATGAATACACCGTTGGTAAGAATGTAAATTAGTGCAACCATTATGGAAGACAGTATGGAGGTATCTTTAAAAAAACTACACATATAACTACCACATGATCCAGCAATCCCACTAATGGATATTTATCTAAAAGAAAGGAAATCAGTATATTGAAGAGATACTAACTTTACTGCAGCACTATTCACAATAGCCAATATATAGAATCAACCTAATTGTCCATCAACAGAGGAATAGATAAAGAAAATGTGGTATGTATACACAATGGAATACTTTTCACTCATGAAATAATAAAATCCTGTCATTTATGGCCACATGAATGAGCCTGGAGGACATTATGTTAAATAAAATAAGTCAGGCACAGGAAGACAAACACCACTCATGTTCTCATTTATATGTGAGAGCTAAAAAAAAATTGGGCTAATAAAAGTAGAGAGTAGAACTGCGATTATTAGAGGCTGGGAATTGTAGGGGAAGGGGGAGGATAGGAAGACGTTGACGAATAGATAAAAAGTTATAGCGAGGTGGGAGGAATAAAGTTTAGTGTTCTGTGGCACTGTAGGGTGAAAATGGCTAACAATAATTTAGTGTATATTTTCAGAAAGCTAAGAGAGAAGATTTTGAATGTTCACAACACAAAGAAATGATCATTTCTAGTTCATTACTGAAGTATAGACACACTACTGATATTTGTATGTTGACTTAGGTGGTTATAACCGATACTTTTCCCGAAATGTTAGTAAAACTAATGCAGGTCATATTGTACTCTTTTGCACTCTGCTTTACACACGCATAGTTTATTATTCCGAAATTCTAAGGTAATCAATTTTGTTACTATAGACATAATACAATTTTGAAAATTAGAGAATTAATTGACTACCAAGAATAGCAACAAAAATAATGTTTCAAAGAACAGCTTTGTATATAGCAAAAAGCATTTAGTACTTTGGCAAGCATCTTGTGGTTTTGTAAATATCACCTAGACAATGTAAAGATAACGTTTATACATAAAAAGATAAAGTCAAGAGCAAATGTATAAATTATAAATGTTTTTACTTTTTGGGCACTATAAATAAAGCTATACAATAAAAACTTTAAGTAAATTACAAAGATTTTATTTAATACTTGGAAAATTAAACTACACCCACGGAGAATTCTGCATATGTTAGAATCAAGCTAGATTAAGAATTATACATCACTAAGTGGAAACTTTGAAGTGTCTACAGACAGGCATTATATTAAGAGTTCAAACACTGAACTGAGACTGGTCTGGGTTTGAATCTGGCTTCACAACTTTACTAACAGTAGGATCTTTTGGAAAGTTATTGAACTTCTTGACATTCCAGTTTCATCATCTGTAAAACTAAGATTAAAAATAGAACCTATTTCATAGAATTGCAATGAGAACTAAAATATGTTAATTTATGTAAAGTGTAAGAGTAAGCAACATTTTTAAAGCTCACATTTTTTTTTTAACCACTGGAAAGGAAACCCACCTTTATCATGAGGTTGAAATGAAAAGTAAACTAGAAACTAAGAGGTGATATCTGGTACAGTAGCAATCGGTTTTATAATTTTTATTCTTTTATTTTTTAATTTGACAGACAACATTGTATGTATTTATCAGGTATAACATAATGTTTCAAAGTATATACATATGTATGTATATACTTTCACGATATATGTGTGTATATATATATACACACATATACACACATATAGTGAAATGGTTAAATCTAGCTAATTAACAATTACGTTGCCTCACATAGTTATCATCTTCGGCGTTCTCATTTATCCCCCACTTGCTTGCTGTCTGCATGCCTGAGCCAAGCACATATCTCCATTCGGCAATACTTCCCCTTGCTTACTACACTTTTTCTTTTCCTAATCCCATATTCTGAGCATGTACATATACATTTTCCATCTAGTCAACTGCATTATCCCTTCCTTCCCTCCTCCCTCCCTCCCTCTTTGACTTTTAAGCATCAGGTTACTATCCATTTCTTCCAGCAAATTGTCCTTGACAAATATTACAGAAAAATTTCCAGAAATACCAATGCCAATATTTATTTACCTGCCTTGGTCTTTACTCAAAATTCACGCTTTATTGATGTTCTGATAGTGCATAGAGTTCAGAGGAATGAGTCCAACAGACTTCAAGCAAACACTTGTTGTGACTATTTCCCATAAGTCATATCTTGGAGTGCACTCATAAAAGCTCTCACATGTTTCCATTAAGGTAGTCTTCAACAGAGTTCTGCAAAGGGTTGATGCTAAATTGATATTTTTAAAGCCTGATGCGGTCAATCAAGGGGGCGGCAGCTGCCAAATCACTCCCATCTCCGCAGCTCTGAAGCACTTCCTGTAAGGAAGCAGCCCTGGCTGAGAGGTGCCACAATGCCCAATCTCACCCCTTCAGTCATGACAGTGTCAGCAACTCTTCTTCCTTTCTCCTTTTACTCAAAGGAAATGAAAATACCACTCAAACAAATAAATACAAATGAAGACTGAGGTGGTTCAGTTTCAGAAAAACCCAAGAGGCCAAAATTCTGACTATTGGCCATGGCATCAGAAGACAAAGATTCATGATGCCAGTACAAAAAGTTTTATGCATAAAAGAATTAGTAAGCAAAAACAGGGTATTCTGTTTGAACCCAGCCTGTCTAATATTTGTAGAGCTTCTCTCATTTAAAATGGAGTGTATGTGCTGTTTTATTAATTAGCAGTACACTTTACTATATTTTCTGAGTTGGATGCAAAATGTTATGTTTTCAGAAATTTGGAAAGAGATGCTAGATTAAGAAAGATTGATTATGCTGTTTTCAACACTCATTGTGGGAAACAATATAATATAACGATATTAAAGCACAGGACCCAGAGTCAGATTAACGTAGAATCAAATGCTAGCCTGATTGCTTACTGGCTTTGTGAAAAGGCAGCTACTTAAAATCTTTCCAAGCTTCAGATGCCTCATAGGTTGCACTAAGTAAGTAAGATAATGCACATAAAATATCAGTGCAGTCCCTCCCATTAAATGTTTAATGAAAGTTTGATAAATGCCAATTATTACTTCTTTGATTATTATTCTCAACTCATGATATTTTAGGACTAATGCCAGCAAGAATAGAAGAATAAATACTGGGAACTCTTACTTCCATAGTGGCTGTGATTCATCCTTCTTGTCATACACCTGGCTGCTTCTCATAGTTACATGATCTGCCTGCATCTAAAGATGTTAATGTTTGCATCTCTCATATCGATCTTTTCGAGGCTTCTCTCCCACTCTTCCAAAAGCATAACTGTCACATGCCTCTTTTGTCTGGAGACCTACTCCCTGTTTAGTTAGAATTTCTGAATAACTATTAATAAAATGTATGATGTCCCTCCTTGAAAATATCAATATCATCGTCATCATTGTCATCATAGTTAACATTTTCTGGGTGCTTAGGAAATGTCAAGTAAAATGTAAAGCATTTTGCCTGTATTCACTCATTTTAGCTTATAAGGCAGATACGGTACTTTTTTAAAAAAATCAGTATAGATAAGAAAATCAAAGGTGGGGGATATTACATTACTTGCCTCTAACTAGAATGTCTTTTATGAGAATTTAGATAATCTGACTCCAGACACTACTTTTTTTTTTTTTTTTTTGAGATGGAGTCTTGCTCTGTCACCCAGGCTGGAGTGCAGTGGCGTGATCTCGGCTCACTGGAAGCTCTGCCTCCCGTGTTCACACCATTCTCCTGCCTCAGCCTCCTGAGTAGCTGGGACTACAGGCGCCCGCCACCACGCCCGGCTAATTTTTTTTTCTTTTTGTGTATTTTTAGTAGAGATGGGGTTTTACTGTGTTAGCCAAGATGGTCTCGATCTCCTGACCTCGTGATCTGCCCGCCTCAGCCTCCCGTAGTGCTGGGATTACAGGCGTGAGCCACTGTACCTGGCCAGACACTACATTTTTAACTACTAGACTGCTATCTGTATGGGGATTTTAATAGTCATCTTAAAGGTACCATCCCAAAGGGATCACATTAATGGTGGGAATTTCAGTCATATGGTAGAAGATATTTTAAGACAGGTAAAGCCTTTTAAAATATACTGTCTATATGCCTGCATATTCTGTTGACAAGTGGGGTTAAGCTCACCACAATTAGCACATACATGAGACAAATGTAGATATTAAGCTTTATAAATAACATTTCGTGATACCAGATGACTATCTGTTTTGAAAAATGTTCCAGGTAAATCATTCCTTCCTGTTCGTAATTCTTTTGTTACTTTCTTTTAAAAATTCCAGTTAGAATATTCCTCGGTGTTCATGAAATGTTCCAAAGTTAACATTTACTTATGGCAGCGAAAGGCAGCTTTGAAGATAGTTGTGAAAAATCATTAAGTACATAAAAATTTTTTTCATTGTCAGTGGAAAAACATACACATACAACTCCCTTTTCCAACCATCATTTCTGATTTTTACTAAGATCTAGTTTTTAAACTGTCTTTTCCACAGTTCTAATGTACAATACTTTGAGTATTTTTTTTTTTTTTCTGCATTAGCTCTTCTTTATTTTTGCAATTCTTTTACATTCAAATACTAATTCCTTGTCATTTAACGATTTACAAATATCTCCTTTTAGTCTGTAGCTTGTCTTTTCACTTTCTTGGTGGGGTATTTGGTTATATATTCAGTTTTATTTTAATGTACCCAAATATATAGTATTTTTTACAGTTCATGCTACAGTATGTTACTCTGACATACATATATTTTCCTATATTTTTTCTGTACATTTTACAATTTTAAAAAAATATTTAGATCTTTAGTTCATTGGGAATTTATTTTCATGTATGGCATGAGGTAGGGATCTAATTTTATCTTTTTTGTTAAAAAGCCATTTACTGGAACATACTCTTACTTCTCAACTCATTTGCAATGTCTCCTCTGTCACATACCATGTTGCTATTTAAATGTGGGTCTGATTGTATGCTCCCTATTTGTTCCATGTGCAGACTCTTGAGCTAAGTCCATGGGTTTTAAACTATTTCAGCTTTTCAAGTATTGAGATCTGTTAGGCTAAGCACACTCTTCACCTCTTCCTTATTCTTTTTCAGAAGAATATTTTTGAATATATTTGGCCATATAATATATACTATAATATACTTGGCCATATTCCCTGACCCTTTCATATAATTTTAGGATAAGTTGGACCTATAAATTTTTTAAATTTTTATTTGCTTAGAGACATATTCTCATTGTCATCCAGGCTGTAGTACCGTGGCAATCATATGCATCTATATTCTTAAAATGTATTGTGGAAAACTTAAATTATATATGAATATAAATAGTAGAATAGTAAGCCCCAAGCTTCAATATTTTTTCAGTCTCATTTCATCTATCTCTTTATTTTTCTGGGTTATTTGAAAGCAGCTTCAAAATATCTATCTTTTTTTCTGTCAAAATTTCATGTATATCTCTAAGAGATGAAGACTTTGAGTCTACATACTTTAGATGGAGGTGACCAGGGATGGCTACACTAAAGAAATGGTATGTAAGCTGAAACCTGAAATATGAGGAGTCAGTCATGGGAACATTGTTCCAAGCAGAATTTTAGGGTAAGGAAATTTGTCATGTTCAAAGAACTGAGTAAAGATCAGTGTGGCTGGAGTTTGGAGATGGAGAGAAGGCAGGAGAGTGAAGGATCAAGCATAGGAAGGAAGTACAGGATTGTGGAAGCCACAGTAATAAGTTCAATTGAAAGTGATTGATGAATTGAAAATGATTGAAAGATGCCAGCATAGATAAGGGGCTGAGGCTTGAACAAGAGAGGAAGCAGAGAAGGCATCTGGAAGGCTCCTGCAGCAGTCCAGGAGAAAGAGGATGGTGATATGGCACAAAACAAATGGAGATAAGTGGACAGATTTCAGATATATTTATATAAGACATGACTGTGGGAGAAAAAGCAAATATATAAGAAGACAGAAATAATTTTTAAAAATCTCAGTAGGCTGAAATAAAGAGCTAAATCGAATGTTACTATTTTTAAGGCTAAATGTGAGGTCCTGATCCTGAATTTAAAACAAATCAAACAAGAACTAAATGAACTGCATTTATATGATGTTAGTGATCTGACTTAGTAATGCCCTTTTTTCCTAGCCGATTTAAAGGATGGTGAAGGTAAAAACAACTCAGACTCCCTCAAGTGTGTTATACAGCTCCTGCATAAATAACTGCACAGCATCCAATTAAACAGTGATGTTTCTGCCTAGGAAAGCTATATATAAGCAAATGAAACCAGAAAGGTACATGTTAAGAATGCATAATTATAGTGAGACCCTATTTAAAACACAGTTCATCATTACACGTATTCAGATATGATAAGTAATAAATCAGGATCCTGATATATCACAATGACACTCATCAAAATTATAAATTATAGTTAGCTTATAAGTTGGTATTTATTTCCACTAATGTTTGTGCCATTATGAAGTCTTCCAATAAATGCATCTCTTTTTTTTTTTTTTAACTTTATAAGGCTTAGTTGTACTAAAGAAGACAAGTCTTTACAAAGCTAAATGTTATTAAGCATTTAACAGTAATTGAACCAGCACCAGGTAGCAAGAAGTATACACAGTTAAGTTCTATAAATCTCGAGAAAAGATAAGATGTGTGCATAAATAACTCCAGTGTAAAATAGAATACAGTAAGTATTGGAGAAATGCTAAAATACTGTTAGATTGTGAGTTTCTGCAGAAACTGGATCATGTCTTGTTTACTTTTATATTTCCACCTCCTAATACTAGTGCAGTGAATGGCAAGTATCAAATACCTATTAAATGTCCATTCTTTCATCCATTGATATAAATACTTATTATATACTGATCAGATGATAGGCACACATTCCTGTCTTTAATAAGCTTACATTAATTCCTTCGAAACTCATTTTGAGAGCCCTGCCTATCAGGGTAAAGACATGTGGGTAATAACAAATATGAACGAAGGGTGCAAGACGATGAGAAAGCAAGCTCTGCTGTACATGAAATAGGAGGTGAGGGAAAAGTGACTGGAGGAGACATGAACATTGTGTGCTTTGAGATGGTGATAAAATCTACCTGGTGGGATGCTTGTGCGGCATTAGCAAGTAGCTGAGTTTGAAAACACAGTTTTGTCATTTTCTCCAAAACTTTTTGTAAAGTTTTCAAGTGTTTTGAATAAAAAATGGATATGGAGTGAAGAACATGGCAGGAAAGCGGTAAAGAGTCCTGGCCTTTAAATAAAATAAAATACTGAAATAATAGAGCAACTGGTGTGGCATGGAAAGGTATATAAAGACAAGCAGTGAGTGCTACATTGGGGAAAACAAGAGATGAGGTTAAAAAAAAGTGGGTGAGGAGAGAAAGGAAGTGGAAGGAAAAGAGATTATGATCTGAATTTGTAATACTGGAATTAAGTATTTTAGAAGGAGAATTGGTCTGGTTTGCAAAAGTCTTGTGAGTGAGGTTGCAGACATTAGGTGCTAAATGAGTGGCGGTAAAAGACATGAATGGAACAGAAGTAAGGAATCCAAGACAGAGTGCTCAAGGAAACATGAGGCTGATCGGTTCTATGAGCCATCACACAGCTACTGACATCACTCAGTTTGGTGGAAAACACTAGGATGGAAAGAAGGAAAACCATTGCCAAAGTTTGTGAATGTTGGTGAAATAGCAGGAGATTCTGAGGAAACGGCAAAGAGGATGATGTGTCAAATGAGAGACTTGGTGAAGTTTTCATGGAGAAAGAAATATTTGATATGAACCTTGTAGCAGGTATAGAACTTAAATAGTCAGAAATTGGGATGAAAAAAGAGACATTTCAGTTTGAAGGATGGTCTCAGTAAGACCAGAGGAAGTAGCAGTGGTTAATTATTTCTGATTTATCATTACTGGAGTCCACAATCTTGCAGACAGATGATCTGATAACAATTCTATTGTATCAGTCTACAGGCCTTATTGCATATCCAAGTGAGTATTTTCCAAAGGACCACTAGCTCATAAATATCTTCCTCCACTCATAATTTACTTAACTCCTTTATCTCCAACAATAAACACCTAATGATTCAACTGGTCCATGTCTGAACATGACCTATTTATGATCTGCGTGTTTCTACATATGATCTGCAGCTGGTCCCAGATCATGTCCCCCAGGCCAAAGCTAATTAGTTCTTTTCCAGGCGTAAGTGGGTGTGAAGAGTCTGGGAACCTCTTAACTTAATAGTAGATTTTCAGAGTCACCTTTATCTATGCTGCTTCCTTTTCTGCTTGGCCTTGACTCTAACTAATGATGCTATTTTGGATCCTGTTTCTTAGAAGCATATTATTACAGACTAGAAAGGATCTTTTGATAGCGTCATAATGTCCTACCTTCTGCTTAAGCAAAGACTTCTCCTACAACTCTTGTGTTGAGCTTGGTCTGAACACTCCTCCATTGTTTACAAAAGCATTGAATCAGGGGTAGATTGCGACATGTGTCTTTGCTAAAGTTAGTTCTCAAAGTAATACTACAATGCTGGGTAGACATAATTTATCACTGTATCTCCAAGTTGTATTTACTGTTTGGAATATGTCACTTTGACAGGTTTGAAAGGTCCTAGCTCGGAGCCTGTAACATAAGATACCATATTTGTTGAAATTAAATCTAAATCTTCAATGCATTTTAACTGCTTGGTAAAGAGAATAGACATGTTCCAGTCATATTTTATAAAGTTTAATGTCAAATCTGTTTTCTATTGATTCTTTATGTCTAATCCCATTATGAAATGTGGAGCCAGTAGTAGGGAAATCACACTGGGAAAAGACTGACTTGGGTGCACATGATGGCATATTTATGCCTTGTGTATTCAGAGAGAGAAGGGAGGGAGGGAGAAAAGGAAAGAAGGAAAGAAGGAAGGAAGGAAGGAAGGAAGGAAGGAAGGAAGGAAGGAAGGAAGGAAGGAAGGAAGGAAGGAAGGAAGGAGATTGTATCTTAGCTCTTGGGTAAAGTATAAGTACATTTATGAATGTTAATTTCTACTTTTATAAAAGGGCATGATAATTGGCTTCTAATCACACAACACTTTTTGGCTATTAAATGAACTCAAGAATGTGAAAGTGTTTCATAAATTAAAAACATCTTAATTCTATTGTAGGACATCCACTGCTTGCATTCATGTGCAATTTAGAATGTATATCCTTTTACTTCTTGATATTTTCACTTCTTAAATACTATACATTTATTTGTAGAAACACTCTGTTTCAAGAGACATAATGTGTTCCTTTTGGGACTATGGCTTATCACATAGCTTCTCATTACTTATGTGAAGTGCCAGGAACCTTGAGAGGGCAGAAAAAAATTCTAGTTTCTCTGCAGCTCTCCTCTTGACAGTGCTCAAGTACAGGCTGATTGGCTATAGAGCCATAGGGATTTGATGAAACAAAGCGTTTCACAGCAATACAGACTCTGCTGTTTCTATCTCAAGGGAAGTACAAGATATGACCTTGGTTGATGACTGGTAAGTATGCTTGTTGCCTAGCAAAATTCAGAAGCCCAAGGAAAAAGCCATAATGACCTTATTGATTTATATTTTGAAGCTTTTATTACCATAATGTGGTGTGCTACAAATTGGATATTTTAACAGAAAGCTTACAATAGCATGGAATTTTCTACTACCAAAGCTGTTGACACATACCAAACAATCTTATCAATTTCTGTATTTATAATGACAACAAAATGATACGTTACACAACATGTTAGTGCTTACGAAACATGGGATACATGAGATAGATTAGCCCAAGATGAGTGAGATTTAAATAAGGGCAACCACATTTTAAAGAATCCCAATGTGAAATTAAATTATTTATTAATGCTACACGAATTTGATAGTCTTCAAAAATCCTTCTTTACTATAAGACAAGTAATCATTTTTAAGTAAAAAAATTTAAAGAAATAGGATTTATCAATAATAACATTTCTGAAAGTTTGTAACCATTGATTCACATCCAACAAAACCATTGCAGAGAAGCCCATACCTTAATCTAGACATGTAATATATATAAATAAAAGCCCATACCTTAATCTAGACATATAATATAATAAATAAAAAATGTCCTAAAAATTTATATATCAATTTTTGGACTAGCAAATAATCTGAAATACATTTCTAGAAATAAGAAACTCTTTCAGCTACTCCTCTCACACTGGCTAAAAATGCTTAGATCACAGGATGGGCACGGTGGCTCACGCCTGTAATCCTGACACTTTGGGAGGCTGAGGCAGGGGGATTGTTAGAGCCCAGTAGTTTGAGACCAGTCTGGGCAACATACGAAACTCCATCTCTACAAAAAAATACAAAAATTGGCCCAGTGCAGTGGTGTGCACCTGTGGTCCCAGCTACCTGGGTGACAGTGAGACACTGTCTCAAAACAAACAAACAAAAAAACCTCGGATCTTTTCTTTACTCTTTCTTTCTTCTTTCTTTTTTCCTCTTTCTTTCTTTTCCTTCCTTCCTTTCTTCTTTCTTTTTTCCTCTTTCTTTTCCTTCCTTCCTTCCTTCCTTCCTTCCTTCCTTCCTTCCTTCCTTCCTTCCTTCCTTCCTTCCTTCTCTCTCTCTCTCTCCTCTCTCTCTCTCTCTCTCTCTCTCTCTCTCTCTCTCTCTCTCTCTTTCTTTTGGTTTTGGTTTTGGTTTGTTTTGAGACAGGATCTTGCTCTGTCACCCAGGCTTGAGTGTAGTGGTGCAATCATGGCTCACTGCAGCCTCGACCTCCTGGGCTCAAGCGATTCTCCCAAGTAGCTGGGACCACAGGCATGCACCACCATACTTTGCTATTTTTCTTTTTAATTTTTTTAGAGATGGGAATTTGAGACCCAGGCTGGTCTCAAATGCCTGAGCTCAAGCAATCTCCTGCCTCATGCTCCCAAACTGCTGGGATTACAGTCATGAGCCACTGTGCCCAACCTCTCAGATCTTTTCTACAACAAATATTCCAGGTAGAAATTTTGTCTTGTGATACTTTACTATTTTTTCCCACTTTATGTCTCTCTTTGTAATGTAAATATAGTGAAAAAAAGCACTATTAAATGAAAAGGGCACTTTTTATTAAATCATTTCTTTAATTTTTTTAAAAAGTATGAAAAATCTCTGCCAGATTATATTTAATATAAAGCTAAAACAGCATGTTAGTAAACTAACCATTGCCACGACCACTGATATTAAATGATGTGCTGAAACACTTCAATGACTTCTTAGACATCGTCAAATAAGTCTACTTTCTTCAATGAAAAAAATAATCTCTGCTGAACATAACTTAGAAGAAAGTTTATATTTGCTGACTAATATATACCTTAGCTCATCTTGCCATTTCAATCTGCTGTTTTGCAAACATAAACACAATGTGAACTACAGTTATAATTTTTAGCAGTTTAAGTTGGACATTTTGTTGTGAGAACACATATAAAATTAACAGAAATAAAAATTAATAAATATAAAAATTCATCCATAATTTTACTTCCTCAACAAATCAAATTGTTTCCAATTTTTAGGGCACCTTACCATTCTTTACCTTTGTGCATGCAAAGACTTAGACTTTGCCTGATGGTACAGATAAAATATTGTGTTCTGCTTTTCTTATTTATCATTATTTCACAAACATTGTACATATTGCCAAAAGGTCTTCATAACTATCATGAAAATAAATTAATTGAATGAGTTACCATAACTTAGCGGATCACTTCCTCACTCTTAGGTTACCTTTCTCTCTCTCCTCCCCACCTCCTCTTTTTTGGGACTACTGTCAACCACAAAAATTTTCATTTATACAGTTTCCACCTTGTTTTTAATGTTTCTCTCTTCAGATAAATTCTCTGAAGTAGAGACTTATGAACGCTTTTATGGCTCTTGTATTTCCGAAGTGCTTTCTAAATATCACTACCATTAATAGCAACGTGTGTGCCTACAATTTGTACTGCAAGCTTCACCAGCACTTGGGTATTAGTATTTTTTTTTGGAGAAATGAGTACTGATTTCAAGGGATGAAGTCTCTGTGATTTCATACTAATGAAATCTCATTAGCATTTTTTAATCTGCCTTTTTGTTACTGTTGTTGTTAAATGCTTTAAAATATTTGCTAATTGTATTTCCTACTATGTGGATTTTCTTTGGAGATATGTGTCTTTGTGTTTATCTCAAGAAATTACATGTACTTTTGCTATACTCCATCCAGAAAATAATGCAAATATTTTTTCCAATATAAACTGTTTTACTTTGGGTTTTTTTTTTTAATAGGAGATAAGTTTAATACTTTTACATCATTAAATATATTAAGTATTTTTCAATGGGATTATTTCTTCTTCTCATATCAAAGTTCATATAGCGATTCTACTAAATGTCTGGCAAAATGCAACTTTCCTTATTACTAAAAAAATTATCCATGTAATCTATCTGGTATTTTGGCATATGTTGTGAGATGTAAGTCTAAATCACTTCTTTTTCAAATTTCCTAATACCACAACCATTTCTTAAATAGTCTTTCCCTTTCTCATTGTCTTATAATGTTATTTTCTTATACATAAAATTTTCATATATAACATGTTGGAATTTTCTATGCATTCCTAGATAGGGCACATTAGAAATGCCTGGGCACGCTGGCTAGTTGAAGATTTTGTTTTGGTTTTACTCTCATATTATAAATTAATGTTGAAATCATTAAAATCCAGACCTTTATATCCAGAAACATAATCTGCCTCTTCACTAATTAAGTCTTCCTTTATAACCACGAGAAATAACATTTTTAAAATATGTCCAATATTATATAATAAAGGGGCAGAGTAAGACCATGCAAAAGGTAGAGGCTATGTAGTAGGACATGTATATATATCTAGGCTCAACTCCTGTGTAATCTTGTGCCAGATGCTTACAAAAGCTTTTTTCATGTGTATTATCTCACTTGCTCTGTTTGATCTTTGCAATACTCTGTGAGATAATGATGTTATTATCACTACAGGTATTAAGACCCAAAATATAAACACATCTCTTCTTTTGAGTCAAAAGCACACGCTCATTGCATACCATCATGATATATGTAAATGTAGTTGTAGACCATCTACATCACACAATAACTTTGTCCCTGAATATTTTATAAATTTTTCTGCTATAATAATTGCAATCATCTTTTCATCATATTGTCTAATTAGTTGTGCTTGCTTAATGGAATGCTATTGATTTTACTATATTTATTTCATGTTCAACCGCTATTGAGCTCCTTATTACCTCTTTAAAATATGTTTAAATCATTCAGGTTTTTTGAGTTGCTACATTGCCAATGTCAATTCTTTGTTATAGAATCATATATTAATAACATAAACTAATTGGAAAGTAAAAAACCAAGACCAGTTATCTGTCATGATATTAAGACATTTTAAAATCTTCCTGTTTAAGAAATATAAATTTTAAAAAGATTATTTAACTACTGCTAGTCAGTTTCCTTTAGACTGTAGATTACATTACCTTAAGAATTTTTCATATCAGTCCTGCAAACCTCCCTTTATCTTGTCTGACAGAAGGGCTGACATTACAATGTGGCAAAATAATAATAATAATAATAATAATAATAATAATAATAATAATAAAAGAATCAAAAAGAAAGCATAGGCTGGGCACGGTGGCTCACACCTGTAATCCCAGCACTTTGGGAGGCTGAGGTGGGTGGATCACCTGAGGTCAGGAGTTTGAGATCAGACTGACCAATATGGCAAAACCCCGCCTATACCAAAAATACAAAAAATACAAAAAAATACAAAAAATAAAATAAAATAATAAAATAATTAGCTGGGTGTGGTGATGTGCACCTGCAGTCCCAGCTACTCTGGAGGCTGAGACAGGAGAATCACTTGAACTTGGGAGGAGGGGGTTGGAGTAAGCCCAGTTCACGCCACTGTACTCCAGCCTGGGCGACAGAGCGAGGCTCCACCTCAAAAAAAACCTTAAAAATACAATAAATAAAGCATAGTTTTTTTTTTCTTGTTGGGCTTTAAATACTGGAGAAGAGAGACTAGAGGAATTACTAGGAAAGAGCCATTAGACTGCACACACTTGCACATTTGGGAGAGACTTGCTGCCTTCACATTTCTTCTTAATCCCAGCTGCCTAAACTCCTTCTCATCATAATCTAGACTCTCCATTCCTTAATAATGCCTTTTAAAATGTTTTCTCCCAGAACATCATTTCAATTATTGAAAAGATATTTTTCTGGAAACTGGATTTATTCTTTGTCTTCACCCATCTGTTCCCAGAGTATTAGGTGTTTACTTGGGAAAGTATTATTGATGAAATGTGATCTTTAAATTCAATGAGTTAATTAACACAGTCAAATAATCCACTGCAAAAAGTATTCTAAGTAAAGGAAGCTACTGAGTCCCCTGAAAAATATTTCATTTTTGGGTAAATGTCTTTTGTATTTGGTTGATGGGAAATATACATATAGCTAGCATTAAAGGTAAAAATGAAAATGACACAATTAGTTTTGCTATAGAACCAGACAATTCAGTTCTCATTTCAGTACTCACGGGTAAAATGACTAGAAGTGGATGGATTGACACTGTCCCCACTGTCAGCACTTTCACTGCTGGAAACTTCATCATCCGATTCCCTCACAGAGGAGCAGGGTGAGGAGCCGTCAACTTCTTCAAACTTCCTCTTTAAAATTCCACTCATAGCTGCAGCGCTGTCACATGTACCTGTAACAGGAACGAGAGCAACAGAGCATTGAAATATTTGACCGCTGAACGTGGCCAAGGTCTCCAGAGTCATTTTTGTGTGGCTTTTTATACATGAGCTGAGCTATAGCTTTCCCTTGAAAGGATCTTTAGCAGATTTTTTTTTTCTATTTTCAAATTAATGAAAATAAGATTAAATTAAATATGAGTATTTAACCATTTGATTACCAAAAGGTTTTTATATTTTGAGACATAGTTCATTTTAATGGAACATCATTATTTCTTTTTATTGGCAAATTGAGAAAATCCATCTGAGTCCAAGAAAATCTATAAAGAAAAATAATGCCAATGTCTCCTCAAGTCCTTGATTACAACATTATATGAAATTCAGCTGGAAGGAACACAAAAAAGTATGCACGACCTTTGTACTGAAGTTCTAAAATTCAAGAAACCTAATTAACTGAGCACAATGAAGCATATAAAAAGAGTTCTAAATTTTAGGTAGTTTCCATTTCAGTATTGCAATGGGTGACATACGTCCCCATGCTACCTGCTTGCTGAAGCCCTTGCCACTTTTTCAGAAACTCCCTAAAGCTATTTACCTGGGAGATAGCAATAATTGAATTGAAAGGCCTATGGGTAGAGCATGGATATGGTTTCTCCTAAATTATTTATCTTGGGTCAATGGACTTTCCCCTTTCCCTGGGTTGACCTTTCTCTACCTTCTTCATTTTACCATAAACTGGCACAGTCAAGTAAGGAGCACAAACTTTCTTTGCAGAAGTGAAGATATTTTAGGATATAAACATTTTATAAATTATCTTAGATATATGTATATGATTTTACATTGCTAAATTACATTAACTTAACTGAAAGTACAGTATTTAACTGAAAGGTTAAATATCCATTATCCAAAACGTTTGGCATAAGAAGCGTTCTGAATTTTGAACTTTTTTGGATTTTGAAATATTTGCATCTATATAATGAGGTACCTTGGGGATGGTACCCAAGTCTAAAGACAAAATTCATTTATGTATATCTTATTCATATAAGCTGAAGGCAACTCCCTACAGTATCTTTGATAATTTTGTGAACAAAACAAAGTTTTGACCTCACCCATCAGATGAGGTCAGGTATGAAAATTTTCACTTGTGGCATCATGTAGGTGCTCAAAAAGTTTTGAATTTAGAGCATTTTAGATTTCAGATTTTCAGATTAGGGATCTCCAACCTTTATTAATATGGCAATTTCATGCATTCTATCTTCCACTTAATTTATTTCACTTGATTCTAACTCACATCTGAGGTATTGAAGACATTGTCTCCTTTTTCTGCCAGAGTATAGTCAGTCCTATAAATCAGGTGGAAGAAAGACCCTTAATACTATTCTGAGACCCCCTTAGTTACACTGTCACTGCACTGCTCTTGGAAATCTCTGAAGTCACTTCTGTGCAGATCACAGAGCAAGCAGCGAGTTCAGATTCCCTGAGCTAGGCCAGCTCTCCAAGGAAGGTCAAAGTCAGTATTTTGCAAAGTGTGCTACCTGAATGAGCAGCAGTAGCATTACCTGGGAGTGAGATGGTTAGAAATGCAAATTCTCAGCTCCCATCCCAGATCTACAAATCGGAAATACCCAGGAAGTAGGGCCCAGCACTCTTTATTTTATGAAGTCCCAAACTGGGTGATTTTGCAGCACACTCAAAATTGAGGATCAATTGTGTAATTTAGTTTCCTTTTCAACCTCTTCATTCATAAACATGGCTCTTTCTTGGATGTGGCCACACACCAGCCCTAGATAGTCACATAAACCAGCACTGAATTCCTAGTCAAAAATCTCTTCTTTGACCTTTCCTGGTGTAATTCCTAGTAAAATGTAGTACAGAATTTATATTAGTCTGTTCTCATGCTGCTATGAAGAAACACCCAAGACTGGGTAATTTATAAAGAAATGAGGTTTAATTGACTCACAGTTACACATGGCTGGGGAAGCCTCAAGAAACTTACAATCATGGCAGAAGGGGAAGCAAACACATTCTTCTTCACATGGCAGAAGAGAGAAGTTCCAAGTAAAAGGGAAAAAGCCTCTTATAAAACCATTAGAGAACTTGTGAGAACTCACTGTCAGGAGAACAGCATGAGGGTAACCGCCCCCATGATTCAATTACCCCCCATCACATCCATCCCATGACATGTGGGGATTATGGGAACTACAATTCAAGATGAGATTTGGTTGGGGATACAGCCAAACAATCATTCTGCCTGTGACGCCTCCCAAATCTCATGTCCTCACATTTCAAAACACAATCATGGCTTTCCAACAACCCCCTAAAATCTTAGCTCATTCCAACATTAACCCAAAAGTCGAAGTCCAAAATCTCATCTGAGGCAAGGCAAGTTCCTTCTGCTTATAAGGCTGTAAAATCAAAAGCAAGTTAATTACTTTGTAGATACAATGGGGGTAGAGGCATTGGGTAAATGCACCTGTTCCAAATGGGAGAAATTGGCCAAAACAAAGGGGCTACAGGCCCGTCCAAGTCCGAAATCCAACAAGGCAGTACTTAAATCATAAAATCCAACATACAATAGGGTAGCCATGAAACCTTAACGTTCCAAAATGATCTCATTTGACTTCATGTCTCACATCCAGGGCATGCTAATGCAAGAGGTGGTCTCCCACAGCCTTGGGCAGCTCTGGTCCTGTGGCTTTGCAGGCTACAGTTACCCTCCTGGCTGCTTTTATGGGCTGACATTGAGTGTCTGTGGCTTTTCCAGGTGCATGGTGTAAGCTGTCAGTGGATCTTCCATTTTGGGGTCTGGAGGACAGCAGCCCTCTTCTCACAGTTCCACTAGGCAGTGCCCCAGTGGGGACTCTGTGTGGGGGCTCCAACCCCAACTTCCCTTCTGCACTGCAATAACAGAGGTTATTCATGAGGGCTTCGTCCCAGCAACAGACTTCTGCCTGTACATAGAGGTATTTCCATACATTCTGTGAACCCTAGGCAGAGGTTCCCAAGCCTCAGTTCTTGACTTCTGGGCACCCACGGGCTCAACACCATGTGGAAGCCATCACAGCTTTGAGCTTGCACCTTCTGAAATAATGGCCTGAACTGTACTTTGGCCCCTTTTAGCCAAGGCTGGAGCTGAAGCAGCTGGGACACAGGTGACCATGTTCCCAGGCTGCACAGAGCAAGGGGTCCCTGGGCCCACCTCAGGAAACCATTTTTTCCTCCTAGGCCTCTGGGCTTGTGATGGGAGGAGCTTCCCTAAAGTTCTCTGACATGCCCTGGAGACATTCTCCTCATTGTCTTGGTGATTAATATTCAGCTCCTCATTACTTATGCAAATTTCTGCACTGGGCTTGAATTTCTCCCCAGTAAATGGGTTTTTCCTTTCTATCACATCATCAGGCTTCAAATTTTCCAAACTTTGTGCTCTGCTTCCTTTTGAATGCTTTTGCCACTCAGAAATTTCTTCTGCCAGGTATCCGAAATCATCTCTCTCAATTTCAAAGTTCTACATATCTCTGGGGCAGTGATAAAATGCTGCCAGTCTCTTTGCATAGCAAGAGTGACCTTTTCTCCAGTTCCCAACAAGTTCCCCATCTCCA
Source organism: Chlorocebus sabaeus (assembly GCF_047675955.1). Lineage (NCBI taxonomy): Eukaryota > Metazoa > Chordata > Mammalia > Primates > Cercopithecidae > Chlorocebus > Chlorocebus sabaeus. The sequence continues at coordinate 52,919,494 of NC_132913.1, read as the reverse complement.
TCAGAGTCCTCCTCAGGCTGGGCTTCATGGTTCATATCACTATCAGCCTTTCAGTCAAAGTGTTCAACAAGTCTCTAGGAAGTTCCAAACTTTCCCATATCTTCCTGTCTTCTGAGCCCTCCAAGACTCTAGGAAGTTCCAAACTTTCTCACATTTTCTTATCTTCTTCTGAGCCCTCCAAACTGCTACAACTCTGCCTGTTACCCAGCTCCAAAGTCACTTCCACAGTTTCGGTATCTTTATAGCAGCACCCCACTCCCTGTGGTACCAATTTACTGTATTAGTCCAGTCGCATGCTACTATGAAGAAACACCTGAGACTGGGTCATTTATAAAGAAAAGAGGTTTAATTGATTCACAGTTCCACATAGCTGGGCAGGCCTCTGGAAACTTACAATTATGGCAGAAGGTGAAGCAAACACGTACTTCTTCACAGGGCCGCAGAAGAGAAAAGTGCCAAATAAAGGGGAAAAGCCCCTTATAAAATCATCATATCTCATGATAACTCCCTCACTATCACAAGAACAGCATGAAGTTAACTGCCCCCATGATTCAATTACCTCCCACTGGGTCCCTCCCATGACATGTGGGGATTATGGGAACTACAATTCAAGATGAGATTTGGGTGGGAACACATCCAAACTATATCAGTATTGGATGTTTCATAAGTATTTATTGCTAATTTCAACTCATTTCATTCATCTAAGCATGCATTTAGTAACTACTGTATATGTGTTTGACTCCTTGAGTGGAATAGGGGATACAAAAGAAAGTTAGATGGTTACCTGCCCTCAAGAAGCAAACATTCACTATGCTGGGCTCCATCAAACTAAGAATACTCTCAAATTCATGTTCTACTCAGTTGCTTTATTAATCCACGTCTTTCTGCATAAATGTTATATTAACAATGGAGATAACTGACAGCAATAGAAAGATACATCACTGTCCACTCTTTTGAAAATAAAATCTCTATTTCTACTCAGATTTTACCACTATTCAGATTAGCATATTATAGCATATTATTTTCTCCATTTTAAAGAGTGTGAAATGCATAAAATGTTCATGCATATCTGAGTAGGGCGAAGAAAAAAAGATATTTTAAGTAAAGTCTTGAAATAAAAGTAGGACAGGATATAAATTTTAAAATGGTTCACTTCAAACAAGATGCAAAGTAATTCATAAGGGAGAGACTCCAAGACACAAAGTAATACAAGATGGAAACCTATGTTTAAAAAGTACATTTTTATAATAAGATATTGCAATGGGAGCAGTTAGAAACCATGTTCTTCTTCCCCCCACACTCCCCAGCTTCTTTAGGAAAGGTAGACTTCTCAAGAATCAAGGACACTTAATTGGGCTACAGGGATGCATGTCCCAACATTACAAAAGGTGGTATTTGGTACTCTTCTTTTCCTTTCTCACCTCGTCAAGAATGAGAAGGGAAAATTTTGAAGAGATAATAAGAGAATTAAAAGTCTCTTTTTTCCTTTTAGTTAAATTTGGGGATGTCAAGACCTGAAGATATGGAGTTATAGGTTCATGTAAGTTCTGTCTTGGTCTTTAAAACTGAAAGAGACTGAGCTACACTCAGGTCAAAGGAAGTAAGGAACTGTTTGCTAAGGGTGTGATCAGTATTTAAGCTAACAATTAAACATTCACATAATTACTGGGAGTCATATTCTTAACATATACCTACACCCATGGAACACCTGTTAAGTACAAAATTGCTTGTGTAGCAATGAAGTATAATACCTGTCCAATTTCATTGCCTTTAAAAAATACTCCCTATGTGTTCCCTATGTGAGTATAAAAAAATGTCATGACAAAATCTGAAGGCCGAATGATCCATTGTTTACCAGTATATAACCCTTAATCTAGACTTAATAGTGGAGTGTTAAAGGGAGATGTGGTTTTCTTCTATATCACCTACATCATCTTTCTAGGAAAGAAAAGAATATAAGGATTTAGGGAGAAGGCCCTATTATTAAAGTGTTGTATACTGATTTGTTTGTACTGTGTTGGAGGACTGCAATGTATGACTGACTAGATACAGAGCCAGGTGAGGATAATTAATGCCTATCCTATAGCTGCTGTACTCCTTAAATACCTACATATTATGTTTTTGTTCCTACAGAAGAGGCCAAATTAAACTTGGTAGTATACAGCAAATGAAAATGCGCCAAACATTACAAATTGTCTTTACTTAATTTATTTTTTTTGATTTGTTAGTTTTTAGAGACAGGGTCTCTGTTGCCTAGTCCGGAGTGCAGTGGCATGATCATGGCTCACTGTATCCTTAACCTCCTGAGCTCAAGGGATCCTCCCACCTCTGCCTCACCAGTAGCTGAAACTACAAGCATTCACCACCACCATGCCCTGCTAAGTTTCAAAAAAAATTTTTGTAGAGATAGGACCTTACTATGTTGCTCAGGCTGGTTTCCAACTCCTGGCCTCAAGCAGCCCGCTCACCTTGACCCCCCAGAGTGCTAGCATTACAGCCATCAGCCACCATGCTTGGCCCTAAAGTTGGCTTTTACAGTACCAAAGCCCAAAGAACAGAGATAAAGTTGGACAGGCATTAATCTATTCTAAATATGAAGAGCTGAAAATCTAAGCATAGAAAACAGCCATTTTATCACAGCTATTGTTGTTCAATTCATGAAACACATGCTAGTCAAGGGCACCACCATTTCTCACTTAGACTAGGCCAAGGGCCTCCTAATTATTCTCTCGCATCCACTGCTGCAAGCTTTCAATGTGTTTTCAAGGTTGCAGGCAGAATGATAAATTTAAAATGCAAATCTGTTCATGTCAGGCTATGGCTTAAAACTCTTAAGTAGCTTCAGATTGCCTTAGGATAAAGTTCAAAATCCTCGAGATAGCTTATAAAGTCCTTAACAATCTAGCTTGTCCAACCTCTTCAGCCTCATTTGAGCCACTGGCCTTGTCATTGATATTTCAGCTCTAATAATCTTGCAGTTACTCCAACTTGCAATTTCTTTCTGGTCTTTAGGACATTTGATATACCATTCCTTCTGATCTACTTTTTAATTTGTTTTCATAGCATTTACCATACCTTCTAAATCCGTATTATTTATTTATGTATTTCTATGCTTATTACTTACGGTTTTCATCTCCTGATAAAAAAAAATACAAGAGCAGGGATCTTTGTTTTCTTTACAAATGTTTCAAGTGCCTAGAACAATGCCTTGTATATAATAGGTGCCTCAATAAATATTTGTTCAGTGAATTAATAAGAGCCTTTAATTTCCATACTTTAATATCTGTTTTTTTCTGCTAGACTGAAAGCTCCATGAAGGCAGAAATGCTATTCATCTCATTTACCACTCTAACTCCCCTAACAGCATATTTGGTTGAATGAGAATGAAAATGAGAGATGAAACTGATCCCAAAGCCTAATACAATTTTTTTTTTGCTCGCGAGCAACACAAAAGCCAATTCTAGACTAACTTAAGCAAAAGATTTCTGTTGGGAAAACACTGGACTAGTTCATGCAATCTACGATAGAGCTTGAAACCAAAACTCAGGAAACAGGAACTGGGGCAGCTTCTGGGATTATGGCTGTAAAAATTGCTTCTCTGGAGCTCTGCAATTACCAGGTTTAAGCTCCAGCAACTTCTCTCTGTGTCACAGTTCAACTGTAATGTTCCAAAGGCTCAGCAACGTTTTGACCTGTCTTGGTTCAGGTGTCTGCCCCTTGATCATTCAACTACATGGCCACTAGGCAGAGAGGAAAACACTGTGAACAGGGGCCCACCTGGCTGGGTATGACTCCAGAGACTCAATCGCATTTCAAAGCCAGTATTCTTTCTTCGTCTGTCATCGATTTATCTTTTTTTGTGTGTTTATCAGTATAATCCATGAATTCACGTCTTGGCCACATTCTCAGTTAGGGATTCCCCTTTCCCTGCACCCACACCTCCCTGTCTATTGCAAACTTTAATTAAGAATTACTTTATTTTAAAACATTAAATAAGCATGTTATGATCTCAGAAATCTGTTATTTTTCATTAACACATACTACTTATTTAGTATTTATATTAGACATGACCATTGCGCAGAAGCTTGTGAGTACATTTATGAAAAAGTAGCGGAAAAGTATAAATGTTTCCATCTCTCTCTGCAAGAAACAACTAATAAAGAAACAACACTAGATTTTCTGTGATTATAAGGCAATTGTTTCATTTAACATATCTCTGTCCTATTGGGAAGGCAAAGCTAATGGTGAGTTCAAAGGGAAAAATATCAGAAACCAGAAGCATGTTAGGAGGAGGGTTTGACTAAAAATGTCAAATCAAGAGGATGGATAAAAACATATATTTTAATGCTTGTGGAAGAATGGCTGAAGTGAACCTTTGGGTATATCTTGAAATCTTGTTCATTTTACTCTCTTTTGACAGTCTAAAAATTCCACGGTTTTCATAGATAACTCACTGAGTTCTTACTATCCCACTGATATTCATCTAATGTTTAATCCTTTTTTCTTCTTATATTTTACCCCTATTTCCTTTCTGTTATCTATCGTAAGGAACTGACCACAGAAAACATGTCTTAAGAACACCATACATCCTCATGTCTGAGGAGCAGGTAACACGATTTGCAGAACAACCTCTTAGGGTTGTCAGATTTAGTAAATAAAAATATAGGATGCCCAGTTAAATTTAAATTTCAGACTAAAAAAATGACATTTGGGACATACTTACACTAAAATTTATCTGAAATTCAAACTTAACTGAGAAATCTACTTTTTTGTTGTTTTTTGTTAATCTGACAGCCCTCATTCGTGCTCTTGATGAGAAAGGAAATGACTGTGCAATCAACTAAAACATCTAAATAGGAAAATCCATCTAGACTGGAACCACATACATGAAAATTCCTGCCCTTGAAACCCAGTAAATAAAACATGTAAGGTCATTAGGGTGAATCATGAATTTACCAATCTGAAAAAGTTTGAGTGCTGAGTGATGGTTAACAGAGTAAGCACAGGCCTGCCTATCACTGATGTAGGAAGAAATGAACTTGACAGGAAGTAACTCTGGCATGGCAAGAATTTTCTTATATGGTAATGGGATGTTCGCTTTAATAAGATGTTCTTTCTTTCCTGGCCAGAAAATGAAAGGAAGGTGAGCTGCGAGTTCTGGGTTCATTTGATCTGCAGGATCCTTATTTCATCACATTGTGTAGTGCATGAGCCTTAGGGGGTATTCTATCAGGAGCAATGGGAGGCATCAAGAGCCCCTCTGTTCACTTTTACTCGGGAGATTGGGTTTATCCTTTGCATTGTTGATTTTGTATTTAAGCAAAGTGAGAGTAACTTTTAACTGCAAGGATCATTAACAAAGATTCTGCCACCTTTGTAATTTGGCAAAGGTGGAAGATTTTAGATCAACGGGCATGTTACACAACTTGCATTACAAAGTGGCATGAGAGGAAGGATTTTCTGTGATTTGTGAAAGTGCAAAGTAATCTACTTCGCATTCTTTCAGTAAATTCTTCCAGCAAGCACAAAACACTAAGAAACTATGATAAAGTTCTATTCCAATGAACTTAATAAGGTAAGGGTGCTGGTTTCAATCAGCAATGGGCTGAGGGCCCAGGAAACACCAGTGTCTGGATTGAGTTGCATAGGAAAAGAAGCTTTTCTTCTTTAGCTTTACTCAGAAAGGAACATAATTTTGGTGTTTCTTCTGATTGCCTCACCAAATTCAAATGGTGAAGTGAGAGACATTGTAAACAAGTTGATGATAATACCTGTGAGTGGCTCATCTGTGATAGAGGGTAGGAAGAGTTTAGCTGGCAAAAATAAGAATATTCACAATGTCAAATTATCAACCAGATAGTCTACTGGCGAGATAGAGGATGAAGAGGACAGTGGCTCAGTTGATAGTATATAGGTTTTATTACAATATTCAAGAAAAGAGAGCTCAGTTAAAAAAAAAATCATGCTATGATGCTTTTATAATTTCGAGAAATAGCTTTAATTAACCAAATGTTCTTAAATCTCTGAATAAATGTTTAACTGTTAGTTTAAATTGAATCCTTTTCATTTCCAATTTTTAAAAACCATGATTTTGAAAAATCTGTAATGTTCTGTCCTTATACTATTATGTTAACCAAACACTGAATATAGTCTAAACCAAGCTTGTCCAACCCGCGATCCATAGGCTGCAATGTGGCCCAGGATAGCTTTGAATGTGGCCAAACACAAATTTGTAAACTTTCTTAAAACATTATGAGTTTGTTTTTTGTTTTAGCTCATCATCTATCGTAGTGTTAGTATATTTTATGTGTGGCACAAGACAATTCTTCTTCTAATGTAGCCCATGGAAGCCAAAAGATTGGACATCCCTGGTCTAAACTCTTTACTAAATAAACTAATCATGATTTTAAGCAGTGCCCTTCTAAAAGAAACGACTTATTTAGTAGGTTTCATAAAATCAGAGCAACTCTGAATTTTTTCCAGGCTTTTGACTCAGTTCTATAAGATTTTTGTTGTTCAATCTTTAAACAAATTCTCTTCCTTCCTTTTCTTTTTCTTCTTACTCATTGCACTCTCATATTCTTTGCACAGCAGCCTGTAGAGTTGGGATAGAAGAAGAAAAATGCCACCTCTTCAAAACTGAGTACTATATAGTGACATCACATTTTCCTGACATCACCCATAGTGGAAATAAATTCCAGGTGTCATTTAGAAGACCCTCTCTTTGCTACTACCTAGCTCTTTGTTTTCCTAGCCTCAGCTGCTTTCCCTAAGGGTGCTTCAAACCCAGCACAGAAGTTGTGTCAGAGGGGTTCAAACCAGAGCGACCCCATCTTGAGTGAGGGCTAGAAAAATGAGGCTGGGACTTGCTGAGTTGCATTCCCAGAAAACCAGGTATCCCTAGCTTCTGGGTGTTTACAGTGAAGGGAACAGATTGATAATGTTTACTAAGTAGACTCAGACTTGGGAGTGTCCTAATATCCTGAGATATCTTAAGAACAAAAGCATTCTTAATTTAGCTTTAAAGATAGTAACATTGATTCATGCAAAATATAGTAATTAAGAAAATTAATCCTTTATCACAAACCCTTGTAGCGGAGCACATCTCCCCACGATCTTTTTTTTTCATCCTATTTATACAAGCATTGTACCTAAGGTGGATGCGTTCCTCCTCTTACTTTCGGGAACACCCTATTCTGTCTATGAGTAGCTGTTCTTTCACCACTTTATTTTCTTTTGCTTTGCACTGTGGACTCGCCCTGAATTCTTCCTTCTGTGAAATCCAAGAACCCTCTCTTGGTGTCTGGATAGGGACCCCTTTCCTGTAACAATTGTATATGCTTGTGTTTGTTTAATTTGTTCTATTATTTGTTCCCAAGGTTTAATTTAATGTCATTTATTTGTCATACTTTGTGTGTGTGTGTGTGTGTGTGTGTGTGTGTGTTTTCCTAGCATAAAACATGAAGACCAGGGGAAGTACAAGGCAGGAGACTATTATGTAAAGAGATATGGGAAGAGGAAGAGGACTTAAATAGAACTGCTATGTGCCAGCTACTTTACAATCTTTATCTTACTGAATCTTTACGACAATCTTGGCCATGTTACCCTCATTTTACAGTTAAAGAAACCAAGTTGCAGAGAGATTAACTACTTTGTCAAAGTTTCTTAGCAAGCCAGGATTAGAAGTCAATACATCTATACTATGCTTCCTCCCACTGGGGTCTTTTCCAGCAAATCACAGATGGTAACTACAATGCATAATATTTTTAATTTTTTAAAAAGTGCACATGCATGTTGGGGGAATGCTCCTTTGAAAGCCATATTGAATGTAATTGTTTGTTGGAAGGCATGACTTTTAGGCCATTCAAACAATTACCACTGGGTAAGAAAAAGTGCCTTGAACATTTATCACTTCATATATTCTGAGAATAGGTATGCATTTTTCTAAAAGAAAAAAAGGATATATATTGCTACAATACCAGAATCATTTCTGCCTAAAACCATTTGGCAAGAAATTAGCATATCTGCCGCCAAAACAAGAGGAATCTGGCAATGATTTTACAAGGTAAAATCCCACAAGGTGTTTCCATGGGGCACTACCAATGTGAAAAATGCTGCTGGTGGCTTGCCAATGTGAGAAGCACAAGTTGGCCAAATGTACTTCACTTGTCCAGGTGTCTGCTTAAGCCAAGAACCCTGGGAGCACTCCTGGCTAATAAATATTTTTGTTGGAGAAATAATAATTGTGGGGTTCCCAAATTATTTATGAATTCTTTATGCCAGAATTGTTTGTGACTTTGAATTAAAGGACTGAGTTACTTTATATGCGGTGGATCACATGTCTGCAGTTTGATGATTTGCAGTTTGAGAATTTGATTAAGAAATATGAACACTTTCCCCAGAAAAAAAGTGCACATAGCAGAAATGCATGCCATGTATTATGGACTCCCAGGATAAAAACCTCTGCTCTGGTGATTGTACCATTTCCCCAGCTTTGATGGGTATCCAGAACTTGGAGAGATGATTTACCAGGAACACATTATTTCAAAGTATAAAAGAAGTTTATAAACCTGTTGCCAACATTCCTTTTACGATCAGGGTCACCCACTTCCTAAGACAGGGCTCTTTCTAGCTCCTTCAGTTTCTTCTGGCATTTGTGCTAAAGGACCTACTGCATCTGCTGGAGACATTTCCAGGGGATTTCTTTACTGTTGTCTTGGCTGCCATATACTACTCAAACGACTACCCAAAACTGGCCTCATCTGCAACTTTGTGGCTTGAGGAATACTTAACAGGAATGGTTCTAGGTTAAGGTACACTTTCCTGGACAGTACCTGTCTTTCCTAAAAGGTGGTTAGATAGCCTCATTCCATTTATAGTAACTCCAGTTAGCCTTTAGTGAGCACCTACTATGGGTCAGATGCTCTGTAACCATTCTCTGTAACCTTCCACCACATTCTACAAGGTAGTTTTAACAAAGGAAACTGAAGTTTCAAAAGTCTAGATCACTTGCTCAAGGTTTATAGCTGACCCAGTCCTTCTCTGAAAAATATTCCTTGACCAGTACCACACTGTGGTTAAGTGGCCTCTCTGCATTCTCACCACCTGGTCTGTGCATTTATCAGTACTTATTAGACTGTGTTATAATCCCTGTTCAACCTAATGTTTTTCTCACACTTGATTATAAAACACTTTGTGAACTGAATAGGTATTCCAGTGCCTGCTCAGTAAATGAATGGACATAAATTTGGAGTCTGAATCCTGGAGCAGCTACTCACAAGTGGCATAATTTTAAGTAGGAAGATTAGTTCTCTGGGTCTCAGTTTGCACTTCTATCAAAATAAAGGGGACAGGCGCAGTGGCTCATGCCTGTAATCCTAGCACTTTGGGAGGCAGAGGCGGGCGGATTGCCTGAGGTTGGTAGCTCAAGACCAGCCTGGCCAACATGGTGAAACTCCATCTCTATTAAAAATACAAAAATTAGCTGGGCATGTTGATGCATGCTTGTTATCCCAGCTACTCGGGAGGCTGAGGCAGGAGATTCACATGAACCCAGGAGGCAGAGGTTGCAGTGAGCCGAGATAGCGCTACTGTACTCCAGCCTGGGTGACAGAGTGAGACTCTGTCTCAAAAAAAAGGTGTGGGGGGGGGGGGGGATGGGCAGGGCATAACTAGTAAAACATAGGCTCTGATACAAGCAGACCCCAGTACCTGAGAATAAATGACAAAATCGATGACCTCTGTGCAAAGACTTCATACCCGCTTCCCTCACCCCAATGGCTAAATTGACTTATGTCCTGCTGATAAAGAGAGGGACAGCTATTCTGTTCACTAATAATTACAAAGAGATTCTGCATGACTCTCTCTGGCTGGGAGGTACTCAAGAAGCGTTCCATGTTGCCTGTACTTGTGTGCCATTGTAATCAGTATTCTTACAAGGTGGCCAGAACTTGGTTTTGAATGCCTCTTGGCCCTAAACATTGATCATCATTTGGCGTTTGGCAAAGTGGTATAGTGGAATACACTAGTTTGAAAGTCAAAAGTTCTTTCCTAAGGTTAACTTTTTTTTTTTTGAGACAGAGTCTCACTCTGTCACCCAGGCAGTGGTGCATCTCCACTCACTGCAAGCTCTGCCTCCTGGGTTCATGCCATTCTCCGGCCTCAGCCTCCCGCGTAGCTGGGACTACAGGCGCCCGCCACCACGCCTGGCTAATTTTTGTATTTTTTTTAGTAGAGACGGAGTTTCACGCTGTTAGCCAGGATAGTCTCGTCTCCTGACCTCGTGATCCGCCCACCTCGGCCTCCCAAAGTGCTGGGATTACAGTCGTGAGCCATCGCGCCCGGCCCCTAAGGTTAACTTTTAAGATGGTGTTTTAGTCATCAAAACCAGAGGAAACAACCAAGAACATGACAAGGCTTTTAAAACTGTTGAAATTTGATCAAGTGCCTGGTGTAAGCCTATTTTTCCCTCCCTAACAACAAAAGTACCAATGAAGTCAATGAAAAATTTATTTTACAAGCTTGCCATTAAGACTGAAGAACAGTACTTAGCCTAATTCCTTGGACAATTTGCAAGACTTACCACATTGAGGAAAAAAACACATGGATCTAAAAGAATTAAAAATTATTATTATTGCATCACTGGAAGATAGCATTTTTTTTTTCTTCTTAGCACTTAAAAAGTTTCCCGTTGTCCTTTAGAAAGTTTCTGATTGAATAGCAAAACAGATGAGGCAATGTAAATCAAAGGTTATTTAAGATAATGAGATCCTTTTCCTTTAGAGGAATTATCTGAATAGTGTGAAGGAAAAGGGACTTTAAAAAAACATTTTCCTCATAAAGTACACTAAAATAGACATCAGAATAAAATATGGGCAAGCTTTAGAACTTTACCCATCCAAGCACTGGGATCCTGCCAAAGATACTGCACAAAAAATAAAGGAGATTTAAAAAATTACAACAAGTAGAAAAAAATACTTTGGACATTCTTCAAAGCAAATCACTACCTTAGGCACAATATAGATTTTTATTATTGAAGGCAAGGACAGGGAACAATAGTTGTTCAGCCTGAAGCTGACACTGCATTAAGCAGCAATTATTAAAAAAAAATAATATATAGTGTAAAATTAACTACTGGATTTTCAAGTCTCAGTAAATGTTCTACGGAAATGTAAAACTTGTTCACAATAGAAATAAGTTGCACCATAGTCATACAATCTTTTGAAACTTGGACATTCACTGTTTAGAGCAGATTCACCCTTTAAACAAGTTTCACAAAAGTAGAGTCATGATATTCCCGCAATCTACTCCGAACTGGTTACCAGTGTATATTTACCAAAAAGCACTTCTAGGTATGCTACTATTAAAATAATTTTTAAGTAAAAATGTAGATATATTTTTCTAAATTTCTATTGGAAAACATTGTGACTAAATCAATTGATTCAATATTTCTCAACACCAATATGATATTCAGGGATGATCACCTCATGATTCACACAAATTAGCACTTTGATGTCATTAGGTGCTTTATACACCATAATAACATTGGCTCAGCAAACATTTCTTGGACACTTTCTATGAGCCAGGCTCCCCTTGTACTTGAAAAACTTATAGGCTGTAGATGAGATAGAAACTCTGGATGGAACAGAAACGAATAACTACTGCCTTAATTGCATAAAGTCAGAATGGAAAAATAGTAGAGCAGAGGCACAAAGATGGAAATTTGCAAAGTCTTAAAGGATATAAAAAAAGGGAGCTCAGAAAAGCACATATTGACACATCATACCTGGGGATTTTGTGGAGACTGTACTTCTAGTTGGAATGATTGAAGGTACATATCTATGAAGCCACATATAGTTTGAACCTTGATGACCATGCTGATTGCCTTCTCTACTTATCCCATTCAAATTCTAACCATTAACTGCTCAGTATTACCTAGGATAACCTCCAATAAAATCCTGGTAGGTTTCTATTTTTGGAAAACACATCTCTTCCTCATCCATTGAAACCTAAGATGTTCCATGAGAATTTTCTGTAACTATAAGTTTAAGCTGAACTTGCCTCATCAGCACCAGGGAATCAACTTGTGTGGGCTGAAAAATGTTAATATTAGCTATCATCTATAATATTCCTATTATGTGCCAGGTATGTATCATGTCATTCCGTTTTCATAAAAATCCCTTGATATAGAGACTAATATTACCACTTTGCCAATGAAGACGAGGCTTACAGGTTTCAAGTACCATGTCAAGGCCACATGGCTTGCAAATGTCAGAGAACATTATGTAAACAACTCCGGGGTTGGGACTTGAACTTAAGTTCTTTTTTTTTTTTTTTTTTTTGAGGTGGAGTCTTGCTCTGTCACCCAGGCTGGAGTGCAGTGGCACTATCTCGGCTCACTGCAAGCTCCGCCTCCTGGGTTCACGCCATTCTCCTGCCTCAGCCTCCCGAGTAGCTGGGACTACAGGCGCCTGCCACCACGCCCGGCTAATTTTTTTGTATTTTTAGTAGAGATGGGGTTTCACCGTGTTAGCCAGGATGGTCTCGATCTCCTGACCTCGTGATCCACCCATCTCAGCCTCCCAAAGTGCTGGGATTACAGGCTTGAGCCACCGCGCCCGGCCGAACTTAAGTTCTTAACAATTCCCTTATTCAGCCTCTTCACATTCCATGATATAGCTTGAAATCACACATAATATACAACACAATAAAAGCTTTTCCTATCAAAAAAACAATATACAACATTTTTCTGTTTTTTTTCGTTGTTCATAAATTGACCTAAATTTATAAGGTTTTACTATATTAAACAAAGTTACCCAGGTTTGTTAAAGTAAGAATCTTCAGGCCTTTTAATATGCTAGTGTGCAAAAGAGGACCAGAATGAGAAGTTATTCTCCAAATATGCTGGACTAGATCTCATTCTTACAGTCTTTTGATACTAGGTTCATGGAACTAACACTCCTTTAGATCAAGTTCTTCACTGTATATGAGAACACCTACTAAAATGGCATTAGCTGCTTTGTGTTATATTAGTGAGATTTCAAAGAAATGGTGGTTGATGGTTCAGTTGTCTTACTTTCCTTATTTATGATTGGGGAGCGTGTAAGACATAAGCATGAACACATGTGACTAAATGCACTTCTAAATGAGTATGTGGATTCACAAGCTTGCATGGAGACAAAGAACTGAACAACCAAAAATTCTAGCACTGTGGTGCTAGCACTGTGGTGAAAGGTGGTGAATTTAATGCCAGGATTTGAAAATGAGATGGACCACAAGTCCCCAAATTGGCAAGAAGTATATGGAACCAATGATTAGTCAAATGTAACCAAAAAATTGGTCTCTTTGTTTTTATTTGTGTATCTGTTAGATATTCCTCATTTTCCTATTTGATACAAAGTTCAAATTTCTGTTGATAGTTCAATATTATAGATTCTCATTGTACCAACAAGAGAAATTTTTCGTTTATTTGGAATTCAAATGATTTTCAACATTCTGAACACAAGACAAACTAAAAATAAATTTTGTTTATTTTTTATGTTCCTATACTATATGTATGTATCTGTCAGGAGTTCAGTATGTAGTAGAAGTATGGAGGAAGGTTTCTCTCTCTGTCCAGGAAAGTCAAAGAAATTTAGAATTGAATGTAAAGCAAAGTTCAAAATCGATTTTTGAATTGCTCTAAAAGGACAATTATTAACTATGTTAAAAATAATATATATTAACATTTAAAAAGAGACAATAAAATTATAAAAAGCATATAAAATTATTTATAAAAAGTATATAATAGTAAGAAGCTATTTGGTATTGGAGAATAGTTGGGAATAGTTTTGTCTTTTACAGGAAGTGAATATAATGGTTGGACTAATAATTCTTATGCCATGAAAAAAAACCTAAACTGACTTTCACCTTGCTCTACAAGGCAGTATGATGTGTACTATATTTTTATTTCATGACAGCTATTAGAATTTTTAAAAACTGGCCTTTATAGTCATAAACTTTAGCTATTTGGAAAATCAGTTTATATCATACAGATTATTTTCCAACTCTACTAGACAAGGTATTACTATAGCATTCCTGTAGGTCTAATAAGATCTTTAAAATCATTTTATAATTTTATTGTTCTTATAATTTTTAATAAAATTGATGGAATTTTATGTAAATTCTAGAATAGGCAATAAAAAGACAATTGTTTTGATTGTTTATTTTAAAATATTATATTAAAATAGAGAAATGTGATTGTTTTGAATACTCAATTATTTTGAGCATTTTCCTTCTACATGTTTCAGTAATTTAGTTGCTTTTTTTTTTTTTTCTATTTCATAGGCTCCAGAAGTTCAGGAGAACAAATATAACAATAATAAAACTTAAAACCTACACATGTGATCTTGAGATGACAACAGTTATTTGTAGATTTTAGACTATGTTCCACACTGCTAGACTGAGTAGAACATGTTTGCCCTGAAATCTTTTCCAAGCCTACAATATGGTCTCTAGTTTCAAGTGATGACAAAGACAGACTGGTAATCAAAGAGCAGGAAATTCATTTTTGAAAAATCCTCAAAGATTCCTTTGAAGCCTGATATAACACTATCTCTTTAAGTAGACTAAGTGCATATCCCCAAAGATTTGTTTTTAGATTACTCTATTTATTCTTTTACTTCTCAAATTTTATTTGAATTGTATTTACACAAATGCATTTTTTTTTCTAGATACGTTTAGATATTCAGACTACAGACTTACTGTGTATATGCTGCTGAGATTTGTATGGAAGTAGCATGGCTCGAGCTATTGCAAAAGACTTCAAAGTTTTGAGTGAATCTGCATAGAGACATAAATTATCCAGGATATTCAAAGCCATAAATTAGCTGCAGGACATATATAGCTCTCTCGTGGTTCACAGAATCACAACAATTCTCTTTATTTCACATTTGTCTATTATCACGTTTTCTCCAAGAATCTTCATGGGCTTTCCTTCTTTGCCCGCACTGTTTTTATTTCCATATTCAGAACATGCTCTGTGATAGAAGTTGCATTTACAAAGTTA
Source organism: Chlorocebus sabaeus (assembly GCF_047675955.1). Taxonomy (NCBI): domain Eukaryota; kingdom Metazoa; phylum Chordata; class Mammalia; order Primates; family Cercopithecidae; genus Chlorocebus; species Chlorocebus sabaeus. The sequence goes on along the minus strand of NC_132913.1, from coordinate 52,904,448 downwards.
AAAGTACTGGACTACCTAAATGAATGTTAAACTTGGTTCTTTTCTCCCTCTCTGCCTATAACACTCACAGGGATTAGTAGACACAAACTACAGGCGCTACTAAATTAAATATAAAATTAAACATTTTAAGAAAAAAATTGTTGGATTAAATATGATGTACCACTAAAAATATTTTCTTTGGCTGCCTGAAACACATATATGTGTGTGTATATATGTGTGTGTGTGTGTGTATATACATAATATATGCAATAATATGTATAACATACATATATTTTTATACGTGTGTGCATATATATTTATTGTTTTAAACATATATATAAAACAATTATATATATATAATATTATATATAAATATATAAAAGCAAAGCCTATAAATATTGTTTGGACCGGAGGACAGCATATTCTGACCAACATAAAAAGAAAACAGCTAATTTAAACAATACTCCTTTTACCTGAAGTCATTATTGAAAGTTTCAAAAGAGAAACACTTTAGAAGAAAATGTCAGTTTTTGAATATTTTAAAAGCTCATACAAAACATGAATTCCTTTTCCTAAATTAATCTCAGGATCCTGGATAAATGTCATACTGTCCCCATAGAGTAATAAAGGGTGAGAATCTGGCCCTGAATAACCACTAAGTGAATTTCATAAATACTGGAAATAACTGTCCTTCACTGTTTTAAATAGCTATCCTCCTGTTTTGGTTTCTCCTCAAGGCCCCCTCTATTTTACAGTAAAACATATTGTTGCCAAAATACCTCATCTTAATCATTATAATAAAATTAACTCCCTCTTTTCAGGGCAAAGAAAGTAATTAAGTTTAAATATGTACTCGATCTTTGTATGTAAGCTTCATAAAATTCATTTTTAAATATCTTATGCAAATATAAAAACATAAAGCAGTCATTTCATGGCTAAAAGCTATTTTTGCCTCTTCATCTTTTCCAACATATTTTCAGGCACATACAACCTGTAATACAGACAGATGCACAGTTGATGCAAATGAAAATAACATTTTTTAATCAACATTGTAACTGCTGAATTGATATACTTAAATGCTTTAATGATAGGAGTAAACAGTTTGATTGTACTGTTTTAATTAAGTTTGTTTGAAAATATGTTTTAGAAATAAAAAAATGAACAATAAAAGTGAGTACACATTTGTTTGGTGCAGGACAGACTTTCCTATGATGTAATCATACATTTTACAAAAGTGTGATATTTCGTGCATGAAAAGAAGACTTTTGTCCTGTCTGTGACATTTATAAGGATCACTTTACAATGTAGACTTAACTGAAAGGAAAAGTCATAGGAAGTTGAACACATTAAGTTCAAATAGCATTATCCAAAAAGTCCCAAAGAGAATTTATAACAATTATAAAAATCAAAGAAGGGTTTAAAGGATCGGGCCCCAATATAAGAAATTATTGCTCTGAGAAGATGTTTGGCGATAAAATATAGAACAAAAACTCTGAAAACCAAAACCCTTAAAATGGAATGAAAATATACTTATTAAAATTGTCCTTATGAGATTGTGTGAGATATGAACAAAAGAACTCCATTATTTAATACCAGATACATCACAAGAATCTTAGGCTAGGAACTCAGATCTTATTTTAAATACATTTCTTTAAAAAATGTGAAAATCCTCTAAAAGTTGTAAGCCTCGATATTTATCTAGATGTTTCAACTCAGAGATCTCTCTTCAATAAAGAACTTACCCCCGAAATGGAATTATTTAGAAGCCTAAACCCAGTTTTTTCTCACATGAAATTATTCTACTGGAATAAAACACCCATGTTTCAAGTAGAGAAATACGAAGAAGAAAATTAAAACATAAACTAGTTAAGGGAATCCCGAAAACCAGGAACACCCTGCCAATTGCCACGATGAATTAAAATAGCCAATGCTCATCAGTGTCTTTAATAGAAAAAAAATCAGGCGCATCATGAAATGTCACCATACCTGCGTGCACTATAAACGACTACGGCACACACGCTGTAAAATCTTCACTCTCAGAAATAAAGCACACTTCATTTAACTGCTGCAAAACACTGCTGCAGAGAAGCCCAGTACATTTTTTTTCAGGCAACTGATCCAGCTTTCCACCAGCCCTGTGACCTTTGAACTCCCTTCTGCCCCCCTCCTCTCGCTTCTGCAGTCAAAGCCTCCGAGCTGGTCTCATTTGCATAAGGCTCAGGCAGTCCTCCAGCAGCTGAAACGGAATGCTGGGTAAGGAATTGTGGAACTGCGGTTCTGCCAGGCTACCTGAATCACGGGAGAGCAGGAATACGCGATGGGGAGTGGGCACGGGTTTTACTGGGCTGTCAGCATCACATTCCCCCGTGTCTATTAATGGATAAACGATTTTAACGCTTTGTTTTAGAGTCCTATTCTCACTGCTTACTCCCTCCCCACCAAAAGAAGCTGTCAACAGCGACTATGGTAACCAAGGAAACCCAAATAGTCAAATGCTTCATTTAAATACGTGTGGAAGGCCAATTTTAAATTTTCATTAACTTCCCTTGTTTTTGAAACACAGCTTTTTTAAAAATTCAAATACATATTGCACGTATAATCAGGCACATGGGCTATTTCTTTTTGCTGCTGTGGTTTAAACAGCATCTTACAGGCATAAATTTATATTAGTCACTACACAAATACATGAGGTCACTATAGTAATTCTGTAAAATGTTAAATGTGCCCAAGTGCCTTAGAGACTATCATCCTAAGTGGTGTCCAAAAATTAATTGTAAAGAATTTAGGTCCCAGGATACCTTTAAAACAATACAGCAGTAAAAATGTAGAGCAAAGTTAAACTATGTATTTAAATCTAAAGATTCATATAGCAGCAACGCTCGTCTGGCTTTGGCAAAGATATTCAGATTCAGTGTTGCGCTATTATTTTCCAGTTATTTCTTCCTTTATTTTGCTACACACAACAATCTCTCTATTTGAAACAGAAACTTCTCTATGGCTCATAAATGCAAGAAGTGGTTATTTTCTACATAGAAAAGGTCATGTGTGTACACATTTTATAAATATACATAAAGATGCATAATCTTTCTAAATGGTAAACCAACAAAAATATGCATCATTAAATAATCTCTTCTTCTTAAAAATTAAGCAAATTTGTTTTTCTCTAAGTATCAATGAATAATATTTATAAAATAAAAGGTTTTGTGCAATAATCTTTTCCTTTGTCAAAAGAAATATAACATGAAAAATTAAAAGCACACAACAAATAAATATAGATATGTATTACTAAAGTATAAAATACATTGTTCTAATAGTGTTGCTAACATTTCAAAATTTCCTTGTTTTTAAATTTTTTAATTCAAATAAATGAATATTCCAAACCTTCCTTTTGCAGTATACTAAAACACATCAACAAATTTTGAATGATATATTATCTAATTTATAAGACATGTAAACTATTGCAATACAGATTGTTTTAACACTGGAAAAATAATTTTGAAGCTTTTTATGTGAGCTATTTGTTAGTAGTATTCTCTTTTATATTATTTCTGCATACATAAGAAATTAAAAATTATTGGATGAATTTGTTTCTTACCCATACATTTTTAAAATAGAATAAATAACTTTTCAGTTTAATATAATGATATCAACATTTCTCTGTCACATCTGACTACTTCGACAATTTAATCGCATTGGGTCAATTCAAGTGCATCCTTAATATTATACACTACAAATATCTTGCAAAGTTTTTGTTTAAGGGAAAACACACACCAGCCCATTCTAATTTAAATCCAGTCAAACACAAGGAAGTGTTGGAGTAATTTATAAAATCACCAACCTGTTCAAATAGCTGTAGTCTTAGTCCTTGCACTCTTTATTCATTAGGATCCAAAATAAATGATCATTTTATAATACGTGTCAGCATCACCGAAGACACAGTTCTTCCTGGTTCAGAGGAATCTTCTTAAATTTCCCAGCCCTGTGTTTTATTGCTTGTACCATATGCTTTATTGTTCAGCAACAAGAGCTTCACTCTGCACAAAGACTCATTACCTACTGCTTGCTGCACGGCATCAGCCTCACTGAGGCTGCCTATATGTGATCACATGGAGTTTTGTCTGAGAGAGCCAGGCGTGCCACTGACTTCACTGTGTCTATGGATATTTTTATCATCTGAGGTCTACTAGGAGGAAGGAATAACAGATAAGGAAGCTGCTCTAAGTCACCAATGCAGCACAACTTATGGAAATCCCTTCACAAGATTTTTTTTTTTATTATTATTATAGAAAATGTTTGAGCAAGCTCCAAAAGAAGTTAACTAGATTTTAGTTTAATAAGAGGCTGAATAATAATTTAAGGAAGGAGGACTTGCAAAAAGCCATTTCTTATCTCATATTTTCTGAAAGTACTTTTGTACGAATGTTATTAAAGAGCCTTGCGCTACTGAATGATTTGGCAATATGTTTTAACCTTTAGATTGCTGGCATTTCTTTTTCTTGGTGTTTTGTTTTTTGTAAAAAGATAATTGCTGTTTCCTTCAAAATATCCTCAATTAAAATCTCAATCACTAAAAGATACTATATATGAATAAAAATAGATATCCTAATTACTTTTGATAAAGTAGATGAGAAGGTGAATCTTTTTTATTGATGTATATAAACGAAGTAGATGATTAATTTATCTTTTCAAAGGATGACACATTCCTAGAACAGCAGACTTAAAGGAACAATGCAGATTTCAATTTAAGTTCTAAAGGACATATGGTTTTTATTAATTTTTTAAATTGTAGTACCTTATTTTAGACCACTTACCTCAATAAAACATATGATTTACCTTATCTGATTTCAATGTTAACAAGTAGTTTCAGGGAAAACTATTCAACATTTACAGGAATTTCCCACTGCACAAATGTTACATTAATATATATAGACAAATATGTGTGTGTATGTGTGTGTAGTCAGATTGTCTTTCTAAAAATATTTTTAAATATATAAAATTATTTCTCCAAAACTGAAAATGGACTGTGGATTTCCAAATAAAGAACTATTTAGTTATTGGAATTTATTTTAAAAAATCGATTTCTTATCTCTTTAATGACTAAATTAAAATGATGTTTGAAAGCTTGTTACTTTTAAGTCTCAGTGAAAATCTTATGACAAATACATGCAAAGTGCAACAAAGAGCACACACAGAAGGAAAAGTCAGAAGCACCAAAAATACAGATGAGAAAATAAATTTTCTGAATAGTTAGATATATAGTAATTTAATGGTACTTATAAATAATTCAGTAATTAAAAAGTGAATATACATATAGATGTATATATATTTCCTTACGCCTTCCATTAATAAGAAATTCTTTTGGGGCAAAAAACATAATAATTCAAAATTTTTTGTGTGTCAATGGAAAGTTTTAAAAACAATTTAAAACCAGAATAGGCAAATATGGTTAAGTAGCTTAGCTTTTAAATACAATGAGTTAATCTTTCTTTATAATATAATTTGCAGGGTTAGCATTGATTTACAATGTTTATGACTTAAATAAATACCTTTTGATGGGTTTTTCTTAACATTGAAAGAAATATTCAGATACGTTTTAGATACCACCATTTTAATACATTTGTCCCCAAATGTTCATGTTCATTTTTAGCACAGCATTAGAGCTATGCTAAAGCTGCAAAACCTTGGGGCATTAAAAGAAAAGGGAAAACAAAGTGTTTCTGGCTTATAGTATACTTCTGGGTTCTTAAGATATGTACATCCTAGTTAATGTATTTGATCATGTCAACCATGCTAATGTACAAGGAAGTAAACAAAAGGCAGCCATTTTTTTCTTACTGCATCACTTCAAAAACAGTGAAATAAAATGGTTGCCCAATGGAAGGAAAGAAACAGCAGAAAACTAAGTTACTTGTAAGTTTTTAGAAAGTGGGAGTGGGAGAACAAGAGTTGGGAAATTAGGAAAAATCCACATATATGTGAAATTTGTGTGTATATATGCAAAAGAATAATGTAACAATAAGAAGGAACTACAAATAAATACAAGGAATATGAAAGTACCTAGCAATTAAAACAAATTACCGGTAAAATTGGGAGTCTCCAATGGGAAGTCTACAGTGTATGTATTAAATATAAGAACCTGACAATTTATTCATGTTGAAAAAGATATTTAGAAGTAGATATCAGAACTAGAAAGAGATAGAATGAATCACGGGATGGTAATAATCTCTCCAGGTCAGCTATTGTCAGAGATGACCTTGGTGAATTATTTCAGCATCTTATGCCTCAGTTTTCAAGACTGCACACCGGGAACAGAAAAGTCTTTAGAAAGTATGTCATGGAAACCTATAGCAATAATTTGTACTTCAATTCCTTAAATTGGCTTTAACCAAGTATCGTCAACTAATATTAATAAAATGGAAAGATATGATATAAAAGCTAATGATTGCTTTAAAAATTTTTTAAATAAATTATTCTAACTACACAGACAAGTATAACAAGTAGATAGGACTTTTGGAAGTTAAGAGGTGATTTTTTTTTTCTAATACATGCAGAAAAAATATAATTAAATTTAGGAAGTACTATAATTTGAAATCTCGTAAAATTGCCTCAGGATAAAAACAAATTACAAAATATGCCCATTCTTCTAATCAAAACTCTGGAATCAGTGAGATGGCAAGAGGATAGTCCCAGAGATTCTCAAATTACACAATGAACAATGGTGACTCGGCTTATAAAACAATTTTATGGGCCAAGAATTTTTTAAATATGAAATTAACAAAGAAACACAAGATCATAGCTTTAAGAAGCAAATTCCATCCAAGATTAAAAGGATGTTTTAAAATACTTTGCCATATTAAAAGCTGTGAATTGGAAAAAAAAAATTATGTCAACTCTTACAATTGACTCTTTATTAGCTTCTTTTTTCTCTAAAGACAAATAGGCCTCATAGAATTCTTTTATTTACTCCCCTTTCCTACAAAATAAACAAACCTTATCAGAAGTAATGCAAAATATTTGCTATCCAGTTCTTGCAGTAATTTAGACATGAACTTATGCTAATTGGACGATCTCTTGAACATTCTACTGCATGAAGAAAGATTTACTAACACCATCACCTGTGTTTCCTGGAACCATATTAACTGGTATACATACCAGTTGCTACTATTGGATTCACTCTTGATGAGGCTGGATTTTCTTGCTATATTTTCTTCTCCTTCACAACACATTCAGAGAAGTCAATAAATTAGCTACGTCAACCTCAAAATCCAGGACTAATTCAATTCAATTGAACAAACATTTATTGAGAGGATACCGTGTATCAAGCTCTGAGACAGTTGCTAGGGATATAAAAATGAAATATACACTGTTCTCAAGAACATCATAATCTCTCTAGCTTAAAATTTAAAAAATGTGCTGAGCATGTTATATGAAAGTGTTAAATGGTACTTTTCAAAAGTTTGTATATTTTATTGCGTGAGTATATATTTTATGTATATACTTATTTATTTTCAATATATCTGCTAAAATCAGAAAAATCCTTTTTGTAATTAAAAATAATTTATCAAATGTCAAATTTGTAATGTATCCTGTTAGTTTTGGATATTATAATTTAGAAGAGACAAAACTTCTCTTCATAATAAAATATTTTAAATAGAATAAAAATAATGGCAACAAATTCTTTGCAATTCTTTCCAACAAGAAGTAAAGTCTGATTCCCTCCACCTTTATCCTTCGTTGGTCTGAGTGACTTGCTTAGCCAGTAGAGGCTGCAGCAGTGATGCTCTGGAAAGTCCAAGTCTAGGTCCTAAGAAAACCTGTGGCTTCCACTTGAGCCTCTTGAAACACTCGGTCCCAGAACTCTGAGCTGCCATGTAAGAGGATTCACTGCCCTGAGGCTGTCATGATGGAGAAGCCACATATGGGCACTCTGGGAGAAAAGAGAGTTCCTAGTAGTAAGTGGTACTTTGGGAAAAGCCCAGAAATAAAGGCAAGAGCTTTACTAACTATAATAAGAGGGACTTTGAAGAGACTTGGGTGACAGGAGATTTAGGCATGTATTGGGATTTTGAAGGAGGATGTCTGGTGCTCTCTCTTAGATCCCTCTGAAGCTGAGGGTGAGAAGATGTTTGCAACATGCAGGACATTGTAAAGTCACCAGGGGATAAGATAAGAGGTATGGGCAAAGCAATGAGTAAAGAAGACAATTTTGGCAGTTGAGGAGGGGCTAGCCTGGTGGAGCACTGGGGCAGCAGCTGGGATCTGATGAAGAATCAGGGAGAAACAATGGGGGCATGAAATAAAGGCAGTGACAGAGGAAGGAGAAGAAAGGAATCCATCAGTGAGAATGATGAAATATTTAAAATTGTTTAGATAAACTGGTCTCTGATCTTATTGATAGCCTTAAAAGTCAATGATTCAATGATTAAGCTGCCAATTAGATCCAAAAGAGCATTAATTAAAGTAGTTTCACTACACAGATTCAGTAATTTCACAGGTATTTTTATTTGTATTTGCCTCAGTTGGTTAACTTTCCAGCACTGTGAAAAATTATTAGTATCAAACATTGTTAATGTTATGTTTGGGAGGTTGAGAATAACTGTAAAACAATAGGATTTCACTTAAATAAAGTACGCAGTGGATAGTGTTTATATTTTTTTCTTGTGTCTGATTTCTAATTTAGGAAAAAAAATGTGGAAAAGACACATATGTTTTAGTTATGCAAAGATAAAAAACAGATAATTTTGGATAATGCAAACTAAGACTTAAAACACACACACACACACATACATACACACACACGCCACCATTACCTATTGAAGTAAACAAGCCTACTGGAGTTTTATCCTTTCGATTTTTCATTCTATTTGGATATTAGACTACCAAAGCAGCAGATGTTAGCTTAAGTGGTCAGTGAATGGCCATTCAGAATGTTGCAGGTTAAGTGGTAAGGATAGCTCTATAATTGCTGCTACTGCATCTACAATATGTACATAAATCATTTGAACATGGCCGTAAAGAAGTCTTTATACAAAGTGACACAGAGAAGAAAGTATCCAGATTTTTTCCCCACCCTTAAGTCTCTATCATTACAAAGGCATTAGAAAACAGCATTTATCGAGAGAAAAGAATAAATGAAGCGAACTTTCTCTCAGAGAATACGAAAGATACATTTATTTCTTAATGACCATAAATGTTGACTGTAATGATTTCTTCTTATGCTGAATTAGATGTCTAAACTGTGACAAAATAAAACATGGAGTAAAATAGCATACGCTAAAGTCAAATATGAACGGAGCAGGTTTAAAAAAAAATAGGATTGATGGAAAACCCATCAGTCCTATTATTGGTTGCACCATAAGCAAAAGGGTTATGACACTGCTTTTGGGGTCAAGGCATAAGAAAAATAGTTTTCTATATTTTATTTCACCAATACAAATCCACAAATACTTGGCTAATAGAATGAGCATACTTTTATTTGTATCACAGAGACTTACAGAAACAACTTTGGCATATTATTCATCTGGGTTCATTTATTGATTTATGCATTAATTCATACATTTATCCATTTTACATTCACTGAGTTCTATAGTCTTGGAACGAAGTTCATTGTTCTGATATGTTAGGGAGATTGCAGTCTGCAAGCTAAGTGCCTCTTCATCTAGAGGCAAGAGCAGATAAAAAGAGATGTTACAGCATAATGAAACGAGTTCTATAATTGAAGAATATATAAGAATATACAGCCTGGGCAACGCAGTGGGCCCCTGTCTTTAAAAAAAAAAATTTAAAAATTAGTTGGATGTCGTGGTGTGCACAATACTATCTAAAAATAGCTAATAGTTATCAAGAATTTACAAAATCCAAAGGGCTCTGCATGTATTAATTAACTCATATAACTGTCACAACAAGCCTATGAGGTAGCTACTTTTACTATCTCTAATTTACAGATGAAACCATTGAGGCATCACGCAATAGAGACTGTAATCCAACCCAGGTAGTGTGGTTTTAACCCAGTATGGCTCTACTGTGACATCTTATCTAAGGTAGTCATGGTGGGCTTTGCAGCAGAGGTGACATGGGAAATAAATCTTCAGGAATGAGTAGGAGTTCTTTTACGGAATATAAGGATATTCTAGGCAGAAGGGCTAGAATGTACACAGATAATGAGGCATGACTAATGTCTGTGTGAAGGAAACTAAAAATCACTCTGAAAATGCTAAGATTTTTTTTTATCTCGATAGGACTGTGCCTTTGTAATGCCGGGATGTTTGAAATGCATCTTAGAGTCTGTCTGTAGTCATACAAGGTATTTGACTGGTTTGATTACAACTGAGTTTTATTAAATAACTAAGGAGATTCTTAAAAGAATGAATTTGACAGAGGGTTTGGAAGAAGGGAGATTCATAGATTCTGTCTATGAACCCAGATAGACAATTCTGTCTGTCACAGTTAACTTTTAAAAGCACGGAATTTCCCTCAGTGGCCTGATTAAAGGTTAAGAAAGAACAAAGAGTGGTTACTTTGTTTACAATAAAACTTCAAATCTTGAAGACCATCAGTTGTAATACTCATGTAAGAAAACTATATAAAAGTATTCTGTGCAAATTAAACTCATGCTCCTGATCAGGAAATCCACCTCCATGCTTTCTATTAATCATACAACATGAATAAATACAAGAAATAAATTAGATTTCTCCTTTAGGCAAATGTTTTAATGAGCTTAATTCCATGGCTTGCTATTAATGCTAGTGACTTGCTTCTTTGATATGAGGCATGCATTTTCTTTCTTGTTCATATAGTCAGCTTCCTATTTAGTATTCATTATTCATGTCTATTTTTATCAAAGAGCACTATTACATGAAACCATGATCCAAACATATTTGGCTCTGTTTTTTATTTTTGGAAGGAAGGAAATTATACAGCCTTCTTACACTGGGGTATGACTGCTATATACACATGTTGTTATAGTACACATGTGTTCGTTCATATTAGAAGGTAGTGGTATTTAATCCTCGTGGTCTTGCCAAAGGACAGATATTCTTTTCACACCTTTATTAGTTTAGAACATCAACATTTCATTCAAGAAAAGCACTTAGCCTTGTAAACAAACTAGTAAAAACAAGTTATTTTGATAACAGTCTTAATAAACTCTACTTACATATTCTAAGAATTTCTTATGTGAATAGCCGACTATGTGGTATTAAGAACAGAGAGGAGTGTAAACACATTTTATTGGAATATTATGCCCCCTGATAACTTTAGCTGACAACCATGGATACTACAGCAACTGCTACTCTTTGTAGGCCATAGCATGATTTGGATCTTTGCCTTTTTAATTACTGATGATTATCTATGGAACATTCAATTATGATAGCCGAGACAAAATTGGGCTTTATACTGCTACTATTTCCCAGTCACTCACAGTGAGGTGCTTGAAAGTTGTCTCTATATATTTATTACATCATATTTATACAATATTTATTTGCCCCAGGAAGCCTATGGCCACATCACTCCAATTTACTATATTCTGTGGCTACTGTGGAACCAGGTAGCAACAAGAAGAATGCAACTTTGACATATAAAAAAATTTTAAGAAACCACATTTATAATAATTAAAGCTTTAAATCACCCAAATATATTTAATAGATATTTATATATATAGTAAGATATATACACATTTACTAATATAGTAGGATATCAGATAGTGATTAAAATCAGTCATTATGATTTTGTAAAAACAATAAGAATGTTTACAAAATAATAATCAGTGAAAAAATTGGCCAGAAATACAAACAAATATGACGACAACTAATAGCTATAGAAGACGACTAGGGACAAATATAAAAAAAATTAAGAGATTGTGAGCTAGTATAAAACAATATGCACACTGTGATCTCAGTGTTTTAAATATACATCAACGTAAAATAATAGAAAAAATATAATCAAAATGATAACATCTCTTAGAATTACATAATAGGTCCATTTAATTTTCTACTTTGGTTTTTTCTATATTCTCCATCTTTCTGTTATTAATATAATGTCAAATTTAATATTAGAATTGTTATTGTAATGGAATTAGTTATAATAAACATTATTTTAATAAGAAGAAAAGCATTTTCTTAAAGGAATACCGTTTAAATAATTGCAATTGCTGTTATGTTTAAGCTTTTAGATATCAAGGAAATTGATCTTTGCTACCACTCTCCACCCTTAGGCTGAATTTGAAACTTGATGCCATACTAGGATCCCTAAAGACTTGATTGCTTTGATTGAGGAACAGATTTCTTTGAAAAATTTCTTTAAGAAATCACACACTATGCTGCTCTTCTAAATTTGCTTCCCAGGTACTGCAAGGGGGTTCACATAACTGTTTCCATTCTTTCCCTAGGTGGCGATAGATCAAAAGGGGTGATTAGAGGTGGCACATTTAGGGGTCAGGGAGTGACACTACAGAGCCAGCTGCCAAACCCTACATGATGATGAATTAGTTTATTTGCCTGGGAAGTGGGGGAGATTTTATTTTCACAAAAAATTACAAGGGCACTACAGGGATGTGGTACTTGTTTAAGTTGGAAGAAGATCTTCAGAAGCTACAAAAATTTGTAGCTGGGCATCATGCAGTTTCATGTGAAATTTAACAGCAGAAACATCAGAGAAGGCCTGTGGCACATGCGTCTATTTGGAAAAATATTAGTGTCTTTATACTACATCTCTGTTATACTCTGAGGGTGCCTGGAAGACAAAAGTCCAGCAGCTGAACTCATGCTTTCTTGCTATCCCAGAGAGACCTGGTGCTGAAGTTTTCTGAACCTAAGCATATTGTCATTGAATTTTGTTATGGTTATTAATTGTGATAAAAGAAAAACTTCAGCCAAATTAAATTTAAAGGAGTATAAGTGAGCAATGAACAATTCACGAATTGGGCAGCCCCCAGAATCACAGCAGATTCACAGAGACTCCAGCGCAGCCACGTGGTGGGAGAAGATTTATAGACAAAAAAAGGGAGATGAGGTACAGAAACAGCTGGGTTGGTTACAGGTTGACGTTTACCTTATTTGAACACAGTTTGAACACTTAGCAGTCTATGAGCGGTTGAAGTATGACCACTGGGTTGCCCAAGACTCAGTTATCATTACAGGTGCACACTCCTAAGTTAGGTTTTCAATTTTGTCTGACTATTAAGCTAGGTTACAGTCCATCCACTCCCCCACCAGGATTCAAATATAGAAGTACGGAGTCTTTTCTCAGGTCATATTTACTTTGCTTTCACAATTGTGTACTAAAAGAGAACCAGTCATCACGTAGTGTTTCCCAGGCAACAATTTGAGAGGTAGCTTTTAATTTGTATTGCCCAATAAATCTTTGGCTGCAAATGGGAGGCTCTGGTACAGAAGCACATTTTCAGTCTATAACACAGCAGTAATGCGAATATCATCTTCCTACTTCTCACACTCTCTTCTTTCCTTCATCGAGTTAACTCTCCCACCCTCTTGAAGGCTCAGCTCTAAAGGGCCCCCTCTTTGGAGCCTCTTCCCATATCCTTTAACATGGAGTGAAAAAACTTGTCCCTTTCTCTCTCTTTCATATCTCTTTATTACTCTACTATAAATTTTATAACACTGTGCCTTATTAATGTGTTTGTATTTCTTGAAAGATATTAATAAACTGCAATTTCAAGAACAAAGGCCTTGTCTTATCCGTATCTGTATCTTTAGAGTCCACCCACAGACCTTACCATGAGAAACGCTCAACACTATTGAACAAGTGTTTGTGAAAGTGCTTTTAGAATATGGACATAAAGTGGACACGAGCTTTGAGACAGCTATCTTTAGAATGTGCTGGTAAGATTCAAATTGCTCAGAGGACAGAATTATTGTTTAACACTTACTTCCAGTTTGTGTTTTTCAAGCTTGTCTAAATGAACCAGATGAAAATCTGGAGATACTGCATATACTTTTACTCCCCCAACAACAGGGTTATGAGAATTGGATCAGACAAAATGTCTTGCATTTTTCCCCCAGTTGCAGCTGTTCCACAGCTGGTAACACATTTTCAGCCTTGTTAAAAATTTATCCTACTGATAAAACTTCTTGGGCCCTTCTCTCAAGCACCAATCATCATTATCATCCCCATTGTCAATGACTTTTCTCCTTTCCCTCTTTTTCTTTCAAATGCAGAAGAGATGTGCTTCAACCTGCCTCCACGTCTGTCCAAGACCAGTTCTGTGATTTTGCACACAGTTATCTAACATAGTCTCTTTGGAGTCACAGGTAGATTTCTTTTAAAATAGGGATACTTGTACATCAGGGGATGTTCAGGCTTTGCTAACGGCCTTTTGTAAACATTTTTACATTTTGAATCAACACATCAGCAAATATATAATACTACTTGTGTCAATAAAAGCTTTCTGTCAACTCATGGCATGAGTTAAATAAAAAATGAAGTTAGAATAAAATGTTCATGTGTTAATTAATATTACATATAAACGGGCTTTTCATGTATATTCATTCAGAATTAATTTCACTGGACTTTATTAGTATTTAACGTAAGAAATACTTATTGAGACATTGATTAATAATGAGAATCCCTCCCTGCCCATCCCAGTTAAACCTACAACAAACAGACCAGAAAGAAAAAGGTTTACAAAATAGAAATTCCTTACTGGCTTTTTTGTCTCTCGCAACTGTCTATCCTTTCCATTTAAGAGAAAGAACATACTGTGGGTAGCAAATATTAAAATTTAAGCTTGCTATGGATAATTTCCTAAGACAAAAGAAATTACAGTGTGGACTGTGTTGCAGCAATTTTGTAAACATTGGCATTAAATTCTCTGAAGAGAGAGTAAATGTAATAGTTGTAGAGAGAATACAATCTAAATGAACAGTCCATTTTGGATTCAGTGAATAAATTGCCAACATTAAAATGACTTTTTGTAGAATATCAAGAAACCAGAACAAATAGAAGAATCATTACTGAATTGAAAAAGTAAGAAATTACTCTTGAAGAAGAGAGAGAAAAAAAAAATCAACCATTCTTGCGTTTTGAGCTCAATTTCATACAGTCTTTTACGGGGGTTGTGTGTCCTAACTTGAATATATTCAACCTTGGATGGACTCAGATTTTCTCCTAAGAAGTTGTAAACATTTGCTTTCATGTTTAGGTAGACATGAAAGGTAGAAGGACCACTTACTTGTAACTTTATCCAGTTTTACTGATGACAAATGTAAGGCATAAAGATTTCGAGTGGCCACTTTCCTAGTTTAGACTAATGCTCTTTTCAACTCAAGTATTCTTTTTATTATTTAACTGCAGAAAAATTTAAATTTTATTCAAAGGCAGAATTTGACAAGTAGTAGTCCTTACTAACTAATATAGGGAATTAAAGTATTTCCTTTTGTATGTAAGACAGGTAGTATTTAAAGGCATGTCTTCTGGCCCTAAATCCACTATGCAGAAGTGGACAGCTATCACTAAATATAAAAGTAATAGCATTTTTTGCTTCTCAAATGTAAGCTCCAGTGAGCCAAATCACATCATGAACACTAGTGAAACAAACACTTTAAAGCAATTAAAGACATACCACAGGCTGGGCATGGTGGATCAAGCCTGTAATCCCAGCACTTTGGGAGGCTGAGATGGGTGGATCACGAGGTCAGAAGATCGAGACCATCCTGGCTAACACGGTGAAACCCCGTCTCTACTAAAAAACACAAAAAACTAGCCGGGAGAAGTGGCGGGTGTCTGTAGTCCCAGCTACTCGGGAGGCTGAGGAAGGAGAATGGGGTAAACCCAGGAGGCGGAGCTTGTAGTGAGCTGAGATCGCGCCACTGCACTCCAGCCTGGGCGACAGAGCGAGACTCCCGTCTCAAAAAAAAAAAAAAAAAAAAGACATACCACTAAAAGATCAGATCTGCAAGCCAAGTACATAAGCGGAAAAAGTCTGGTTTACCATAAGGACCTGCACTTCATATCTGATTGAGCAGTTAACAAAATTATACATAGATATTTTGAGCTTTGCTTTTAGATAGTACACCTGATTGCTGAATTGCTTTGCTTCCTACCTAAACCAGAATGATTTGAACAACTCAAACTCCATTTGATAGCAAATGCTACAAAACTGCAGTTATGCTTCCTGTGGTTTAGGTGGACACTATCAGAGTAGATAGGATGGCTGTAGGGAATAGAGAGACTCATTCAGTGGGAACCAGATAGCTTACGAGTGGAGAGAAAAGGTAGTGTAAAGCTTGGCTTAGCTACAGAGTATCATGACAGAAGAGGATGCAGGAAAAGAGAAAGATGGATGAATAAGGATTGTTCGTGAGAGTTATAAAAGTTGTGGTTGAGGTGATTACTAGCACAAGGTAGTAACTACTCAGTCCTCTTCCTCCACAGGCTAGTGACGTGGGTAATTTTCAAAAAGGCTTTACAAAAGTCACTGAGCAATTTCTTCTGCTTCTAGAGATGGCTATATCTACACTATTTACATTGATATGCCCATTCAATAAACATTTCCACCATATAACTGGGGAAAATTTCCGGGTAAAATCACAAGAACATTTCCTAAGGAAAGCAATAGAATCTAATCGTAATCTTTGTCTTTTGATAAGAAGGAGTACAAAATGATCTGTTAGTTTAAGAAAAATATAACCTCATGCCTGTAATCCTAGCACTTTGGGAGGCCGAGGAGGGTGGATCAGGAGGTCAGGAGATCGAGACCATCCTGGCTAACACGGTGAAACCCTGTCTCTACTAAAAATACAAAAAATTAGCAGGGAGTGGTGGTGGGTGCCTGTAGTCCCAGCTACTTGGGACGCTGAGGCAGAAGAATGGTGTGAACCCGGGCGGCAGAGCTTGCAGTGAGCCAAGATCGAACCACTGCACTCCAGCCTGGGTGACAGAGCGAGACTCCATCTCAAAAAAAAAAAAAAGAAAATTGCATTCAGAGTGATTTCATAATATGGGACAAATAGAATAGGAAGATACTTAAAGTGTACAATACATTTAATATTTGTTTTTATAGATCTCTTGTTTTAATTGTATTATTTTACATTCTAACGTGTCAAAGCTAAATGGTGACAATAGAGCCTGATTTTCCTCATTAGTACCACTATTAGTTTCATCACACATCCTTTTTCTTTGATTTACTTGTGAATGATTCTGGGACTCCTTGCATAACGTCTATTAATAAATTATTTTTTGTTCATTTTTTTAAAAATGTCAATTTCCCAGCATTTATCTTGGTCTAGTGTATTTAAAGGTTTACCAGTTAGAAAGCTAAAAATTAAGATAGTAAAAAGCTTGTTCTACTGAAGACCATATCTTATTTCACTTAGCCTTTATCTATGAGCAGTATTATACCATAGAGGGGACACTTTCATCAGTAGAGATCAATAGCTGACAGACTGTATTATTTGTATGTTTCACCTTCATGGACCAGGCTCTTTTTCTAGTACCAGAGAGATTTATTAATAAAAGTAGCAAAGTACCAGATAACCAAAATTTTGAATATAATGAAAACAGTCAGAAGAAACAAAAACTCCTATATTCCAGTTTTTATATGATTAACAGGCAAAGTAATTTGCTTTTTTTCTTCTTTGCACATTTCTCTCTCTGTCTCTCTCTGTCTCTCTCTCTCTCTCTCTCTCAGTAGTCTCTGACACATCACGTTATTGAAGCCTATGCTGCACTCTAGTCTATGCTGTACCATAGATGATTTAGATGAGTTTGTAGATTTGGTTAGTTGGGTACTATACCACTGTCATCAGTCACAATAGAGTATCCCTTTCAGCAACCTATGCCTGTTAGAAGATTAATAATGAGAATAATCATGGCAAGATGAATGTCATTATAGGTCACCACTTGCACAGCTCCCTTTAGACATGCAAAGATTGATTGTGGGGAACTAAAGAACATTAGATAACTGAGTGCTGGCAAAATTAATTTTCCCATTCACAATCAATTGAGTAGTAGGTAAAATCATTGACACTTTCACATGCATACTGTTTAATTTTTTTAAATTTGTAATTATCATGGCTACATAGGAAACAAGAGGGATCTGGTGATTTGACTAATCAGAGTAAATGTGTATATTCATGTAAATGTGTGTGTGTATGTATGTGTGTGTGTGTGTGTATGTCTTACAAACTCTTTTATTATCTTAACCTGAATATTTTCCCCTTGTTTAATAATGGAATGACGGATTTCTTTTCTACAAAAGGTTTTTAAATGTAAATAGCAACTTAAATTATACAGATATGGTCCTCCCTGAAGGCAGAGAAAATTGCTCACTAACTTATGTAAAACCTTTGAAAATATACATGCCACGATAAAAGGTAAACCCCAAGCAGGTCATGTGGACTGCTCTTGTGCTTTCAGGTCACCCTTCATCAGCAATTATACATTTAAATTATTTTAAGATCCAGACTGGCAGTATATTTGTATGAGCAGGTATAAGACACCAGCAACTGTGACAATGGCAGTGAATGAGTAGAGTATATCCAAGGACATTAATATTCAGACTCTTAAAATCCACCATGCTGGCCAAATAAAATAACCAAATGTTGCCATATTCTCTACTGTACAATAGTTTCCCCCCCCCCCCCCTTAATTTTTCAACTCTCCCTGTGGTCCTGATTTTCTTTTTACATTGTTAGTGGCTTTTAAAAAATCTGCATGAATATCTTATCTTTGTATAATATTTATTCTCAAAATTCCCTTAGTAATTTATGGAACTATTCAGGTTGAAAAAAGGGAAAAATGGCCAATATTAATAAGAATATTAACTCTCTCTAACAATATTGACTCCATTTAGCAAAGTGAAAATTAACTAAGAAACCGGATTCCATTTTCTTCACACCTCCAAACATAACATCAAACTTTAATAAATGCAGGCTACATAGTAAGAGAATTAAATCCAAGCCCCTAAGGGCAGAGGTTTCTAGGAATGTGCTTATAATAGAGTTTCACCTGGGATTCAATTAAATATTTAGTGAGAATGGCTGAAAGGAAGGCGCTGTGCTGAAAGCTGTGGGGGAGGCAGAGATGAATACGACACAGTTTTTGTCCTCTAAAATGTCATGATCAATGGCAGCCAACACATTTAACTTAGAGTGTGGGGTATATATGGTTGTGGGGGAGCTCCCTCCTCTTTCTCCTCCAGCATCAACAAACTGGTCTATATTTGCACGGTCCTATCATCCTTTCCCCCAGTTTTACAAGATGAAGTATCCTTTTATTCTTTTCAAGGCCAGTCTTTCCTTATGTGCCCTTGATCTCATTTTCTCCCTCTCTCTAATTCACTCTCCCTCTTTCTTCACCGATATGATACTATAAACCAGGGGTCAACAAGTTTATTCTGTAAAAAGCCACACAGTAAATATTTTAGGCTTTTGCAAAACATATGGTTGCCGTCACAACTACTCAACTCTGTTGTTTTAATGCGAAAGCAGCTGTAGATAAACAAATATATAAATGTATGTAAACAAATGAATGTGACTGTGTTCCAATAAAACTTTATATGTAGACATTAAAATTTGAATTTAATAACATTTTCATGTGTCATGAAGTGTTTTTTTGTTTCTTTTTTTCAATCACTTAAAAATATAAAACCACTCTTTGAAGGCCACATACAAACAAGTAGTGAGGCAGATTTGTACCACAGGCCACAGTTTGCTGACCCTTGCTATACAAGATTGCCACTTTTGCCACATTTCCTTTTCGACTTCCCCTCAGCCTATAATCACACCGAGAATATTAAAAATATTTAGCAATGACTCTGGTTTCTAACCAATCCAAATAGATAAGTTAGTCAATTAGAGCTGGTACCAGCTGTAAACAACTATTGGGTAATTTCAGTGTGTTCAGGCTAACTTTCAGATCACACCCTCTCATTTTATTCAAAAGCCAAAACAAGAGAAGTTCTTCTTGCATTGCTCTATTGATATTGTTCCACCCTCATTTTATATCCAATATTTTTGAGAATTATTCTAATTTCTCATCTCTCATTCAGATTCAATGAATCTGCTCCCACCGATCTTTTAAAACTGATCTTTTCATTACAGATATTCTTTTTCTTATTTTTCTCAGACATTTGGAAATGTTCTATTTTTGTCACTCACGTTAAATTCTCCTAGTTTTCTTCCACCTCTCTGACTTTTGATTCTTGGTTGCCATGCAGGTCCCTCTTCATCCAACCTTCTCTCCTGCAACCATTCCCACTTGGAGGTCCCCAGAGTTCTTGACCCACTACTTCCTGCTCCCTTTCTGTTTGCCTTGGCAATCTAATCCATTCTCAGGGTTTGATTTTTTTTTTTTTTTTTTTTTTTTTTTTTTTTTTTGGTAGATGACCTCCATATCTATGTCTCTAGTCTTGACATCTCTTTAGACCTTCAAACTTGTTTCACTACTTGGATTTGCCTCAGAAATCACAAAGTCAGTGTGTCAAACAGTGAACCTATAGTCAATGCCATCAAACATCCCTTTCCTCTTGCATCTCATACCTTGGTCCAATAACACTATCCCAGTTGCTGAATTCAAGAAACCTGGAATTACCCTCAATAGTTTCCTTTCCTACCCCTAATTTGACTTATTTAGTCACTGATAATCACTGACTTTTCCTCCAAATGTTTCTCAGTTCTGCACCTTCAGCAGCATCCCTGTTACTGCTGTCTTCTCCTAAAGAGACCATGGCACTGGTCTAGTCACTGATCCCCCTTTTCACAGTGTTACCCAGTAGGCAATCTAAAACACAAATCTAAACCAAGGAACTCCCCTGCTAAACTCCTGAGGGACACACTGTGAAGATACTAGGCATGGCACCAAGTCCCTCCACCATCTGGACTCCACTTTCTGTCTCAGTCTTATCTTTGATCATATCCTATGTTGCTTTTTATTCCCCAATAATAGAAACTGAACATAAAATGCAACCTTATGCCTCCATGACATTGCACATGCTATTCCTATTATCTAAAATAGCTCCTCTTCTCTTTATCTGACTAATGCCTACTCACATATTAAGACTCAGCCTCTGAATTCACAAAACTGGGATAAGAGCCTTTTGTCATTGTTTCCATTTTATTTGCCCAGTTGTATTGAAAGTGGTCTTTCTCGCCTGTGTAACCATCTCAGTTTCACTATCAATGAGTAGGTAAAGTATGGTAGGTTAGTCATTGACTACCCAGCTCCTACTCTAATATCTGGCAAACAAGCCCAAAAGAAGAGGCTGAATGACTTGGCAAGCCATTTAGAGGCCTCTAGGAGAAAAGGGTCAGAAAATATGCCTCAGGAGTCATATTGCTCGCATTCCATTCTTAGTGGTACAGCTTACTCACTCTATGGTTTTGGGCTTTGTACTTTTGAAGCCAGTTTCCTCATCTGTAAAATGAAAACTCCATTCATTCATGGAAAAGTATCTATTGAGCACATGCTATCTGTATTACAAGTACTATTCTAGGCACACACAAAAAATCTTTCCCTCAAGGAGCTTTCCTTCTGGTGGAAGTGGAAGAAAAAGGGGACAAAGCAAATATGTAGGCAAAAAAGAAACTAACTAAAATATACAGTATATCAGATAGTGGTAAGTGCATTGGAGTAGGATGTAGAGTCTTGTGTTTCAGGGAGTGGTAAGCAATTTTTTTCTGATTAGGGAAGTGTGCATTGAGAAGCAATATTTGAACTAAGACCTGAAGGAGGTGAGGAGGTAAGCCAAGAGAATATCTGGGGTACAGAGAATTCCAGAAAGAAGAAATAGCAAATGCAAACAATCTAAGATGTTCAACGACTAACAACGATGCCAAAGTGTTGGAGACGAGTGAGCAAGTGAGGGAGTGAGGAGATGAAGTCAGATGCAGGTGATGTGATCAGGGAAGTGAGAAAATCAGCAGACAGTGTTATAATTTGCAACCCATTGTAAGAACTTTGACTTTTACTCTGAGTGAAATGAAGAGTCAGTGGAGAGTCCTGAGGAGAGGAATAAATGATCTGCACAAGGTTTAAGATGATTCTGACTGTTTGAAAGGACAGCAAGGTGGAATCAGGGGCCTCATTAGGAGGCTATTCCAAACTTCCAGATAATAGACGATGGTGGCTTGGATCACACTGTAGTAAAAAATGATTTATTCTCAATATCTTTTGGAGTAAAGCCAAAAGAATTTGCTAAATGTTGGGTGAGGAAAAAGAGAGGACACAATCTTGAGTCCAAGGATCCTCACCTGTGCAGTTACAATAATGATGTTAGCAGTTTGTTCCGGGAAAGTCTGCAAAAGTTTTCAGAATGATGGGTAAGAACAGGAGTTCAGGTTAGTTCAACTTAACTTTGAGATGTCTATTACATATTCAAGTGGAGATGTCAAATAGGTAGTTCTATCTATCTATCGCTATATATAAAAGTTGAAGTTCATGGAAGGATTTCAAGCTAAAGATAAAAATTTTCCAGTGAACAGATAATATTTAAAGCCTAGGCAGGAAAAAGAGGCAATCTAAGGACTAGGTCCTGTGTACTCCAATGTTTAGTGATGGAGGAAATGAGGAAGAACCAGCACAGGAATCTAAGAGGCAGACAATGTGATAGGAGAAAAAACAGGAGTGTGGTTTCCTGGCAGCAAAGAGCGTCTTAAAAAAATGAGGAGTAGCGGGGGTTGTGTAGCATGCATGAGGGATGAGGGAGTGATCAACTCTCTCCAACTACTGATAGACCAAGTAAGTGGATGGCTGAAAATTTACAATTAGACTTAGAAACGCGAAAGGCACTGTGATCTTCACAGTTTCGACGAAGTTGTAAAGACAATGCCTGATCAGAGGATAAATAGCTCTTTGAAGGAGTTTTGCTAAGCAGATGGGGAAGAAATGGTGCAGTAGATGGAAGGTGACATGGGAGAAAAGAAACTTTTCATTTGTAAAGTTTTAAAAAAGCCAGTATATTTATATGCTGATGGAAATGATATAGTAGAAGGAGATGATGATGTAGGACAGTGAGGCATCCGCTGGGAGCAGTGTCTTTGGGTAGCCAACAAGAAATGAGACCTACTGCACCAGTTGAGTAGCTGGCTTTGGATAGAAACACAAACATCCATAATGACAAATGGAAGGTAGAAATTTTGTGGGAAAGCTTATGGAAGTTCTATTCTGCTTTTATTTTATCAGTGAAATGGGACACAAGATCACAAAGATGAGGGCGGAGAGAAACTGAAGTTTTGCAGTAAGAAAAGAAATAAATCTTCTGGATAGGGAGGAAATGAGTGGATCTGGGAAATAAGAATTGGTGGCTACCACCTATATTCAGCTGAAATTAGCGGTTATGAATTTAAATGGAAATACCTTAGCGCAGTTGTGCACTTTCTCCAGCCATGTTTGGCTGTATGAAAATAGGTATAGAATATGGGGTCATACCACACATATACTATAAAGCAAGAGACATGGGCAAAGGGAATTGAAAGTAAACTTAAGGAAGTGATTACAATGATGGACCATGAAATTTAGGTTATTTTAGTAAAGAAGGATAGACTTGGAAAGGTGGTGGGATCTATGTAGAGTAGGTCCCAGTGAGGTTGAAGAGCTATAGGATTCTGATGGCTGGAAGAAGACAGCTAGAAAGATAGGAGGTAGGGGCTAGACAGTGGGCTGCTTGAGATTGAGATAATGAAAAGATTACAGTTACTGGTCATAAAAATGTGTATGGTACATACATAGGAAAAAAATGAAACATAACAGGGTTGGAGAACATAATCACAAAACTACCACTGGAAAAGTCATGTACATGAACACTGACATTACAAATAATTATGAAGGTATGGCCAGGCACAGTGACTCATGCCTGTAATCCCAACACTGTGGGAGGCTGAGGCAGGCAGATCACCTGAAGTCAGGAGTTCAAGACCAGCCTGGCCAACATGGTGAAACCCTGTCTCTACTAAACTACAAAAATTAGTCAGGCATGGTGGCACACACCTGTAGTCCCAGCTACTTGGGAGACTGAGGCAAGGGAATTGCTAGAACCCAGGAGGAGAAGGTTGCAGTGAGCCAAGATTGCACACATCTCAAAAAAAAAAAAAAAAAAAAAAAAAGAGAGAGAGAGAGAGAATTATGAAGGTATGGTATTAGAGAGAGAAAAACAGTGAGACAAGATCTAACATTTTCAGGGAAGGAAAAGGTGATAGAGGGTCTCAGAATGCCTGTTTAAGAAGATAAAGATAATTTGCCCCTTTTAGGTTGCTGAGGGTTAAAGGTGATGTAACTATAAAGTGATGATCAGATACCTGGTTCGTGGTGAACTCAATAAATTTTAACTTCTATTATCCTATTGTGTCCGCAGTTGACAATCGCCTAACTTCTGTTGCAAAACCCAAAGTATATCTCACCTTATACTGATTGACTGAGGATGAGCTTTGTGCTGGAATGCATGGTTGGTTGGTTTTCTGTTCAGATTGCTGAAAGACATAGTTGCAGGGTCTCAAGTGGGCAGCTTAAGAGCACCAGCAAGTGGAATCCTGCCTTGAGACTATTTTAGCATACAACACATTTACATTAATTGAGAATTCCATAAGATCGTTATTTAGATGTTTGCAGAAAAACTAATAGCTTTCTTCTTTTTTAATTAAATTTCCACTTGAGCCACACTGACTAACATGCTGACAAATGAAAGATGTGGAGAGAGAAATGTGATCCAAGATTTTGTGTCAGAACACTCAGCAGCCTGGGTTCCCCATGTTGTGGTGATAAAGTTTTTCGTAGAATTTTATTAAGCCAGGAATGTAGCTGTCTTGATGACTTATCATTGTGCCATAATAATAGGTTAGATTCCCCAATGAAAACAAATATGAATGTTTTTTCACACTTTTCATATTTATTGTATTTATGTATTTGTTTTGCAACTCTTAAAATGCTCTCTGAAGCTCTCCTTCTATGTACCTGGCTCACTTGAAAACAGGTTGACATCACAGCCTAAACGTGTTTGGAGTTCTGAGATTTTTTTTTAATAATTCGCATATTCTTTTTTGCTACAAGAAACAGAGTGGTAACCCAATGTTTCAGAGTATAGCCATACAGTTTGCAAATCAGCACTTTATTAAACATAATTTATTTTTACTTGTTATGAAGTGCCACAGTTTTAAATTCCTCTGGGAATACAACTTTGCTCTCCCAGCTTTCTATTTTAGCAGTGAACAGCTAGAATTAGACAGGAATAGCTATTAGCAAGATCTGCAGGGGCTTTTTGAAACTGACTGCTGCTGTTACTGGATACAATAAGACACATGTGAGAGTTTTTATTTTAAAATTTCTCCATCTCCACTTGTGATTTAGCGCCAAGGGACAACAGAGAAAGAAAGATCAGTGGCAGGCAGAGGGCAGCAGGAGTTCCCACTATTCACTTGGGTATCGGGGGAGACTAAAAGATTTTGTGAAAAATAAATAAGGCATCATGGAAATAAGGTGTGAAGGAAACTTCATTTTCTCCTGGTGGGAACTTTTCCAATGTCTGTTTCAACATTGTTTTATAGAGTTCATATTGGGGTTGGGAGAACACATAACAGTATGTAAGCCTAGGGCTCTGAGTTGAGATGAAATGACTGAGGGTATTAGTTTGAATTAACAGGTGTGAAATAGGAACTTCAACACTCCATTTGGGAACAACCTTCGAATTAAATCTAAAGCTCAGGAATATTTGGAATCAAAGAATGATAGCATAAGAAGGGACCATAAAAGCTGTCCAGTTCTGGAGGCAGATGATAGAAAAAGGTAAGAGAAAGTGGATATAAGAGGCTGATTTCAGAATTGGAAAAAAAAAAGTAAGTCTTCTTTGGCAGGGGAGGTGGAGAAGGGCAGTTATGTGGCAAAACTAAAAATTCAGGGAAACCATGTTTGAGAAAAAGCTTATATCCATCATCTTCCCAAATGGCTGTTCTTGCACAGAACAACCGACTCTGAAAGCATTCCTTGCCCGAGGAGGGATGGTAGCCTCCCAAGGACTAGCCAGTGAGCATGTGCAAGTGACAGAGGGAGAAAGTAGGACAGCAAGGAATGGGCAAGATTCAGGATGGATTGTGCCACATTTATCCTGTGAAAATATACCTACATTGCTCTAAATATAGAAACTGAAGAATAGTGTGCCTTGATGGTGTTCTGGAAAACAAGGATGAATGAATCTTTATTTCTACTCAGCTAATGAAGCCTTTTTTGGTTTGCTCTGTTGTCAACAGGAACAATGTAAGCATATTTTAGTTCACACTTTATGTGAAACATAAAGCAAGTTAGAACAGCTAGAATTTATTTGTCCCAGGAAGACAATGACTCTTAGCTAATTCTAAACTGTTGGCACTTAATTGAGCTGTTAATACCATTCCTACTCTATTCAAAATAAATTGTCCACTCTGTTCCCCTTGATTTTTCTTTCTCCCATAGGACCACATTATAATTTATCCACAGGCTCACTGATATACTGAAATGCTCTCTAAAATAGAGTCTTCTTTATGATAATATTCTACAATATCAAAGTAACATTTTGCCTGTTTTCATTTGGCACCCATATCTTTCTCTTTACTTTTAAAAATCTTTTTGTTCATGCATTGGCATTGCCATTTAAAAATGTGATGGATTTTTTATTAATGTCCTTGTTTTTGTCCTCAAATCATTAACAATGATCAGCATGTTTCTGAGAGGAATGTTTAACATTTCACTACATCTGAAATTCCTTGCTAAGGCAAGGGATATTTAGCCAGACCTTAGAATATTCAAGGTCCTACATGTATAATGGCAATTTAATTGCTAAAGATTTAAAAAATGCTTCCCACTCTAAAATGTTATAATTCCTTAGTGAGGTGCGACAGAGTATAGAAAAATCAAGGACTGAACTGATATCTTTTTTTCATCTCCACATTCTCAAGGTTATTTTGATGATTATCTCTAGACATCAATGTGAAAGGACATGTTATCTGCACCATATGGACTACAACAAGACTGAAAGCTCCTGTAGGCTGCCATACAATGAATCTTCATTTTACTCCAGGGCCTCTGTGGCCTTGTCGCGGGTTTTAATGGGTAGAAAAAATATGGTCTTTATCTCCTTGCCATGCTACATTGTGTCATATTTTCCACCCCTTCAATTCTTCCCAATTTGAGTGCCAGTGAAGAGACATGTCTTTCAGTGATTTTGTGAAGATTTAAATGACATAGATAAAAATGAAACAGCTCATCGAGAAAAATAATGTTATATGTAATTGAGAGCTACCACATCTAGGCTTAAATAAGGTTGGATAAGTTACTTAGAGGTATAAAAGAGTAAAAAACTGGATGGAACCCCTGCGTTTTCTATGCTGGCGAAACCAAATATCTGCCTAATTTAGTAACCAAGTTGCGATTAACTTGTATTAACTGACTACAGGTATAGACTTTGAAATTAGTCTCAAATTTAAATTTACATTTACTACCCTGACTTTCAACTCTCCCAACAAACTGTCTAAATTTCAGCTATGAATCTTGGAAAAGCATTTATATTTTCATACTAGCAAACATGACAACTATTCTGGCCCTTACCATATTTCACAGGGTTCTGAGTTATAGATTCCTTAACACTGTTGTCTCTGTTAGTACAGATTATAAATAAAATCATCTTCACAATATGAATCTCCAGCTCAAAATTATTCCTTTACAGCTTTTCAGGGTAATCTCAATATAGCTAAGAGTAGATTAGGTAGCCAGGTTTAAATCATTCAAGAATTCAAAAGCAGATTGCCTCAAGTAAGCTATAATAACCTTTACTACTTAAAAACAAAAAAGAAAAAAGGCATTACCTCAGAAGAACAATTTTTTAAAAAATAGAAGTTAAAAGGAAGGTAAGCAGTGGGAAGATATTTTTAATTGTTAATTCTTTTTTATCCAGACTAGAATAGAAATTCCTAAAGGAGTAGTTCTGAAAATGCCATGAATATGGATCATATTAATTTCTGACACAATTCTGGCTAAATCTGCTATTTAAAGACTATCGAGTCCACAACAGATTCATCATAGAAATAGTGAGATACCCAGAATTAAATATGTCCCTTAAAAAGAACAGACTGGTTCCAGGTAGATTTTATGTACTTGCTCATTTAGGGTTATGTTTCTCTTGATTTTTAGGACATAATGATTTCCATACAATTTAGACTCCTTTTGTTTGAAAAGAAAATGTTATGACCTAGCATAGTGTTTATGTTATATACGACATTTAAAAAGAAATCTTGTTTGTCATCTTTGTGATAAAACACAGACTATTATATATAAATAAATAAGGTCAATATATTATTTCCTGTATAAAACTAGCTGTAAGATAAATATAGTTCTATAGAGTAGTTTGGACAATTCAAATTCAAATTATATTTACCGGATACTTCCCCATGTGTCAGGTAGTAGTATTGCCATTTAATCCTCAGAGTATCTTGGAGAAGTATGTATTACTAATCTCATTTTACAATTGAGGAGGCTGAGGAGGGGTGAAATAATAGTTAAGATCCTACTATTAGTAAGTGGCAGAAATGGGAATCCAATCCTGTTAAGACCCCCAATCCCATGTTTTAACATGGTATTTTAGAAGATGCAAAATTCTGATTATTTCCAGCAAATATTTTGAGAGCATTTCCACCTCACTATTTCTTAAGTAGTCCTTCTAAATGGTTCTGAATGCCAAAATGGCAGACAGTTTTTGAGGAAGGAATTTAGCAAACCACAAATTAATTTTCATAGTGGAAGGATGGAGAAGAGACTTCTGCATTTCACATCACACTTTCTCAGCATTTGCATGCTTTACTACAAGCATGCATTATTTTCACAATAAAAGCAAAATAAATTAGGTTTGAAAACAACACGTATCATCTCTGTCACCTTTGTAAAATGGTGTACTAAAAACCCACATAAAGCACAGATGTATAAGTACCCAAACCTTAACAGTGGGTAACTTGAGGTCATTATTGCGAGTGGTTTTCAGATTTTTCTTAATTGTATTCTTAATACTTTTTAATTTATAATTATCTGCATATCTGAATCCTTTTTCTTACCATTAGTATGGTTACTTTTGTAGTCAAGAAAAAATATCCTGTAAAAAGAAATTCTTTCCAGTTTGAAAATAACTACAAATATACTCTTATTTCCTTAGTGGAATTAGAGTACCCTCTGAAATATTTCAGTAAAACCTTAAGAAAAAATCATTGAGGAATTGGGCACATTTTGAATTCTGTGCAGGTACTTAATAAAAAAAAGAAATTCAAACTGTCAATATGTGTATGAAAAGATGCTCAGTCTCTCTAATAATCAAGGAAACGCAAATTGAAACCCAGAGATATCAATTAAACAAATGCACACCAGATTGGCAGATACTAACACTGACAATATTCAGTACTGACAAGGGACTGGGAAGCAGGTTCTTGTCTACAACACTGGTGATACAGTATTTTTGTTCAGTAATTTGGCATTGTCTGTGAAAGCTTTGTAAAGCACAAACCTTTTGACTGATAATTCCATGTCCAGAAACACATTCCCCAGGTGCTTACTGTAGCATTCTTTGTGATACTGAAAATTTGAAAAGAATTTCAAGTGTCCTTCCTTATGGAAATAGTTAAATGAGTAATGACATCATAATAAGGGATGGTCTACAGATATAAAAATGAATGAGGTTCATCAGTATGTTTCAAAGCAGAAAGAATACCAAGAGAGCATTTTTTTGCTGTCCACAGAAAAAGACTTAAAGACAGGCACAAAAAACATTGACAGTGGTTATCCATTAAGATGGGAGTAAATTGGAGAAAGATATGAAGGAAACTCACTTTTTGCTTAATATATTTAATATAATTTGAAAATATTTTTACAATGTTTATTAATGTACTTCAATTTAAGAAAATCAGAACATAGTTGAAACTGACTTAAATGCTGTACTTCTCTCTAAGTTGCAAATCCACCCTTTCGGAAAAAATGTAAGTAATTCACTTTCTGATTTGTAATATTTTCCAGGATCCCAATTATAGATAGGTTTTCATATTTTAAATCCCTCCTTTCTTCCAGGTAATAAAGATATGTACCTATTATTTCAAAAACCTGGTTAAACTTTACATCATTTGAGGAAAATTCTCTGAACTCATTTAAATGTGCTCTACATTTCTTAAAAGACTACTAATTAAAAACACTCTTTAAGTCAAAATAAAGCCCCCGGAAAATCATTCTGAATTTATGTGGTGAAGAAATTGTTTAGAATGAATCTGACTCGAAGAAAATATGGCACTGAGCTTTTTAGGTAGCATTTGTATGTAGAGTGCCAGCGTTACAGAAGACGGGCTGGGCTTCCTGGCTCATGCCTGTAATCCCAGCACTTTGGGAGGCAGAGGCGGGTGGATCACGAGGTCAGGAATTCAAGACCAGCCTGGCCAATATGGTGAAACCCCGTCTATACTAAAAATACAAAAGTTAGCCGGGCGTGATGGCGGGCGCCTATAATCCTAGTTACTCCGGAGGCTAAGGCAGGAGGATCGCTTGAAACCGATTGCACAGAGGTTGCAGTGAGCCGAGATAGCGCCACTGCACTCCAGCCTGGGTGATAGAGCGAGACTCTGTCTCAAACAAAACAAAACAAAACAAAAAATCAAAAACAAACAGAAGACAGATATTTGTGAAGAAGGGTATTGAGCATGGAGTTAGACAGACCTAGCTGCAGTCCAGGACTTCCACTTCATGTTATGATTTCAGGCAAAGTACTTAACATTTCTGAGCCTTGGTTTCCTCATCTATAAAGTGGGGCTAATAACACATAATTAACTTTATGTACTGCAAACAAATAATAACAAAGAATAGGCAATCTAGTATCAATTTTTATTTTGGTTCTGCATTATAGAGTGTTTAGCAAATTACCTGAGGTAAATTATTGTTCAAATATTACATTTTACTTGAAATGACTAACTGTATCTTCCTGGATCTATTTATCGCTTTAAGATCAGCAATGTTTATTCTTTAATTTAAAAAGTAATATATATTCATTTTTCTAAATTTAAGAAACACAAATAAAAGGGAAGAAAATAAAACATTCCCATCACCGAATCAGTTAGCAAATATTTATTAAATATCTATTTAATGGGCCAGGACTCATCCTAGGCACCAGGCACACAGAGTAAATAAGACATTTACATCCCCACGACCCTGTTAAGAATTCATAACACTGAAATAAGTGACAATAACCCAGATACCTCGCTACATATTTTCCATCTCCACCAGAATTGTGAAGTTTTTGAACTGCTCATAATGACCCTGTCAAGGTCAATGTATATTACAAATTTATTTAATATGCTCCTTGCCCCTCTGTGCTAAATCCCATCCTAACTTTCCTGCTCAGGGACACTGGGCCAGCAATTCTTTTATTTTCCTGCATCATTAATTTTTCACTCTCTAATGGATTAGTCTCAACCTACGCATGCTGTTATTTTTCCCACTTATAATATTAACAACCTTCTCACACCATTTCTCCTGTAGTGACTGTCCCTTTTCTTTGCTCTCCTTTGCAGCAAAACTCCTGAGATTGTTTATACACACTCTAAATCTCCTCTACCCATTCTCTCATAAAACCATATAAATTAGCCTTTACTACCACTAGCTCACTGAAACTATGCTCGTCAACACCACCAGTGGTCTCCATGGTGTTGAATGCAGTGGTAAATTCTCTGTTCCCCTTTTATTATCCATCAGAAACACTTGACACAACCAGTGGCCTTATTCTCACTGACGCACACTCTTTACTTGCGGCCCATACCACCCATTATTTTGGGGTTCCTCCTAGTTCACTGATTGGTCCTTCTCTTTCTCTTTTGCTGGTTCTCCTTTTCTTCCTGATCTTTTCGTTAAATTGTAGAGGGTTAAGTCTCAATTCTTGGTTCCTTTCTCTCTTTATGTTAACTTTCTTGGTGATCTTATGGTTTCTCATGATTTTAGACATCATTTTCATGCCAATTACTAAAGCTTATATATTCTCTCCAGACTATTCTCCTGAACTGCGTGTCCCAGGACAACTACTTTCTTTGTATCCTGAGTGTACAAGGATATTTTAAACTTATTATGTTCTCACGTGAACTTCTAATTTTCCACCCTTTTCTAGCACCTCACAAGCTATCAGCAAATCCTGTTGGATCTACCTTCAAAATATATTCAGAATCAAACCACTTCCTTCTGCTCTACTCTCTCACTCTGGTCCAAGCTTCCTGAGAAGATCTACATTTTTTCTCTTTTACAGTCAATTTTTAACACAGTTGCCAGGTAGATCCTTTTAAATATCTAAGTCAGATCATATCACCCTCTTCTCAAAACCCTCCAATGGTTCTCCCTTTCAATCAGAGTAATAATTAGTCTTTCAATAGCCAAAAGAACGATATAACTAGGTCCGCTGACTTTATCACCTACAGCACTCTCCTTAATCACCATCTCTAGCTGCTTGTGGCCTCATTGCTGTGCTGTGAAGAAGGAGGCTGGCTCTTGCCTGACAGCCATTGCTCTAATTCTTCCCTTTTCCTGGAGCACTATTTCTCCAGATGACTCCTTAACTACCTCCTCAATTTCTTTCAATTCTTTTCCTCTCTTAGTAAAGCTGATCTGTCCAGCCACTCTGTCCCTCTAGTCTGTACCTCAGATTCCACTCACTTAGTTCCAGTTTTATTTTATTCCACATCACTTTCTAACATACTGTATATTTTATATATTTTACATATACAGAATATATATTATATTCTATTCAAACATTGTGTGTGTATATATATATAAAATATACAAATATAATATAATATTTCATTAACCTTGTCTATCTCTCTTCACTAGAAAGTTAAGATACTGGAGGGCAAGTATCTTGATCTCTTTTTTTATTGATGTGTTCAAGGCCCTAGAAAAGTGCTTTGCATATAGTAGAAGCTCAATCATATTTATTGAATGACTGGAAACTACTAATTTTATTGCAATTTCAAAATAAGCTAAATCCTTTGAGGAGACAGATACCCCATTTTACATGATCCTATTATTACGCATTGTATGCCTGTATCGAGACATCACATATACCCCATAAATAAACATACCTACTATTAGTATGCACCCATGAAAATTAAAAATTAAAAAATCAGCTAAATCCTAGTATTATAACCACTTTCTACACTTATTAGAAGAGCAGTAACATAATCTTGAAAAAAGAAAATAATTTAGTTTGATGATTGAGATGTCTTATTCCTCATCTCCCATGTCAAATTTTAAAAAATAGATAGAAAACAATGTATTTGAACTTTAAAAGCTACAACTAAATAATATTGAAAATGTGGTAATAACTATATATCCAGTTACAAATCTTATTAATGTATCATTTAAATGTTCATAAGATTGTAGGTAAACATGTTTAACTTTTATATTTCTCTTTACTAGCTAAATGTATTTTTAACTTGCATGCCATGTGTTTACCAGCATTTTCTTTTATTAATTAAAAAGGTAAACAAATTAGATTAAAATGTCATTAATAAAAGAATAACAATGTAAAAATACACGAATAGCTTAGAGAAGAGCTCTGCAGTCCAGATAGATGTCTGGCATAGTTAAGGAAGACAGATGAAGCAACCTGGTCTAGTAAAGTAGAAAAAAATCCCAAGGCCTCAAATTAAGTGTGAGTCAATGGATATTTCAGCCATCCCAAGAAGCCAGCTAACTGTCACCCTCAGCCTACTCAGGAGAGGACACAGCCACATGACATATTTCGACTGATAATAAAAGCCAGCTGCTTGGTTGATCTATCTCAGAGGAGAATAAGAGTCTACTGCTACTTACTAAACCACAGATTCTCAGTAAATTCAGAAAAAATATTGGGATTTGCTACTTCATATTTCATAAAGACTTAACACCAGAGATCTTGAGAGCTGTGAATACTCCTACATAATCATGTCTATTCCAATGTAAAAATTGTACCACTAAGAGAGAATACTATGATAACTTGCAATTAGAATATACAAGATAAACTTCCATTGATTTGGCATTTCTTATCAAAAGTCTTAAAATTAATTTCTAGGAATTTATACAGAGAGAATAATCATACACGTATTTAAAGATTTAACTTGACACATCACTATTGATAGTGGGAAAATATAAAAACCTTACTATTCAGTAATAAGGAATTGATCATACATTTTGATACATCCATATGGTACAATATTATGCAGCTATTAAAATTATGAGGACATTGGATATTTTCTTCATATAGTGAAGGTGTTCACAAAATATTGACAACTTAAAAAAGTAGTTTACATTATATTATGAATTGTTGGAGCCCTTTTGTTTATCATATGTTATGTACATATACATTTACACTCATACGTACACACATGCAGACATACATCTTCACCAGTACTGACAAGGTATGCACTAAACAGTGAGTTTTAGGAGATTCCTAAATACTAGGAAATAACACGCGAAAAACTGTGTATGGGCATTTTTCTTTTGAAAGCTTCATCTAATTCTCAAAGGCCTGGTTCTCAAGCCTTTGACTTTTTCCATGCCATTTACTAGCACAGATCAATCCCATCAGTGATATTCTGCATTAGGCAAACTAGTTTCCCAGAGAAGGAAATGCTAGGAATATTAAGATGTGCTAGCAAAGTGAAGATGAAGTATCAAAAGTTCTGGAAGGCAATGGGCAATTTGAAAGACCATCTTTGAAAATTCTAATCATTCCTCAAAGGTTGTGACAGTACATTTAGTTACTGTCAGCATGGACAGTGCTGTGGTGAACAGAGTTTCAATTTCTAGACCTGGCTAAGATTAGTTTCCTCATTAATAAGAAGGCAATTTTGATCTCTACCTATGTGATCTTATTTTTAGGACACGATAAAAATAATTAGAAAACTATAAACTCTATAGAAGGGAATTGTTGGCTGTATACCCCATTACCTTAGCAAGTATGAGCAGTCACCCTACACTGGGGTGATCAAGGCTTGTGCCTTCATTAAGTGTATGACAGGAGAGATGGAAACAACTGCTCAGATCACGACACCAGGTTCTAAGAGTAGAATGAGCTGATCATGGATGTGAGGGCTACAGTGGCCACATGAGAGTTTAGGAGGTATTGCATTATTGCATTTAGATTTGTGTTCTCTATAGGCAGAGACTATCTAATTCGCCTTTGTATCCCATGATATGTGTCACCTGGGTTGGCTGTGCCTCAGTGCTCTAAGGTGAAGAGAGAAGAACCTATGCTATAAATAAGCAGAAAACTTTGAAGGAAGGCACCACCCATTATGTGGCAGAGAGCCCTCCAGCTTCAAGTCATTTGGAAGTAGCTGAAGACAGGGGAGAGAGGCCTTAGGACAATCCGTGTCCTATGGGACAGCCTCTGTAGTGCTCAGAAGCTGCTGAGAGACAGAATTCTAGAAGCCATAGGAAAAGTGATCAGGTAAAGAATAAAGCAAAAGGGTCTTTCCTTTACAAATCTGTATAATATCCAATATGTGAATTATCCAATTAAAAAAGAATCTGGAAGTCCTTCCTGTCTGAAAAAAAAAATGCATTTGGTGTAGAGGATGTGATGTGATTACATAGCAGCTATTCAGGTAGAGAAGGGCAGAAACTCTAGGTGGGGATTGAGCTAGAATTTGAACTACAAACAGTAATTGATTCTTCAGATAAATATTCAAATAAAAGAAGTTGATCATTTGGTGATATATAAAATACTGACTCTAAGCTCAAACAGTTGGAGCAATACAAGACGTTATAATGTAAAATTTTCTTTGGAAGGGCATACTTTTCAGAGAAAACCCTGCCATGTAAAAATATTTGATTTTTACAAATATATACAAAATGTTCCTGTGAGGTTATTCCTATATGCATAAATTACACAAATTACCCAGAAACTATATTAAAGGTAAATACAGAAGGATTACCAAACTACCAGGTACAGAAGATGGAAGGTCCTTTCCAGACAGGGCCAAGCAGGTGAATTATCCCTTTAGGTCACTAGAATCCAGAGTTCAGGCTTTAGAGATTTAGACTAAATTGGTAATTCAGAATGTAACCAGAATCTTACAGGGACAAGCCAGCAGGGATTCCTGGGGAAAAACATGAACTGGTGCTGTAAAATGGGAAAGATCAATGAGGTGTGTTATGGGACACAGGAATGTCTGCATGACATTCTCCGGGGCTTAGTGCGAAGAGAACAGTGAAGAGAAGCTGACTTCACAGTTAAACTTTTGAAGGAAATAAGGAGGAGACTGCCTTGCCCAGCAGTAGAGCACAGACAAGATTGCAGGTATTAATTATGTTTCTCATAGAATTAAGAGAATTTTAAATGCAAAAATAAAGACTTGCAAGTTATTGGGTAAAAAACTACCAAATAGAGGAAAAGAGAAACTTTATAAGCTTCTGTCTCAGAGAGAATATCAACTTATCCAATATTGTTTACACTGGTGGAAATGTTAAACACTGGGCTGCAAACCAAAATTAAAACACTACCAGTACACTGAATTTAACAATAAAGACAGGGAGTAATTTGCCAAGGCAAGCCACTGGAGCAAATAATATAAACAAGTTCAACAGCCTATTCAATGCATTTCAGAGCAAAAGAGAGGGAGAACTGGTTGCCTGCCAACACCTTGCCTCAGTGAGACATGCACTCTGCTATCCAGGAATAGTAATAGGTTAGAGGTTTGGGCTGGACAGTCTTGTTATTTCGTGTCATTTTACTG
This sequence comes from Chlorocebus sabaeus, assembly GCF_047675955.1. Taxonomy (NCBI): domain Eukaryota; kingdom Metazoa; phylum Chordata; class Mammalia; order Primates; family Cercopithecidae; genus Chlorocebus; species Chlorocebus sabaeus. Next base: position 52,867,774 of record NC_132913.1, on the reverse strand, counting down.
GGGATGGACTACAGGTCAATCACTAGTGATTTTATCCTTTGGGTTTTATCCTTTGGGTTTATTTGTACATTAACAGCAACTCTGATGTTTTCTCAAGTTCAAGGAGTAGGCTTCACCTGTAGATTTATTCAGATTTCCAGCACCTCTAGTTTCTTACAATTTGCTCCAGCATAGCTGCTAACAAACACTCTTAGCAAAATATCAGTCTCACATGAAAATTAAAATAACTCAGGCACAGAATTAAATTAATTCTGACAATTTATAACACTTTCATACTAGCAATTATTACTGTTATTCTTACTTCCGACTTTTTGCTTATTGTTAACCATATCTCTAGCAGGCAGCCACTTGGAGTGTAAATATGAATTCATGTTAATTTAAATAAAAAGATCCCATAAAGAGAGGAGTGGAAAATGAATTAAAAAGTCATCATCAAAATGCATTTATTAAGCATCTTTTTATACATCAGCTGTTCAAGACACACTGTAAATTATGGAACAGACTAAAGCCTTTGTTCTCTTTAAGTTCTTCATCAAAAACATCTACAGGAGCTATGCAAAAATGTTTAAAATACATAGCCATTAGGGGAAAATAATCAAATATTGGAAAAAAATTAAAGGAAGCTTTTATATGTTGTCAGGTAAAAAGTCAGTTCATTCTGGAATGAGGGGAAATGTAGGTGTGTATATGATTGGGAAGAAAATCAGGTAGGTTAGCCAAGAAAATTCACTGTACTAGTTGGGCAGAGTGAAGGAAAAAGCAAATTCTTGTCTATTCCTGCTTCCCTATCAGAGGAGGCATAATGGACTTACATGAAGCCACAGAGTAAAAACAGTCCATATTGATCTGTCAGTTTTACTAAAAATACTTAGAGAAAATGCTTTAAGTAATCAAAATATCATCTTGTATTACAACAATCATAAACATACTATGGAGTTGAATGCAAAGGGTTGCATAAATTTTAAAGAAAAACGATAAGACTCAATGAAAATTTTGAGCCTGTCTTGGTTGCTTAAATAACATTGTACCTTTTCAATCCACTATTCCAGAATAACTCATGCTTCTTGTAGCATGAGCTATCGTTAGGAGTATTTCTTTTCCAGATGTGGAAAATAGAAAACTCTCTCTGTTTTGTGGTGATTCTCAAGTAAGAAGTGATAGAAATGTTAAACATAGTTTTTACTACTTGAAAATTGACTAAAACAGGTACATAGCAATGGCAAAATGCAAGATCCTTCATAAGTGAGAAGTGTATCTCTAAGACAGTATTCACAAGTGTATTGCTACATGCCAGAAAATATATCAAGACTCAATGCAAAGATAAATCATTTCATTATTTAATTAAGAGGGGGAGAAGGCACTTCAACAGAAAGCAAGGTAATAGAATATGTATTTCTATTACTGGAGATGACTATGAAAAAAAGTGGGAGAAATGTCAAGGCAAGATACTAGGGAAGATGCCATTGAAAATGTCAATAATTCATTTCAAAAGCAATTCCACACAATGGCTCTTTCAGTCCATATGGAAATAAGAAAGAGGTATGTCCTTTCTTCTCCATGAGTTGTGAGAGACTGGATGGAAGTGGGAACGCTGGGCAAATGCTATAGAATACGTACCTAGCTACTTTATGAAGTATATGGGAAAGGAGAGGAAGCAGATATAATCTTCAAAGAAGGAGAAAGCTAGTGAAAGTCACGAAGGTATCACTGAAAATTAGAATCCTAGAGTCTCAAAATGGCCTGTCCCACTTTCCTACTGGTTTGGGGGAAAAACAGCACAATTAGAGACAGGGTGGTATGTAATAATAATAATTAAACAATAAAAGAAATTATACAAAGTGTCTTGGGAATTGCACATAAGAAGAGCTTAACTGGATTTCTCTCAGAGGTATTTTTACATGCAGATATTCCTATGTTATGGGATGAATAATCTTGCCTCTTTAAGGACTTGTAGCCACCAGTGAACTGCTGAAGGTACTGCTGGAGCAGTGGGTCCTTGTTAATAACGCTAAAGATACAGGCCAACTCTGTTCTCTTTCTTCATCCACAAACATTCCAGTTTTACTTTTCTCATCTGTCCTCAGGAGCTGAAGGGGAAAAAAAAGTTCAGGAGTTTCACCAAGCAGAGGCTATCTCTTCTTCATTTAAGATTCTCAGTGCCTGTGCACATGGTAGATAATAAATGTTTCTGAATTGAACAAATCAAAAAGAAAAATGGAAGGCAAGTGGTAATTCTAGGTCATAAATTTAATTAAGGTAAGGTAAAGAAACTCTAAGATCAATATGAAGAGAAGAAAATAGAAATGGGAGTGTGGAGAAGGGAAAAAGCAAGAGAAAAGTATGAAAACTTGAAAATGACACGATTACAGAAAAGAAAGTTTGGAGTGAACAATGTAATGATATTTCTTTGATGTACCATAAATGAATTTTTTAAAAAATTGTGAGCTCTCTGACAGGAGGTGTTACTCTCTGAATAATTGCTAATAATTCTTAAAAAATCAATTTAAAGGTAATAATAATTTTTCCCATTTATACTTATAAAACTGACATATTAATTGATGATAATAAAACCTTTTCTTTGAGCTACTTATAATATGACATTGATTTGATAGATTAGATAAATAGCCTTCATTATATATCTAGGATGCAGGGATATTTTCATCTGGAAAATTCAAGGTGAGGTTCCTGGAATTAAGGGCCTTTAGGTCCCCTGTGGTTCACTCTCCGAATGTCTTTACCAACAAATCTGTAAAGCTCAGTATTTGCCAGGTCAGGATTCATAAACCCACTGGCATTCAGTAACTTCTTTCACCCTTCCTTTTTCCTATGCCATAAACATGAAAAAGCAGCACGAAGTTGTCAGTAACAGTTGGGTTTTGTTAACCACCATCCTTCTCTCTTGACATTTAAAGAAGGTGACTTATCTTCTGTCCTGGGCAGCAGAGACAATAGAATGATGCAAAAAATAGAGATCTGGACTGCTGTGGATGGTTCTTTTGGAGAGATAAAGGGAGGAAAGGGAAGGCAGAGTTTCCTGTTTGAGTGTTTGTTTTATGTATCCTGTTTTCAATTTCCCTTTGGGGAATACCATACATAGGATACAATATGGAAGCAAGGACTATAGCCAGTGCAGCATGTGGTCTTACAGCAGATCTTAATATGTATTAATTAATGCTAATCCATATGATTTTATTCATCTGTTTAACTGAAAACACAATTTAAAATCTTGCTATCCTGCAATATAACATTTAATGTAGGCCGGGCGCGGTGGCTCAAGCCTGTAATCCCAGCACTTTGGGAGGCCGAGACGGGCGGATCACGAGGTCAGGAGATCGAGACCATCCTGGCTAACACGGTGAAACCCCGTCTCTACTAAAAATACAAAAAAAAACTAGCCGGGCGAGGTGGCGGGCGCCTGTAGTCCCAGCTACTCCGGAGGCTGAGGCAGGAGAATGGCGTAAACCCGGGAGGCGGAGCTTGCAGTGAGCTGAGATCCGGCCACTGCACTCCAGCCCGGGCTACAGAGCAAGACTCCGTCTCAAAAAAAAAAAAAAAAAAAAAAAAACATTTAATGTATTCAATAACTGGCACACATGAAAGAACCACATATAGTGGGTTGTGATTAAATATTACTTTTGGAAGAATGAGCAGATTCTGCCAGAAGTAGCTCTCCATGGCAGAGTCAGAATTCAAAAAAAAATCTTACATACATTTCTGTTCATTGCATTGAGTTGAAGAACTTGACACATGCTTAACATTACACACTCTAGAAATCCTAAAAGTAATTTTATAAAGGTAAGGTCAATAAACACCTAGAATAATATAAAAATCTTAGAGACCATCATTATTTACTTGGCACCTGACAAAACCAATACTTTAAAAAATAAGGCGTGGTTTTTACGTTGTCATTGAGTACTAGCATGTTTCTTGACAGGCAGAATCATGTGAAAACCATATTCAGCTGAAATTTATGGAAACATTGTGGAAACCTTAGTTAAATGGATTCTTAGGAAAGAAATAAAAACCATAAACAGATGCACTTGGAAGAAACTTGTTTAAGCCTGGTTAATATTTACAATTAGGTTAACAAGAGTAATTTGAGGTCAAACGAATCTGCATTTTCAAACTCTGAGGCTGCGCATACAGAACTAATAACAAATGGAATACGTAAGACGCTATTCTATTTAAATTGAAAAAGGCTTAGAAAAGTTGTGTTGACAATATTTGGTTGAGATTTAGTTATAACAGTTTTGGAAGCATATTATTGGCACACAAATGTGCATATACCTTGGAGTTCAAAACCAGGCTGTCCTTCATATCTCTAGTGTTAAGAAAATTATTTTAAAGTAGAACCAGGGAACTACGCATGAGTGACCTCTGATTTTACATGCAAACTTTTCTGTACATTTTTCTGAGAAGAGAAGTCATTGTTTCATGGGAAACAGAAATTTTCAAATCCTACTAACTCTGGTGTTTCTAGAATGACTAAATATGGCATTAAATCAACAGTGTAACCATATATCATACTGTCAGCTTCCCATGTGGATTTTATAACATCAGCCTCACCACACTTAATTCAGTTTCTTTCATCTAGCAGATTCTCAGTATATGTTTGCTATTGATAATGATGACAATAGTCCAAGCCATGATCTCATTTTCCAGGCCGTGTTCCCCTCCTCATTTTCAAGTTCCTCTCTAGGCCAGCAAGGTTTTTATTCTCTCTCATCATAGCAATAAACCTGTCATTGTGATCAGGTCAGACATAAAATTTGCCAAGGCCAGCACACAAATTCCTTTCCCTGCAAGTAAGCTTGTCTCATTCTTGATTCTATCCTTGATGACAGGAAGGCCATCTTGTATATCATCTGTCCATCTGTAGACCAAATGGTCTACAAGGAAAGGGCATCTAAATTTTACCAAGCTTATTTTGTAACCCACTGCCTAGTTTGTGATTAAGGCTGAGATGACAAGGTTTTCTTCCCAGCACCAGAAGGAATACGTTCTTTTTTTCCTTCCAGAACAGGTTATTACAGAGTTTTAAAATGTAGGTTAAAAAAAAAAAAAAGAAGCAGCAGCAGCTAAAGTATTTAGAATATACCTAGTCCCCAGCATACTACTTTTCATGAAGCTCCAAATATTTCTCTTCTTATGTTTATGAAAAATACGTATCTAAATATTTAAGTGTTTTTCTTCTTCCTAAGAATGAGTCATATTTAGCAATTTTACCTATATCTCTAAAAATGCATTTTATTTAAATAAGAAAACAAAAAAGCATCAAAAAACTGGTAAACATAATCTAACAAGTGTTTAAATTTGGACTGTATTATATACCATTATTCTTACAGTATCAATAGCCAAGCCAAGTCTCAAGTATAATCTAGAAAAGTGGTTTCTCATCTGATAATTTTTTATAGAAAGTTTTGGTGACTTAAACATCTGCATTTATACTTTTTATTATTATTATATATACTTGCTTTAATACTTTAAATGTTACAGAAATATAGGTTTAGAACACAAGAAACCCACTATAATCCCATCCAATCAAGGACAACTTCTATTATCAGTTTGATCTATATTATTAATGTACTAAGATATTATTTTAACATCATGGGATTGTTTTTTAAAGAAACATGAAAATATTTCACCATTTCCTTTTTTCACTTAATATATACTTGATGTTTTTCCATGTCAGTGTATATTAGAGCCACTTTATTTTTTCTATTGAAGAGCTATATAATATTTCATCATAAGAATTTATGATAATTTATTAAATCAACACCTTATTGATAGATATTCAGAATTTTTTCAATTTTTTACTCACAACCAATGTGTCAGTGAACATTCTTTATGCACCCATATGAGTCCTTCTGAAGAATGGCTGCAGACATATGGAAGATTCAAAGGAATTAATGTTTTAACAAATATTTCTAAACATATTCCAAAAATACTGTAAAGCATTTACATGTTCACAAGTAGTATATAAAAGAATCTGTCCTACACACTTTTCAACTTTTTTAAACTCATACAATAACAACTTTCTAAAGCAGATGTCACAAACTCAGATGAATTCAGGAACAGATAGATATCAAAAAATGTGCATCAGCACAGAGTAAAAAATGGGAAATAGTAGAAATTCAGCAAATTTAATTTTAGGAAATACTATGAGGCCCAAAACAAACACGTCTTCAGTTCTCAGGTTGTCAGTTTTCAGCCCTTGTCTTAATGGAATACATCTAGTTTTGATTTTCTAAAGCGCAGAATTTCCTTTACTTGAGAAAGCAGTACAACCTTTAATGAGATGATTAATTTCACTGGACACATCTTATTTTTTTTTTTAACCTTATTTTCTTTCTTTACTTTCGCTTCAAGATTTACAGTTATGAGAAGAATTCATTGTTTCCTAGACAGGATTCATTATATGTTGTATTAATTTTTATCAATACAAATCTTCTATAACAGATACGTTGAAAACAGTAAAATTCATTGTCTTATATTTTCCCCATTTATAAAAACAGTTTTCTTCCACTTATCAACTTGCTAGAAAGCCTTCAAACTTACATACAAGATTATTTTAATACCCTTACTATTCCTATATTAGTAACAGAGAAGAAATATGAAAATACACTACTTGTCTTAAATGTAAGCAATATTCTGCTAAGGTTTATATTGAACCTACCAAAGCATCCTTGAATAGAATAAAAGAAATATCATTATTTTAGCTTGACAAAAAACAGAAGAGAAAAATTCTTGTGTCCTTTTGATAACAGTGGTTATCTTATGGTCTGTGAGAAAGGGTGAAGGCCATGGAGAAAATTGGTTCTGCTCTCATTTTTCTAGTCCCACTGCATCAATAAACCTCTGGAAGTTTCAACACAGAGCACACAATGTGAGCATGGAGCAGCTTGACTTCTCTTAGCATTTGTTATGTCCTTTAACCTTATGAGATTGTCAGTAAAGATGGCTAAGTAAGGGATTCCCATTGCTACAGTGTCAATGGAGGATTGGATTTCAAAGCAGAATAGCTCCTCTATCAATTCAAGTTTGGGGGGTGATGAGGATTAGGAAAGTGAGTTTGAAAATGAGTTGTTATTCTAATTGAACTTTTGTATTTACAACTGTTATTCATGCCATCTTTTTTTTCTTCAGTGAATTAAAAAATGAAACACCTACACATGAAATGAGGCATAAAACTGCAGGCATTTTTTCAATACTTTCGATTTCTATTTAACAGAAATGTTGAATCTACCAACTCTACTGGATGTAAAAAAAGTTATACAATGTTGACAATTGGAAATCAAACCTCTTTTGAAGAAAATTTCTCAAATGTTCACATTTGAAATATACCATATTATCCTGCCTTGAAAAGTCATTTCAGGGAAAATAAGAATTTTAAGGAATTATTTTAAATGTTCTAAATTACAGTACCATACCTTAATTTTTATTTTTTTCTTAATGAGAAATCTCTCATACTATACATTTACTTCTTTTGATTTTTAAAGGTAATCATGAGTGATATAAAAATAATTTTGTTTCAGGAAATGTATGCCTTAGAGTAGGAAAGAATTGTCCAAGAGTAACACAAATTTTTAGATATTTATTTCGGCTTGATGTTAAAAATCTAAAGAAACAACTAAATTGGAATCAGCTGTGCTTAAAATAAAGAAGCAGCAGGAAAAGATAGGAATATTATATTTTATAAGAAAAAAATTCTAGAGAGGCTCCTAAATTCACCATATTCATGAAGACTTTTTTAAAAAAACTAATTAGAGGAAAAATTCCTTTCCAACTGTCTCATATTGTATGCAAATAATACATTCAACTCTACCCTGAAAACAACACTAAAATACATATAGCTTATAAATATTTTATTCATTTGTGTATCCATTCATCCTTATACAAGTCATAAAGATGACTTTTCCTTACATTTTTGTCTGCATTCTTCATCTGGAATTGTAAAGAACTAGAGTTACAATTTTATTAAAATTGGGAGAGCTATTTGCTATATAATAATCACACTTATTTCATTGGAATTTCCTCTGGTTTAGACTTCTGGCCCCTTCTATCAGATTAGTAATTGAAACTGATTGACAGATATCTCAAGGCATATATAAATACTATATAAATTGTGGCAGCTCCTTATAAAGCAAATTTTAAAAGGACTTTTGTAGTTCTGAATTGGAGAATTGAGGCTACCAAACATACTTTACGTTCAACACACTTTACGTTCAAAATTTCATTTGCTTTAAAAATAACTACTTCCTTTTATATCTTCATAGATCTTCTAGTCTATGACAATGTTGCATTTTAGCAACATTTGGCAAACTACAGAGATACATCTGTTAAAACTGCATTCCTCATGATTTTTAAAAACATTTGCAATCTTGAAAGTTTTCTTAGCATTAATTTTCTTCTCTATTACTTTCCATTTCTTTCTCAGTTCTCTCTCAGAACTCTCATACACATCAAGTTTAGTAGGCAAGAAATTTTCTCTCCTAATCCAAATCTTTAAACACTTCACAAATACCTTTATAGACAGGAATAGGAGTTTGCTAAAATTTTAATTTTGGTTAAATTCAACAAAGTCCCTGTGTGCCCAACACTATGCTATATGTTCTGAATGAATAAGGCATATTTCTTGCCCTTGAAACACTTCAGAGCAATGATCTTCCAGCATTTTAAATTTTAAATCACATATCCACTCTAGGTTGAAAAAAAAAAGTTTCTGCATGCACTCCTATGCATGTGTGTATATATATTTATACATAACATCATGTATTAGTATACAAGTGAATTAGTTCATTTTCATGCTGCCAATAAAGACGTACCTGAGACTGGGAAGAAAAATAGGTTTAATGGACGCACAATTCCACGTGGTTGGGGAGGCCTCACAATCAAGGCAGAAGGCAAAAGGCACTTCTTACCTGGTGGTTGCAAGAGGGAATGAGTGCTTGGGCAGGGAAACTCCTGTTTTTAAAACCACCAGATCTCATGAGACTTATTCACTATCATAACAACAGCACAAGAAAGACCTGCTGCCATGATGCAATTACCTCCCACAGGGTCCCTCTGGGAATTCAATATGAGATTTGGGTGGGGACACAGCCAAACCATATCATTGCACCCCAGCCCCTCCCAAATCTCATGTCCTGACATTTCAAAACCAATTATGTCTTCCCAACAGTTCCCCCAAAGTCAGAACTCATTTCAGAATTAACTCAAAAGTCCACAGTCCAAAGTCTCATTTGAGATAAGGCAAGTCCCTTCTGCCTAGGAACCTGTAAAATCAAAAGCACATTAGTTACTTCCTAGATACAATGTGGGTACAGGCATTGGGTGAATACAGCCATTCCACATGGGAGACATTGGCCAAAACAAAGGGGCTCCAGGGGCCATTCAAGTCTGAAATCCAGTGGAGGCAAATTTTAAAGTTCTAAAATGATATCCTTTGACTCCATGTCTCACATCCAGGTCACGGTGATGAAACAGGTGAGTTTCCATGATCTTGGGCAGCTCTGTCCCTGTGACTCTGCAGGGTACGGCCTCTCTCCTGGCTACTTTCATGGGCTGGTGTTGGGTGTCTGTGGCTTTTCCAGGCGCATGGTGCAAGCTGTCAGTGGATCTACCATTCTGGGGTCTGGAGGATGGTAGTCATCGTCTCACAATTCCACTAGGTGGGGCCCCAGTAGGGACTCTGTTGGGGGCACTGACCCCACATTTCCCTGCAACACTGCCCTAGCAAAGGTTCTCCATGAGAGTTCCACTGCTGCAGCAAACTTCTGCCTGGACCTCCAGGCATCTCCATACATCCTCTGAAATCTAGGCAGAGGTTCCCAAACCTCAATTCTTGGCTTCTGTGCACCGGCAGGCTCAACACCATATGGAAGCTGTCATGGATTGTGGCTTGAACCCTCTGAAGGCATGGTCTAAGCTCTATGTTGGCCCCTTTCAGGCATGGCTGGAGTGGCTGGGACACAGGGCACCAAGTCCCTAGGCTGCACACAGCACGGGGACCCTGGGACCAGCCTACGAAACCACTTTTTCCTCCTAGGTTTTTGGGCCTGTGATGAGAGGGCTGCCATGAAGGTCGCTGACATGCCTTGGAGACATTTTTCCCACTGTCTTGGTGAATAACATTTGTTTCCTCATTACTTATGCAAATTTCTGCAGCTGGCTTGAATTTCTCCTCAGAAAATGGGATTTTCTTTTCTATCACATTGTCAGTCTGCAAATTTTCCAAACTTTTATGCTCTGCTTCCTTTTTAAAGCTGAATGCCTTTAACAGTACCCACGTCACCTCTTGAATGCTTTGCTGCTTAGGAATTTCTTCTGCCAGATACCCTAAATCATCTCTCTCAAGTTCAAAGTTCCACAAATCTCTAGAGCAGGGGCAAAATGATGCCAGCTGCTTTGCTAAAACATAACAAGAGCCACCTTTGCTCTAGTTCCCAACAAATTCCTCATGTCCATCTGGAACCTACTCAGCCTGGATTTCACTGTCCACACAATTATCAGCATTTTAGTCAAAGCCATTCAACAAGTCTCCATGAAGTTCCAAACTTTCCCACATTTTCCTGTCTTCTTCTGAGCCCTCCAAACTGTTCCAATGTCTGCCTGTTACCCAGTTCCAAAGTTCCTTCCATATTTGTGGGTATCTTTTCAGCAGTACCGCACTCTACTGGTACCAATTTACTATAATAATCAGTTTTACACTTTTAAATCACACTGCTGATAAAGACATACCCGAGGACTAGGCAATTTACAAAAGAAAGAGGTTCAATGGACTTACAGTTTTACATGGCTGGGGAAGCCTCACAATCTTGGTGGAAGGCAAAGAGGGGCAAGTCACATCTTACATGGGTGGAGGTAGGCAAACAGAGAACTTGTGCAGGAAAACTCTCATTTTTAAAACCATCAGATCTAGTGAGACTTATTCACTATCATGAGATGATCACAGGAAAGACCCACCCCCATGATTCAATTATCTCCCCCTGGGTCCCTCCCATAACACATGGGAATTATGGGAGCTTCAAGATGAGATTTAGGTGGGGACACAGAGCCAAACCATATCAAGAAGCATATTATATAACTTGCATTATGCATAAACATAGAAGTTAGAGATGATAATACAACATAAAGATAAATATTGATATTTTAAAATTAACCTCCAAAGATCTTTTGGCTCATTCCATCAGTGACATGCATTCTGCTTTGGAGTTCACTGGTATAGAGGCGAGGATAGCATGTACATAGATAATTTCAATAAAGTTGTCATTTATGTGATTAACAGTAAACAGTGTTAAACATGGAAAGAGCTCAGAAAAGACTGTCTGGAGAAGGAGACCCTAGAGCCAAGCCTTTAAGTATAAACAGGTGCTAGTAACACAAAAAAAGGAGGAAGAGAATGAATAGAAGAACATTCCAACCAGTACAAGCAATTTATGTAAAAGCAAAATGGTGCGAAGACAAGAGGGTGATTATAAAGGAAATGTTCTGGACTAACGAAATGTAGAATCAGAGATGGAGCACTGATGTTGAAGAAGAATGGGGAAGGCAGGTAATTTTTAAAAGTAGCTTTGATCTTATCAAGGTATGGAAAATCTTTGAAGAAATTTAAGAGGGTGAGTGAAGTTCATGATCAGGTATTTGTTTTGGATTAGCCTCTAGGCAGCTGTATTGGGAATGGATTTGAAGATATGCAAATATTACCAGGGAAACTCATGGTGGCCTATATCTATATCCAGCTGAGAGACAAAGAATAACAGAATTAATGTGGTGGCAGTAAAGACACAGCTCCCAGGAGGGGATGAGTAGTAAGATGAGGAAAGAAACCAATAGAATTTGGTAGTGATTTTCTGTAAGTGACTGGTAAGTAAGAGGGAATAATCTCAGCTATTTTGTAGTTTCTAATTTAGATGACTGGCGACTTCTAACTGAGAGGGTGAACACGGCACAGTGGCAGAAAAAGATTTAATGTTTTGGGAAACCTCCATACAGTTCTTCATAATCACTGCACTAATTTATATTCACACCAACAGTGTAAAAGTGTTACATCTTCTTAACCACCTCGCCAACACTTGTTACCTTTTATTTTTTTGATATTAGCCATTCTGACTGGTGTGAGGTAATATCTCATTGTGATTTTAGTTTGCATTCATTTTTTTGCACTTTTAAAATGATTAATAATGTAGAACACTTTTTCATATGCTTGTTGGCCATTTTTCTGTCTTCCTTAAGAAATGTCTATTCAGGATAAAAACTCAATGAATTAGGTATGGAAGGAATGTACACCATAGAAAATACATGTACAATGTACATAACACAATACAGGCCATATATAAAAAGCCCACAGCTAACATCATATTTAATGGTAAAAAGTTGCAAACTTGTTCTCTAAGATCAGAAACAAAACAAGGATTTTCACTCATGCCACTTTATTCAAATAATATGATGGTTTTTGCCAGAACAGTTAGGCAAGACAAGAAATAAAAGGCATCCAAATAGGAAAGGAAGTAGTGAAACTGTTGCTGTTTGCTGATGACACAGAAAACTCTAAAGCCTCCACCAAAAAACTACTAAACCTGGTAAACAAATACAGTAAAGTTATAGGATAAAAGATCAACACTCAAAAATTAGTAGCATTCTTATAGACTATTCAAAAAACAAATCAAGAAAACAATCTCAATTATAATAGTGCCAAAAACAGTTAAGAATAAATTAACCAAGGAGATAAAAGATCTGTGCACTGAAAACTGTAATACATTGAGGAAAGAAATTGAGGACACAAGTAAATGAGAAGATACCTTATGTTCAACTTTTCTAGAATAGTATAGATTGGAAGAATAAATATTGTTAAAAATTTCCATACTGCCCAAAGAGATCTACAGATTTAATGCAATCCCTTGTATTGGAATAAAAATTCTAATGTCACTTTTCACAGAAATAGGAAAAAAAATTCCAAAATTCATAAGGAACCACACACACCCAAAAACCAAATAGCCAAGACAATCCTGAACAACAATAACAAAAGAAAACAAAGCTGGAGACATCACACTACTGTTAACAGGATCCTTGGGGTGTCACTTTTCTGGACAGAAACCTCTGTGGCCAGTAGTGCCTTTGCCTGATTTTTGTTTGAGCCCATTGAGCTCATTCCATCCACTCAACCTGGCAGGCTGCACTCGGCACATGCTGCCAACCTGGATCCCATGTCTGCCAAGGATGAGTCAGAGGTGGAGTGGTGAGGGGTGTGTGAGCGAGCAAGGGGTCCAGCCACTGTGCAGTCAGACACTGGCTGCTGCAATTGGGGAGCAGTTCCAGGTGCCGGCATAGGCACCAGCTCTCTGCAAAGTTATAGCTGGACCAGGCACACTGTAAGTAGCTTCCCCAACTGGTACTGGGAATGTGATGGTGCTCAGAAGCTTGGAGATTCCAGGAACCACAGGGCCCCAAAGAGGGAGTCACAGTCCTGGCTCTGTGAGCTCCCAGGTCTAGGCTTCCTGAAGGGCTGCAGTTCTTCTCTGCTTCTCTTTGCCTGCAACATGGTTAAGAAGGGGAATGTTTTATCCCTGTTTGTGTTACAGATCTTCTAGATCCGCCATTCTGTGGGTCCTAAGTTCTTGTCCTGTGTCCAGGAAGAATGTGATACATGGACACGTGGAACATGAACAGGGCAAAAAGGAGTTTTACTGAGTGATAGAATAGCTCAGAAGAGGCCCTGGAGTGGCTAGCTCCTCTCTGCCAGATAGGTCATTGCATCTAGTGTTCCGCTCTCAGCAGATAGTAGGCCCTGGAGTGGCTTGCTTCTCTCTACAGGCAGGTCATTCTGTCATCTGAGACCTCGGCTTTATGGGCCTCAGAGTGGGGGAAGTGCATGCTGACTGGTCCATGGGAGGCCATAGGGTGGCACAGAAAAGGCACTCTGGTCCATGGGACTGGCAGCCTGTCCCCCAGCCTTCAGGCCTCCCTGGCCTAAAGGTGGGGCTTCACTGGAGATCCACCCTCTTCTGCCCAGGAACCTGTCTACCTCCTGCTGCTGTCACTTTTCACAGAAAAAGGAAAAAAAAATTCCAAAATTCATAAGGAACCACACACACCCAAAAAACAAATAGCCAAGATAATCTTGAACAACAAAAACAAAACAAAACAAAGCTAGAGACATCACACTACTGCTAACAGGATCCTTGGGGTGTCATGGTGCTGTAGGTGTTAATGGGCACCTGCAGGACAGCACAAAGCTGCCCTCAACACCTCATCAGTTTCCCTCCTCTGCTTGTCAGTGCCCAAAGTCTGGAGAGAACCGAGGCAGCAGAGGACTGGTGTGTCAATTCCGCCCAAGCATGTACACACCTGAATGGGCTGTGACAGCACCTGAGCTCGGCCCCGACTTTGCTCCAAGATTGGAGTGGGCAGAGACAACAGGGAGAAGCCAAGCAGTGGGAGCAGGCATTTCTGAGCCTGTGAGGGTGGGGAGGCCTTCCCAGGCCCCCAAGAGTGCAGGGACGCTTGGGCCCACAGCCGTGGTTTGGGCGGCTGCAGCTGCATCCAGAAGACTCGCCCCAAGAGAACTGGGATGGCTGGGTCCACAACTATGGCTTGAGTAGCTGCAGTGGCACCCGGGGAGCTCCTGCCCAAACTTGGAAGGAATGGGGTTTGCATTTGTCCCCAGCTCCTGCAGGACCCATGGAGCATGCAGGCCCAGCTGCACCTCCCTGCTGCAGCTGGCATGATAGCAGCGGTCACTACAGATGACCCGCTGCTGCCATCACTACCTGACTTCAAAGTATATTACAAAGAAATAATAGTAAAAACAGTATGATACTAATATAAAAATGGAAAAAATTGACCAATGGAATAAAATAGAGAAACGAGAAATGAATTTAAAAATCTATGATCAATTAATATTTCACAAAGCTGCCAAGAGCACACAATGGGGAATAGACAGTCTCTTCAACAAAGGGTGTTGAGAAAACTGGATATCCACACACAGAAACATGAAACAACCTTTATCCTTTTATCTCATATTTGTTACAAAAGTCAACTCAAAATGGATTAAAGACTTAAACCTAAGACCTGAAACAGTAACTGTACTAGAAGAAAGCATAGGAAAACACTACATGACACTGGTCTAGGCGATGATTTTTTGGATTTCATTCTAAAAGATCAAGCAATAAAAGCAAAAGTAGACAAAGAGAATTATACCAAACTAACAAGTTTTGCACAGCAAAAGAAGCAATTAATAGGATGAAGAAACAATCTGCAAATTAGGAGAAAATATTTGCAATCAAAACATCTGATAGGGAGTTAATATTCAAAATATATAAGGAACTCAAAAAACTCAATAGCTAAAAAACAAATAACCTGATTAAAAGATAGGCAAAGGACTTAACATTTCTATCAACAGTATATGATGGTGAAACAAATACGTAAAAAAATAACTTTGCTAATTTGATAGACATAATATTATATCATTTTATTTCCATTTCTTTGACTATTGTTTAGTATAAATAGTTTATTAGCTCTTCCTCCACTCCCTCTCCTTTCTCTCTCTCTTTTCTCTTTCTTTCTCTAATCTCTCTCTCTCTCTCTCTCTTTCTATTGCCCTATCATTTCTTTTAGCCCATTTTTCTACTGGGGTCTTGTTGATCTTATCATTAATTTGTGGATGTCCTTAAATAATAAGGCTACTCAAACTCTGCTGTCATCTATGAAATAAACATACTTTAAGTAGTTGGCCATTTATCTCTTTATGTTGTTTACGATTGTCCATCCTTTCATATTCTATACTTTACATATTTTTAAAAATAATAATTAGATGTTTTCAGGAAATTTAGAACCTACTGAAAAATACCAAGAAGGCAATAAATCTAATCTGTATCCAACCATCCAGACATACCGCTTTTAATTTATGCACGTGTGTGTGACATTTATATGCGTGTACATATATAATCATCCTTTCTTACATGCACATACAACATTTAAGAGTACAAATAGTGGCTGGGCACAGTGGCTCATGCCTGTAATCCCAGCACTTTGGGAGGCCGAGGAGGACGGATCATGAGGTCAGGAGATCGAGACCATCCTGGCTAACACGGTGAGACCCCATCTCTACTGAAAATACAAAAAATTAGCTGGACATGGTGGTGGGCACCTGTAGTCCCAGCTACTTGGGAGGCTGAGGCAGGAGAATGGCATGAACCTGGGATGCAGAGCTTGCAGTGAGCTGAGATCATGCCACTGCACTCCAGCCTGGGCAACAGAGGGAGCCTCTGTCTAAAAAAAAAAAAAAAAAAAAAAAGTACAAATAACATCATACTTTAAATACTACTTTCATAAACTTATTTTTCACTTATATGTACATTTCAGGTAGCTCCTTAATAATAAAATATGCTGTGAAAACACCTTTATTTAATACCTCAGAAGGTTTACTTTGCATAGATATTTAATAATTTATTTAATGACTTCCTCATTTTTGGACATGCAAATGTTTCCCATTTTATTACTTTAAATATTATCTCAATAAACATATTTGTACACATTGCTTTGTGTTCATAATTATTGCCTTAATTTTTTTTTTATATTTGGAATTCCTAAGTCAGAGAGTATGCAGACTTTTAAGATTTTATGATACATAATGACAAATAGTCACCTAGAAAAGTTGAACCAAATTCTTAGCCCATCTCTGTAGTATGATATGGTCCATTTCTCCACATCCTCATCAGTGTTGAATGTATTTATGATAGCCTACACTGAGTGTTTACAATGTGCCAGACTCTATGTCTACTTTGTTGATGAAGTACCTGAACATCAGTAAAGTTTCAGCAGTTTGCCTAAATCCTCACAGATAATTGGACAGTGGGGTATACTCAAAGTTCAATAAGGCCTTAACAGTGATGCTTTGTCAATATTCTATATTGTTTCCCAAAGCTTTATATTTTCAGATGACCATTATAAAGTAAAAGTTTTTGATTCCTAATTATGTTGAGTCTCTTAATTTTTAAATTTAGAGGTCATCAGGACTTTTTTGTGAAAAGCTCTCACAAGCCTTTGCCAATTATCCCAATGGGATTTATATTTATTTTTAATGATATCAAATAATACTCCATATTTTACTAATATTGGTCATTTGTATCATATATGCAGTGAATATTTTTTCAAGTGTTTTATTTTGAAAATAGAATTTGGAGGATTTTCCAATGTGCATAAATGAATTTTCCAATCAAAATCTCAGCAGGTTTTTTTGTAGATATCAACAAGCTGACTCTAAAATTCACAGTGTAATACAAAGGAATTAGAATACCAAAGCAATTTTGTAAAAGAAGAGGACTCACACTATCTGATTTCAAGACTTACTGTAAAGCTACTGTAATAAAGACAGTGTGATAATAGAAAACATATAAATACATACATTAATCGGACACAATAGAGAGACCAGAAATATACCTGCACAAATGTGATTGATTTTCCGACAAAAATGAAAAGTTAATTTAGTGGATAAAAAACAGTCTTTTATTAAAAAGTGATTAAACAATTGGATCAGCAAGATGGCCGAATAGGAACAGCTCCAGCCTCCAGCTCCCAGCGTGAGTGACAGAGAAGACGGGTGCAGACCATACACCTCACACCTCACATGGCAGGGTACACCCCTGAGACAAAGCTTCCAGAGCAAGAATCAGACAGCAGCACTTGCTGTTCAGCAATATGCTATCTTCTGCAGCCTCTGCTGCTGATACCCAGGCAAACAGGGTCTGGAGTGGACCTCAAGCAATCTCCAACAGACCTACAGTTGAGGGTCCTGACTGTTAGAAGGAAAACTAACAAACAGAAAGGACACCCACACCAAAACCCCATCAGTACGTCACCATCATCAAAGACCAAAGGCAGATAAAACCACAAAGATGGGGAAAAAGCAGGGCAGAAAAGCTGGAAATTCAAAAAATCAGAGCACATCTCCCCCTCCAAAGGAACACGGCTCATCACCAGCAACGGATCAAAGCTGGATGCAAACTTCTCAGAGCTAAAGGAGGAACTACGTACCCAGAGCAAAGAAACTAAAAATCTTGAAAAAAGAATGGAAGAATGGATAACTAGAATAATCAATGCAGAGAAGGCCATAAACGAACTGACAGAAGTAAAAACACGTGACAAATGCACAAGCTTCATTAACTGACTTGATCAACTGGAAGAAAGAGTATCAATGATCGAAGATCAAATGAATGAAATGAAGCGAGAAGAGAAGTCTAGAGAAAAAAAAGGAAAAAGAAATGAACAAAGCCTCCAAGAAATATGGGATTATGTGAAAAGACCAAATCTACATCTGATTGGTGTCCCTGAAAGTGAGGGGGAAAATGGAACCAAGTTGGAAAACACTCGTCAAGATATCATCCAGGAGAACTTCCCCAACCTAGTAAGGCAGGCCAACATTCAAATTCAGGAAATACAGAGAATGCCACAGAGATACTCCTCGAGAAGAGCAACTCCAAGACACATAATTGTCAGATTCACCAAAGTTGAAATGAAGGAAAAAATGTTAAGGGCACCCAGAGAGAAAGGTCGGGTTACCCATAAAGGGAAGCCCGTCAGACTAACAGCAGACCACTCGGCAGAAACTCTCCAAGCCAGAAGAGCATGGGGGCCAATATTCAACATACTTAAAGAAAATAATTTTCAACCCAGAATTTCATATCCAGCCAAACTAAGTTTCCTCAGTGGAGGAGAAATAAAACCTTTACAGACAAGCAACCAGGCCTGCCATACAGAGATCCTGAAGGAAGCACTAAACATGGAAAGGAACAACCAGTACCAGCCACTGCAAAAATATGGCAAAATGTAAAGTCCATCGAGGCTAGGAAGAAACTGCATCAACTAATGAGCAAAATAACCAGCTATTATCACAATGACAGGATCAAGTTCACACATAACAATATTAACCTTAAACATAAATGGACTAAATGGTCCAATTAAAAGACACAGACTGGCAAATTGAATAAAGAGTCAAGACCCATCAGTTTGCTGTATTCAGGAGACCCATCTCACATGCAGAGACACACATAGGCTCTAAATGAAGGGATGGAGGAAGATCTACCAAGCAAAGGGAGAACAAAAAAAAAAGCAGGGGTTGCAATCCTAGTCTCTGATAAAACAGACTTTAAACCATAAGAGATCAAAAGAGACAAAGAAGGCCATTACATATTGGTAAAGGGATCAATTCAACAGGAAGAGCTAACTGTCCTAAATATATATGCACCCAATACAGGAGCACCCAGATTCATAAAGCAAGTCCTCAGAGACTTACAAAGAGACTTAGACTCCCATACAATAATAATGGGAGACTTCAACACCCCGCTGTCAACATTAGACAGATCAACAAGACAGAAAGTTAACAGGATATCCAGGAATTGAACTCAACTCTGCACCAAGCGGGTCTCATAGACATCTACAGAACTCTCCACCCCAAATCAAAAGAATATACATTCTTCTCAGCACCACATCACACTTATTCTAAAATTGGCCACATAGTTGGAAATAAAGCACTCCTCAGCAAATGTACAAGAACAGAAATTATAACAAACTATCTCTCAGACCACAGTGCAATCAAACTAGAACTCAGGACTAAGAAAATCAATCAAAACCGCTCAACTACATGGAAACTGAACAACCTACTCCTCAATGACTACTGGGTACATAACGAAATGAAGGCAGAAATAAAGATGTTCTTTGAAACCAGTGAGAACAAAGATACAACATACCAGAATCTCTGGGACACATTTAAAGCAGTGTGTAGAGGGAAATTTATAGCACTAAATGCCCACAAGACAAATCAGGAAAGATCTAAAATTGACACCCTAACATCACAATGAAAAGAACTAGAGAAGCAAGAGTAAACACATTCAAAAGCTAGCAGAAGGCAAGAAATAACTAAGATCAGAGCAGAACCGAAGGAGATAGAGACACAAAAAACCCTCCAAAAAATCAGTGAATCCAGGAGCTGGGTTTTTGAAAAGATCAACAAATTTGATAGACCACTAGCAAGACTAATAAAGAAGAAAAGAGAGAAGAATCAAGTAGACTCAATAAAAAATGATAAAGGAGATATCACCACCAACCCCACAGAAATACAAACTACCATCAGAGAATACTATAAACACCTCTACGCAAATAAATTAGAAAACCTAGAAGAAATGGATAATTTCCTGGACACTTACACTCTCCCAAGACTAAACCAGGAAGAAGTTGAATCCCTGAATAGACCAATAGCAGGCTCTGAAATTGAGGCAATAATTAATAGCCTACCAACCAAAAAAAGTCCAGGACCAGACAGATTCACAGCCGAATTCTACCAGAGGTACAGGGAGGAGCTGGTACCATTCTTTCTGAAACTATTCCTATTAATAGAAAAAGAGAGAATCCTTCCTAACTCATTTTATGAGGCCAACATCATTCTGATACCAAAGCCTGGAAGAGACACAACAAAAAAAGAGAATTTTAGATCAATATCCCTGATGAACATCGATGCAAAAATCCTCAATAAAATACTGGCAAACCAAATCCAGCAGCACATCAAAAAGCTCATCCACCATGATCAAGTGGGCTCCATCCCTGGGATGCAAGGCTGGTTCAACATGTGCAAATCAATAAACGTAATCCAGCATATAAACAGAACCAAAGACAGAAACCACATGACTATTTCAATAGATGCAGAAAAGGCCTTTGACAAAATTCAACAGCCCTTCATGCTAAAAGCTATCAATAAATTCGGTATTGATGGAATGTACCTCAAAATAATAAGAGTTATTTATGACAAACCCACAGCCAATATCATACTGAATGGGCAAAAACTGGAAGCATTCCCTTGAAAACTGGCATAAGACAGGGATACCATCTCTCACCACTCCTATTCAACATAGTGTTGGAAGTTCTGGCTAGGGCAATCAGGCAAGAGAAAGAAATCAAGGGTATTCAGTTAGGAAAAGAAGAAGTCAAATTGTCCCTGTTTGCAGATGACATGATTGTATATTTAGAAAACCCCATCGTCTCAGCCCAGAATCTCCTTAAGCTGATAAGCAACTTCAGCAAAGTCACAGGATACAAAATTAATGTGCAGAAATCACAAGCATTCTTATACATCAGTAACAGACAAACAGAGAGCCAAATCATGAATGAACTTCCATTCACAATTGCTTCAAAGAGAATAAAATATGTAGGAATCCAACTTACAAGGGATGTAAAGGACCTCTTCAAGGAGAACTACAAACCATTGCTCAGTGAAATAAAAGAGGACACAAACAAATGGAAGAACATACCATGCTCATGGATAGGAAGAATCAATATTGTGAAAATGACCATACTGCCCAAGGTTATTTATAGATTCAATGCCATTCCCATCAAGCTACCAATGACTTTCTTCACAGAATTGGAAAAAACTGCTTTAAAGTTCTTATGGAACCAAAAAAGAGCTCACATTGCCAAGACAATCCTAAGTCAAAAGAACAAAGCTGGAGGCATCATGCTACCTGACTTCAAACTATACTACAAGGCTACAGTAACCAAAACAGCATGGTACTGGTACCAAAGCAGAGATATAGACCAATGGAACAGATCAGAGGCCTCCAAAATAATGCCACACATCTACAGCCATCTGATCTTTGACCAACCTGAGAAAAACCAGAAATGGGGAAAGGATTCCCTATTTAATAAATGGTGCTGGGAAAATTGGCTAGCCATAAGTAGAAAGCTGAAACTGGATCCTTTCCTTACTCCTTACATGAAAATTAATTCAAGATGGATTAGAGACTTAAATGTTAGATCTAAAACCATAAAAACCCTAGAAGAAAACCTAGGCAATATCATTCAGGACATAGGCATGGGCAAGGACTTCATGTCTAAAACCCCAAAAGTAATGGCAACAAAAGCCACAATTGACAAATGGGATCTAATTAAACTAAAGAGCTTCTGCACAGCAAAAGAAACTACGATCAGAGTGAACAGGCAACCTACAGAATGGGAGAAAAGTTTTGCAATCTACTCATCTGACAAAGGGCTAATATCCAGAACCTACAAAGAATTCAAACAAATTTATGAGAAAAAAACAAACAACCCCATCAAAAAGTGGGCAAAGGATATGAACAGACATTTCTCAAAAGAAGACATGCATACAGCCAACAGATACATGAAAAAATGCTCGTCATCACTGGCCATCAGAGAAATGCAAATCAAAACCACAATGAGATACCATCTCACACCAGTTAGATGGCAATCATTAAAAAGTCAGGAAACAACAGGTGCTGGAGAGGATGTGGAGAAATAGGAACACTTTTACACTGTTGGTGGGATTATAAACTGGTTCAACCATTGTGGAAAACAGTATGGCAATTCCTCAACGATCTAGAACTAGAAATACTAGATGACCCAGCAATCCCATTACTGGGTATATACCCAAAGGATTATAAATCATGCTGCTATAAAGACACATGCACACGTATGTTTATTGCAGCACTATTCACAATAGCAAAGACTTGGAATCAACCCAAATGTCCCTCTGTGACAGACTGGATTAAGAAAATGTGGCACATATACACCATGGAATACTATGCAGCCATAAAACAGGATGAGTTCGTGTCCTTTATGGGGACATGCATGCAGCTGGAAACTGTCATTCTCAGCAAACTATCGCAAGAACAGAAAACCAAACACTGCATGTTCTCACTCATAGGTGGGAATTGAACAATGAGATCACTTGGACTCGGGGAGGGGAACATCACACACCGGGGCCTATTATGGGAAGTGGGGAAAGGGGAGGGATGGCATTGGGAGTTATACCTGATGTAAATGATGAGTTGATGGGTGCTGACGAGTTGATGGGTGCAGTACACCAACATGGCACAAGTATACATATGTAACAAACCTGCACGTTGTGCACATGTACCCTAGAACTTAAAGTATAATAAAAACAAACAAAAAAAAAATAATTGGATGTCTGTAAGTACACAAGTAAAATAGTGAACTTCAATCTTTCACAATATGCAAATTTAACTCCAAATAAATCATATGATGAAATACAAAACATAAAATTATAATACATTTAGAAGAAAACATAGTTGAAAATCATTGTGAACTTGGGTTAAGCAAAGACCTCTTAGGTATAACATCAGGCTGGGGGTGGTGGCTCATGCCTGTAATCCCAGCACTTTGGGAGGCCGAGGTGGGTGAGCCCCTTGAGATCAGGAGTTCAAGACCAGCCTGGCCGAGATGGTGAAACTGCATCTCTACTAAAGACACAAAAATTAGCCAGGCGTGGTATCACATGCCTGTAGTCCCATCTTCTCAGGAGGCTGAGGCAGGAGAATCGCTCAACCCAGGAGGCAGAGTTTGCAGTGAGCCGAGATCGCACCACTGCACTGCAGCCTGGATGACACAGCAAGACTCTGTCTCCAAAAAGAAAAAGAAGACGAAGAAGAAAAAGAAACATATAACATCAAAATCATAATCCACAGGAGAAAAAACTTATATCATGACTTCATCAAATTTAAAACTCTAAAAGGACGTGGTCATGAAAACGAAAAAGCATGCCACAGACAGAGATAAAATGTTTGCAAATCACGTATTTTCTACAGGAATTTTATGCAGAATATTTATAAAGAACTCTCAAAACTCAAAAATAGAAAACAACTTAGTATAACTTGGGCAAAATATATGAACAAACACTTCACAAAAGAAAACAAACAGATGGTGAAAAAGCAGAAGAAAATATGTTCAATGTTATTACTCATTAAGAATATGCGAATTAAAACCAGAGTAATAATTAGATTAGTTAAAATAAGTAAATAAAAACTGATAATACCAAGTGTTGGTGAAGGTGTGGAGCAACGGGAATACTCACACATTGCTGGTGGAAATTTAGGATGATTTGTCACTTTGGGAAACAATTTTGCAGTCTGAGAAAGCTAAACATATACTTATCATGTGATACACAATCCCTCTAGGGTATGTGCCCATGATAAATAAAAATCTCAGTTCTCATGCAAATTTCTATGTGGATATTTATAGTATATTCAGACCACCAAAAACTAAACAACCTAAACATCTTTAAGTGGATGGATGAATAAACAAACCATGGTACATTCACACAAATAAATACTACTTAATACTTAATACTAAGGAATACTAAGGAATACTAATACTACTTAATTCCTTAATACTAAGGAAAAATGTATGGATACATGCAAGAGCATGAATGAATCTCAATGCATTACGAAAGAGGTCAGATGGTAAAGATTACATTATCTGTGTTCCACTGATAAGACATTCTAGAAAAGGCAAACCTGTAGCGACCTAGAGCAGATTAGTTGCCAGGGATGAAGGTAAGGATAAGTTGACAAGGGGAAGTGCAGGGAACAATAATGGAACTGTTCTGTACTTTGATTGTTGGGAAAGTTACATGACTCTGTATAACTGTCAAAACTCACAAAACTGTACAGCAAGAAGTGTGAATTTTACTGTTTATAAGTTTAAAAACGAATAAATGACTTGGCTTTCTTGCATTGCTTAAATACTTTTCTAGGCCAAAGTCACATAAATACCTATAAGCTATTGAATTTATTCAATGTTCAATAATATTTTAAAATATTATTTTAAATCTTTAAGTTTACTTTAATATTGTGTAATGTACAGGTCACACCTTATTTTTCCCCAAGTAGTTAAAGAATTGTTCTAGTACCATCTACTCAATAAGCCATAGTCCTTCCCTCCTCCCCCATTTGAATTAGTGTCTTTTATCAGACACTAATTATGTGTACCTGGGTTTGTTAATAGACTTTCCTTGGAGGGTTTCTTCATTGACTTATGATTATTTTGGCAGTGTATTTTCTGACTGCATGTATATAGTGTCTGGTTTTCTCTTTATTCTATTTTACTGCTCTGATGTTTGCTTTTGTGTGTGTCCTTGTTAGGCATTGATATCCCGTAGACATGTAGCATAACTTGTAATTCTGTAGCTTAGCTGAAGAAGAGGGTTGGAGGCATTGACCTCTATGTCATTAACAAAGTCATAATAACAGCTTTGCTTGATTAGGAAGAGCAAGAAGAACTAAAGAGCAGTAGATTGAAGATGGATCTCCAGGGAGGACTGTCATTTGAATAGGAGTAAAATATCAAGAACTTTTGTGGGCTTGTTGTTTGACCTCTATGGTGTTTACTGTTTTCAGTTAGACAACTTCACTCATTTGTATTACCTATAGCCACCTATTGGGGTTTGAGTTTGTGGTTCATGACTTTCTGGATGTAAGAATAGAGATAGAAGAGCCAGTGAGAGGGACGTTAACAAAAAGATCCACAAGATGTGAAGGAAACCAAGAGGGAGCAGTGCAACAAGAGCCTAGGGATTGAAATAAGAAAAATGTAGTTAACGGTGTCAAATACCCCTGAGAGAGTCAGTCAAGATAAGGGCTGTGGGTCATCTGTGCCTTTAGAGAGAGCATGCTCTGTTTTGGGGTTAGAAATCAGATCGCACTGTGCTGAGGAGTGACTGAATCTTAGAAACTGGAGATAATGAATGTAGACTCAGTAGTCTTGGAGAGCTTGAATGAGTTGAAGAGGACAGAAATTGGATGCTGATGAAGAAAGAGGTGGTTTGTTTTTGTTTGTCAATTTGCCTTTTTGGATAGGAGTGTAAAGAACATGAGTGGCTGAAGGAAAAGGGCCAGCAAGGAAGAAAAAGTTGGAGATAAAGGACAAAAAAGAAATAATTAATGGCAAAAGGTCTCAGCCTCAGTGATGGGAAGTAAAATCAAATAGGCTTTGCCTTGAATAGCAGGAAGGACTCCTGAGCCTTCTTAGAGATTAGAGGAAAGAAAAAGTGTTTATAGACCTAGTTGGTTAGATGCTGGAGGGGATTGCAAAGATTCACAAATAGTTTCCACACAATGACCTCAATTTTCTTGTTAAAATAGCAGGTGCACTAAGAGTGAAGGGGAGAGATTGTGTGGCTTGAGTGGGGTAATGAACTTTTGAAATAGTGGCCGACCACAGTCAGAATGAAAGGATTAGTTAATGCTATCGAGGGGCTACCTCCGATTAGAACACCATAAATCTGCAGAGTGGTATAATTGCTCCTGTAGCACTCATGAATGTGAGTACAAGAAAGGATTCACTACAGCTCGGGTTCATGGTTGCAGGTACTGTTTAAGAAGGGAGTGGCTAGACAGCTGTGGGAAGAAAGCTGCTAGTTTCCAAGCCAACTTCCAAGCACAGCTAGCAGAACATGGAAAGATTAAAGGCACTAAAAGTCTAACTTTATTCTAAGCAAAAGAAGTGAAAGGAAAATAGTTTATTACATTTGTAACCTAACCTCACCCCGCGGATTACATTGGTGAATGCTACTGAGGGGCTAGCTCAGTCTCAATGTAATTACCCCAATGATTAGGGGTGAAGTCAGGTTACATATGTAATAAACTCTTTTCCTTTCACTTCACCTGTTTATACCTTATTTCTTCTTATTTTATATTGTCTTATTATTTTGTAAAACGTTTTAGATACAAGGCCGCATATAAGTAAATAAAAGGAAAATAAAAACATACAGATGATCAAATAGAGGTGAGTTTTACTTTAGTAGGGGAAACTGATATTTAAAGTGTATCTGTTAAGCTGTTTTCTGTTTGTTTGTTTGTTTGTTTCTTTTTCTGAGACAAGGTCTCACTCTGTCACCCAGGCTGGAGGGCTGGAGTGCAGTGGCATGACCTCAGATCACCACAACCTCCACCTCCCAGGTTCAAGAGATTCTCATGCCTCAGCCACTTGAATCGCTGGGACACAGACATGCACCACTATGCCCAGCTAATTTTTTGTATTTTTTGTAGAGATAGGGTTTTGCCATGTTGCCCAGGCTGGTCTCAAACTCCTGGACTCAAGCGATTCACCCACCTCCACCTCCCAAAGTGCTGGGATTACAAGCATGAGCCACCATGCCTGGCCTTGTTGAGCTGTTTTAATTGAGAATAAGATGCTGGAGGTGCTCAGGAGGTTTTGTGGTTGATGTAGCAGAGTGGATGGAAGTTTACTGAGATTGTAGAAGCTAGGGCTGGCTCAACGCTTCTCACTCTGGGCTAATTTTGCTCTGAGGGGACATTGGTCAATGCCTGAAGACATTTTTGTTTGTCATAACTAAAGACGAAGTGCCAATGGCATCTAGTACCAGAAATGCTGCTGAACGCCCTACAATGCAAAGGACAACGCTCTCCCCTCCCACAATAACGAATTACCTGGATCCAAATCTCAATAGTGCTAAAGTTGGAAAACACTGGATTAAATTATTTGCCAGAATGATGGAAGAATAAGAATGCTAGAAAATTACTTGGAGAACTTGAAGACAGGGTCACAGAAGAAAGAGCCACCTAGAGCATGGGCATACCAGGTAATGTGAAATTCATGTGGGTGTTGGTTTGTGAGAGAATGGAAGAATCATTATTTGGAAAAATTCCTAGGGAACTGGATTTGTGGTACAGAGTTGCAAATGATTCCTGGGTTAGCAATTTTGTAAAGCAAATGAAGGGAGGACGAAAGCAAGGGAATTTAAAGAAAGCATATGCTGTTTTCTATTTGCTTTTGAAAAGTTAAGTTTCAGTTATCCTCAACCAGAGTTTCTAGTTCTTTCCATTGAAGTTTCCAGATGAGTACAACAAAGGTCAATATTGGTTTGGAAAGAATCTATCCCTAACAGAGAAATACTGCATGAGAAGTCTTTGTTTCCCCCATAACCTTCAACCAGCCCTCTGCATCTCTAGTTGTCTTTTCTTTTCTTTTTTTTTTTTTTTTTTTTTTGGCTTTCCCATAACAGACAACACAAGCTCACAAGCTGTCTCTTTGTGGTTAACCTTACAGAGCTGACCATTAATTCTTTCCACAATACGGTATGTAATAAACACTCTCTACTCTCTACTTTGATTTAATTAAGAAAGAGCCTCTTCTAGCCTGAGTTACAAGTAAGACCTTGTCTCTACAAAGAACGCTTTTTAAAAAAATTACCGCGGTGTGGTAGTGCATGCCTATAGTCTCAGCTACTTGGGAGGCTCAGAACAATCACTTGAGCCCGGGAGGTTGAGGTTGCAGTGAGCCGAGATCCTGCTACTATGCTCCAGGCTGGGTAACAGACGGAGATCTTGTCTCAAAGAAAAAAAAAAAAATACATATATATATATATATATATAGAGAGAGAGAGAGAGCCTCTAAACAGTCATGAGCTTTACTTTGTGTTTCTTTTAATAATCTAATACTGGACACATGTCCTTTAGATGATATACTGTTTACAATGCCTGCCTTTTGGAAGACTGAAAAAAACCACATTACTTAATAGATTTTGAAATCTCTTAATTCAAATTTTGTTTTGTTTATTTGCACGGCCAGATATTTACTTCACATTGACTTAAACTCGATAAAAACAAAATAACTACTTTTTCAGCATACCAAATCAGCTAAACCTCTCAACTCCAACCAGTAAAGTCAAGACTGAATGACTTTTAAGATAACACCACTTTATATGATGAGTTCTAAACTATAGATGGCTTCCAAGAAAACAGGCAGGAGTATTTGGGCCTTCAATATTTCCAGACTCCTGTTCTCAGAACCAAACATTGAATGAAAATATTCCAATCAGATTACCATAAAAAAACCCTAATCACCCATTTGTTCATTTGTTAATTATCACACATTTGTTAATGATTGCACAAAATTGATTTAATTTCCAACTCTATATATTTTCTAATAAAAATGCACATAGATAGACCTATGTTCTTTAATATTATCTCATTTCATATATTTGTGGTAAGTGTAGCATCATTTCTAAAAAATAATATTTTTTCTTTCTGATGAAATTGAAACTTATTTTACATACATTTACAACATATATCTTACTAATGATTTAGAAAACTTACCATCAGGTGTTGTATTTCATCATCCTTGTTTTTAGTTGGTACTATGTGAACAAAAGTGACATCTATCTCTTTTGTGTAAATTACGTAGTGCAAAGTCATTAGGTTTCTTTAAAAATTCTACCTCTGCTTATACTCTATATTCCCTTTCTTTTTTCCTTTTTCTCCATGGTACTTATAACCATCAAACATAACGTATAATTAATTTTGTTTTTTATCACCTATTTCCATCCACTAGAATGTAATGTCCACTCAGGCAAGAATAGTTTATTTTGTTCACTGCTGTCACTCCTCAGCAATCCACCGTATACCCCCATGCACATAGTAGACACTCGACAAATATTTGTTGAATGATGATGGTTGTTATATAAATCAATTTGGCTCCTTCTCTAATGGCATAATGAGGCAATAGATCTCTTCACTGGTTTTTCAAAAAAGAAATTTACTATTTTAAATTACTTTACTTGCATTAACTTCTTAAGACATTACCCTTTTAAAAAGGTTTTATTGAGAAGTACAGTGCTGTGCAACTTCATTTCAAGCCGAGTCTGCACTCCCACCCATTTCAAATCCCTGTACTCACCTAGCTACTATTTGCAAATGATCCCTCATGGATTTACAGAATTCAATCCCTTTCAAACCTACGAGTCTTTCCAGGTCATTGGGGAAACGATTTAATTCTCTGGTGAGCTTAGTAAAGAAATCCAATGTACTTGAATTTAAAAAAAATGGAGGCAAGGCCACTTTTGCTCTTTTCATAGGTGATTACACAACTATATTCCATAACATTAAATTTGCAGTTGTGTCAAGAGACTTTTCTTTCCTAGAATTTCATATTTCTAACTTATGTTGTACTTCAAGAGCTACTTTAATAAAAAAAATCCATTGAGTGTGGGTTGTAATGGAGCAAAATTTGCATTTGGTATAAGCTGTCAGCATTCTAGGCTAATAGAAGCTATAATGTGAAAATACAAATAATCTCCAAATAATTTCCATTTAGCTTTAGAATTAATTACATGCCCTATAAAATCTGGCTTGTCTTTTTAATTATATATTGCTTGAGTTAATAGTAAAACTAATTTCTGGGTAAGACATTGGTTGGGAAATTTTTGAGAACAGGAACCATATCTTCTTCATTTAGAAAGAACCAAAGTGTTTAGCCCTTTGCTTTGCATATGGTAAGTCCTAAATAAATGAATAAACCCTTGGAAGAATGAGAAATAGATAGAGATACTGAAGACATGCCTGACCAAGACAAGTAAAATAAAAGATTACATTTTTTTAATTTAAAATTATGAATATTTGATACTGGGTCCCACAATATAAGCACATCAAAAATCATCTACTTTTTCAAGGTATCTAATTGGACTAAACCACTTTAACCTACCTTTATAACTTCTAAATGAATATTGTACATTAATTTGTTATTATAATAAGCTGCTTAATAATGGGTAGGCTTTTTCTTCTTTTCCAGTTATATCATCCTAAACAACTTAGAAAATATTCCCAAGATCCTCCTGTTCCTTCACATTAATTGTCATTTTATCGAAGCCACATTTTCCAGTGATAACATTATTTATTTGGCTGTAATTAAAGAAAGTCAGGGAATGGAATTCAAGGAATTTCAGAAAGATTGCTGATTAGCTATCCTTCTAAACTGTGTGTATATGTGTGCATATTGCAGCCAAAGATACAAAAAAATGAAAAATTCACTAAATAGGTTTATATTTAACAATCAGAAAGAAAAATTTATAGAAATGTCAAATATTTTTATGCTAATAGTGCTACCCTTTAAAAAGAAGCAAATTATATTTGGGAGGCCGAGGCAGGTGGATCACAAGGTCAGGAGATCGAGACCATCCTGGCTAGCATGGTGAAACCCTGTCTCTACTAAAACTACAAAAAAAATTGGCTGGGCGTACTGGTGGATGCCTGTAGTCCCAGCTACTTGGGAGGCTGAGGCAGGAGAATGGCATAATGTGAACCCAGGAGGCAGAGCTTGCAGTGAGTCGAGATCACGCCACTGCACTCCAGCCTGGGCAACACAGTGAGACTCCGTCTCAAAAAAAAAAAAAAAGAAGCAAATTGTAATAATCAGTAGTTCTCCATTAAGACAACTTTTTATTGTGCCTAATGAAACTAAATACTGTATGTCTGAAATAAATGGATTTTTTTAAATCTTGAGGAGACTTTGTTTAAAACACGTACTTTAAGTCAGATTTAAGTAAGATCATTTTTCCTTATTATCCAATTGCACATTAGAAACTCGAAACAGATGCACAGATTATATCCCAAATCTGTAAAAGCATGAGAATAATAATGTATAAACTGCTAACCTTGAGATCTCAGGAACTCCAGTATTTTCCTGAAGATTCTATGCCTCTGAAAACATATTTTCAGTCTGTTGATATTTCCTCATTTTTTCCTTAAAAAAGAAAATACATTTCAGCATGTTACGCAAGGTTATGTTTTCAAAGAGTAAACTTACTAAAGGTGCCAACATCATGATTACATAGGAGAAAATCAATAGAAATCTTAAACTATGCATAGTTTTAAATATAGAACTGAATAATCATATAGTATATAATTTAGCAAACAAAGAATATTCTTCTTAGAACAATGTTGTAAATTTCTAATGATCCATACATGGTTGAACTCATTTGTCTGGTTTCAATCAACAAATATTATTTGGGACAATAAGTTAAAGATATATCCATTCTATTAAGCAGCATTACACTAGACTTAAGCAACTTTCTAGTCTTTAGGAGATTCATATCTTCAAAACACATAAAAATCCAGGGAAATCAACCAAAATGTTGTAGCTTTTGATAGTCAATAAAAATCACAATGAATATTTGTTACAGTTCTTGATTTGCTTGATTTGCTTAATGGAAACTATTTCATTATAAAATTATCTCAAATATTTATATAGTCATGATTTAAGATAATTTAGACTTTAAGAAAATATACAAAATATTCTCTAAAATGACATACATTAACAAAAATGTTGTTCTTTAAAATTATAGTGCCATAATTAGAAGTGATTAGTGCAACAATTTAGAGAGATGAAACCCGGGCAGTAATGATACATACTTTTTATTTACCCAGACTAAATGTATATAATCACTTTTTCTAAATCACTAATGAATTTTCTACTCTTGTATGTTAAGGTAATATTACCAAGTCCATATAAAAATGTAAAAATTTTCTTTAAAAATGAGGTAGAGAAGCTTGTTCATTTATTGTGTTTCCATAGTAGGCAGAACAGAGCTGTCATTGATCATAGCTAATGACAATAGCTAGTGTAGAAATTCTACAAATACGTTACCTGAATGAACAAATACCCTACACAAGCAACTTACGCTGCTGTAATTTGAACAAACAAAATACCACAATCTTTAAGAAAAAAATTTGTCTCAGGCAAATTGTGCCTCCAGGATTCGCTTTTTTCCTTTAAACTTTATCAATATCTACATAGATATGCTGAGATAAAGATCTGGAATAAACTGGATTATCTGTGATACAACAATAGCACAGAAATATCAAATTGTGATTGGAATTACAGTGCTAATAGAGGTTATTGAGTCAGTTTGGTTCTGAGTAACCCCAGATTTGGTAGATGAACTTAAGAAACCTCAGAAAAATGTAATCAAAATTCAATTCTGTTATTTTTAATGATTTTTAGATTTTTAAAAAATTGACAGATAACATTGTATGTTTTGATCATTTACAACATGTTTTGAAGTATAATGCATTATGGAATAGCTAATTCTAGCTAATTAATAAATTATACTACCTCATATAGTTATCATTTTTGTGGTGAGAGTATACAGCAACCTCTCTGTTTACGTTTTTCAAAAATACAATATGGCATCATTAACTATAGTCACCTTGCTGTACAATTTTAGGTATAATTTTAAATATCTTAAAATTCTATTGAGAACATTACACATTCAAATGATGGCATACTGAAGACCACTGAAGATATAACTTGGATCATCCTTTGCACTTATTTTGAGGAACATTTAAGAATGGAGCTTTCCCTGTTTTCTCTGTTAAAGATGCATATCCTGAGATTACAATCGAAGAAATTAAAAACCAACAAGCAAGCAGCAAGCAAGCACACAAACAGACCTCTCTTTGTGTCCACTGAATATAGACTTTAAAAAGTTAGAAAATATTTGTGGCTAGGCACAGTGGCTCATGCCTGTAACCCCAGCACTTTAGGAGGGCAAGGCGGACAGATCATTTCAGCTCAGGGGTTTCAGCCTGGCCAACATGGTGAAATTTTGTCTACTAAAAATATAAAAATTAACTGGGCATGGTGGCACACGCCTGTAATTCCAGCTACCTGGGCAGTTGAAGCGCAAGAATTTCTTGAATCCAGGATGTGGAGGTTGCAGTGAGCCAAGATCATGCCACTGAACTCCAGCCTGGGTGACAGAGCAAGATCCTGTCTCAATTAAAAAAAAAAAAAAGAAGAAGAAGAAGAAGGAAAAAAAAAGAAAAGATATTTGCAACTAAAACAAAATAATTAAATTAGATGTTGAGTTGAATATGTCTATAAATAGCATTCATAAAGTCAACTTTTCTTGTTAGTGAAAATAACTTCCCTATTAAATGTAATTTCTTATTAAGATACAATTTAAAATTTCATCCTAGAAATAAAATAAAAGTTTCTGCTGCCGTAAAAAGAAAATAAGGATGCTATTTCATTCAAGCTCCCTATTTTACAAATAAGAAAACCGACTATATTAGTGATCTGTAACTCAATCTAAGAAGAAAATTATGTTTTTTTGACTACCCATTATTAAAGTTGAAATTCAAAAACATAATTGTATTTGACAGCCAAATAAATAAAAGTCTTTCTTTAGGCATTAAGATATTCTATTGAGGAAAGCAAAAATATTGAGAAATCTAGTGATCTAAATTTACGTATCTTTTTTTTTTTTTTTTTTTTTTTGAGACGGAGTCTTGCCCTGTCACCCAGGCTAGAGTGCAATGGCTGATCTTCGCTCACTGCAACCTCTGCCTCCCAGTTCAAGCAATTCTCTTGCCTCAGCCTCCCGAGTAGCTGGGATTACAGGCATGCGCCACCATGCCTGGCTAATAATTTTTTTGTGTATCTTTAGTAGAGACAGGGTTTCACTATGTTGGCTAGGCTGGTCTCAAACTCCCACCTCATGATCCGCCCGTCTCGGCCTCCCAAAGTGCTGGGATTACAGGCATGAGCCACAATGCCCAGCCACATAACTGTAATTAACCTATAATTTAGACAGAGGCAAAGGTACCCTGGCCTGTAGAAGAAAGGGATTCAAACTCTAACCTGTTTGAAAGTAAAGGATATAAAAATAAATCTTACGCATAAAACTGACCCTAACTGAGGCCAGTGAAGCCACTATGGGGAAGTCTACCAAAAAGGAAGACTGTGTCAGGGGGTGCAAGCCTTGTAGCCCCAGCTACCCTGGGGGCTGAGATGGGAGGATCACTTGAGCCCAGAAATCCAAGACCAGCCTCTAAAAAAAAAATGTTTAAGGAGGAGGAGGAGGAGGAGGAGGAGGAGGAGGAGGAGGAGGAGGAGGAGGAGTTGGGAAGAATGACATATTCAGTGCAAAGGCCCAAGTATTGGGGATCTGGTGCTCAATGCCTGTTCTGTGTATAATGCACAGTACTCAATGCAGGCGACCATTCCAGTTTAGCCCCTGTGCGGGGTGGATGTGACTTGGGGACACCGGCTGTGTAAGACTGTGTTAAAACAAAAGTATGTATGCACACATGTGACAGACAGAACTTTAAAAGTTGTGCTAAGATCAATAGTGCTCACCCTGAGGCAACTTTGTAGAGGAATCATCCAGGGATGTAATGTACCTCAGGAAGATTAAGGGGCAGCTACTCTTCCCTTGCAGGATCCCTGGGCACATCACAAAAGATCAACGGGAACTGCCATTTTTCCTGGAATCCTATCTTTATGAGGTGATCACAAGCACATTGGATAGCCTCAACACTGCCTTTTCATACCACCTATGAGTGCGATCCTCACCCTATGGTTGCGCTTAGCAGGGACAAATGTCCTTTATGGCTGATTCAAGGATAAATATAATCATTCCTGGTACTATGAAAAATGTTTGAGGAGTTTAAAACTTGTAGAAGACTGATAAATGTATACTTACATAAATATAACATCATTTGTCTTCAAACAACTTTGTTATGCTCATTTAAAGAAGCCCAGGGTCAGATATCTGATTGTAAGTTTTATGAAAAATAAGACAGACATAAACCCATATCATCATTTAGAAATGTGCATCTAACACTTATAAATCACATCTGCTCTTTTCTAATATTTGGGGCTTAATTGAGAAAGTCACCTAGAACCAGTTTTTTAACTTGTGGAAATTCCTTCAATATTGCAATGCTGGTGGGGAAAGTAAAGACACCTCCTTGTTCCAGCCTCTTTAGCTTCCTGGTTGCCCATGGAAATCACTGCAAATTGTCCTGCAAATCCCAGCTGCCAGCTTGTTTGGCAATGGTCAAGGCACTCTTCCATGTTTTCAACTTTTTATCTAAAAGGGTACCTTTAGTAGGTCAGTGAGGCACATAGCTGTTGTTGGCATGTTTCAATCAGGAGCCAAGCCAGCCTGCACCGAGATCACTGAAGGTCACGTCCCAATGATAGCATTGACTAAACTATAAAATCACTTGTAATATTTTTAATAGGTGATTCAATGATAAGCTATAAAGAAATAGAACTTGTTTGAAAGGCTGTCATCTTGTTCCTGCCTTTAAAAAAATCTCTTTTGCCAATGCTGGGGTTTTGAGAATATATCTGTTCCTGTCAGAATCACAGAATTTGAGACGTCTAAGTTGATGACTTCTGCATGTCTGGAAGCTTGGCACACATCACAGCCTAAAAACGTCAAAAGGGAATGATGGTCTATGAACACAAGTGGAGTAATTGTCTGATGTTCTCAAGTGATAATAAAACTTCTAAGTTCAGTGAAATAGTTTAATTGCATCTGCAATTGCATCTCAGAATACAGCACTGCATAATTAATATGCCTGTAACCAGCACAAGTGTCATTTACTCTGAAGGGCAGCTTCCTGACAGAGCAAAGGGCCTGGGGCAAAGAAATCTAGCAGGAGAGAGCAATCTTCTATGTAGAGTTGACCCTATTTTTCTTTTTTCTTTTTGAGACAGAGTCTTGCTCTGTCACCCAGGCTGGAGTGCAGTGGTGCGATCTCAGCTCACTGCAACCTCTGCCTCCTGGGTTCAAGCAATTCTCCTACCTCAGCCTCTCAAGTAGCTGGGACTACGGGTGCGTGCCACCACGCCCAGCTAATTTTTTTTGTATTTTTAGTAGACATGGTGTTTCACCATGTCAGCCAGGATGGTCTCGATCTCTTGACCTCGTGATCCACCCACCTTGGCCTCCTAAAGTGCTGGGATTACGGGCATGAGCCACCACGTGCAGCTGACCCTATCTTTTTAAGAGAAGAAACTTCATTGACTGTCATGTTAATTATATTTATAATTCTTTTTAAAATATCAATACCACTCCAATTTTATACCTTCACCTACATGTTGAAGTACAGCTAACAAAAATATATGCAGTCCATAATTGATTCGTCTACCAAACAACAAAAATGAATTTCCATTGTTTTCACATATGTTGAAATATAAGAAACATTATTACATGACAAAAAATGTTTCCAAAAGAATAATAGTACTTAGTCATTCTATTTCAGTAAAGTGGACAAGATAACCAAATTAATCTTAGACTATTTATAGATGAGGTGGTCACCATGGAATTCTTCTATTCAATCACCCGTGTTCAAAAATGTGCAAACAATTTTCTAAAATTGTTCAGGTAATAATTCTCTATTTAAAGGCATAGGAAGAGGTATTACAATTTCTGGGAATCTGCTAGAATTATAAGAGAATCTAGGTGACAATTTAGGTAAAAATTATAAAATTTAAGGAAATAGGTGATCTTCCAGAAAATTATAAATTGGTAAGACTGGCCCTAGAAGAGGTACAAACTAGACTAGACAGATTACCATAGAAGGGATTGAAAAGTATGTTTCAAGTTCTACCACTGGAAAAGGTAAATAAAAACAACAGGGTATAAAGCCTTACAGAAGCTTTATAACGTAGGTCTCCACATTACTTAAATCATGTATTCACGATTAAAAACTTTTCTTGACCTGAACACATTTTTCACTCATTCCACAAATGTCCATACTTCCTCACTTACTGAATTTAGAGTCCATTATTCATCATGGTAGTCTCTCCCTTGCACACACACTCACCTCCCAGGCCTTTCTCTCTCTCTTCTTCAAACTAGTGTGACAAAAAACCCACCTGATTAAATTCAGTTCTCCTCCTGCTATGAACCTGTCCCCTAGAAGTTAAACAGATGACTGCAACTAGAGAAAATGTAGGATACTGTGTTATTGACATAACTTTTGGTATATGACCACAAACAAAAGTGGGTCCCCCGTAGTGTCTGGCAATCTTATCACACTTTCCTTGGTAATTCATGCCTTGGCTCTATGACATTGCTCAAAGAGGAACCTTTGCCTCTTCAGCCATCCCACATTCCTTCCCACCTCCTCACTCCCAGTTCATGATACTGCTTCTAAGAAAATGGAAAGAGCCACAGTTCAACTTCCTCCCTTTTCTATCACTGCATCCTCTATACACTTAGCATTTGTGATCACGTAGTCTGTCTTCAGTCATGTTATGATGAAGAAACATCCTTCTCCTCCCTAAGGCCAACCCCTTCTCTTAAGACTTAGGTTCCATTTCCTCGCACCAACTTAGGTTTTCATGACTTCAATTATACCCTCTCTCTTCCACATCATCATTTTTCTCCATTTTACTAGATTATGCCCATTTGTATGCAAATATGTTCTAATGTCTCCCATCTTAAAATCATTATTTTCTTTTTCATCAGCTCCCCATCTCACTATCACCCTAATTCTTTGCTCTGCTTTTTAACAAAACTTTTTTAAAGAGTGCATTCTCCATTCCTCAGCTGCAATTCTACATTGAATTCCTCTCAATTAGGCTTCATTACCACAGCTCTACTGAAATGACACTTATCGAGGTCAGCAGTGAACTTGAATATTGCCAAATCCAATGGTAAGTTTTCAGTCATTATCTTCTTCAATCTCTCAACAGAACTTGACTCTGATAATCACTTTCCCTTTCGAGACGTATTTCTTCACTTGGCTTCTAGGATACCACACACTCCTAGCTTATTTCCTACCTCATTTGTTGATCTTTCTCAACCTCTTTGCCTGATTTCTTCCATTCTTCCTGAACTCTACATACTTTAGCAGATTTAGTTCTGAGACTTCTCTGATACTGTCCAAGGAAATCAAACCCAATCCCATGTCTTTATGATGAATCTAAAATTTAGATCTCTAACCTGAACCTCTTCTCTGAGCTTTAGACTCATATCTACTGTTTACTCTATTCTGCAACTCCACTGGAATGGCCAATAGGCTTCTTAAACATAGTATGTCCAAAAAATAACAATAATAGGTAATAAGGAACAAAGGACAGAAGACACATACTCCAGGCTTCTACCCTCTCTGGGCTTCCTCATGACAGGAAATGGCATCACCATTTACTAAAGTGCTCTATTAAAACCTAGCTCCTTAGTGAAAATGGCTGATTTTAGGTCCAGGAAAGAGGAAATACAAGATGAGCCTGAAACATTGTATAATACCAGAAAGTAAGGAAGAAGAAAAGTAAGATAGACCAGGGCATGTCAAAAGGATACAACAGCAAACCTGAAAGAGCTCTCAATGGTCAGAATTGAAACAGTTTAGGCAACAAATATTAATGGTAGTATTATATTATAATCCCAAGGAAAAAATAAACATATATGAGTCTATATGGATCTAAATAAATGGCTGAGTAAACAAGTAAATGAAAGAGAAGAGAAAAACTGCTCCTTACAAAAGGTTTCCAAAGAACATATACAGATCATCCCCATTTAAGAAGTAAAGTTTTATCACCACCATCAACCTTGAGTGTGAACTGGGTTTGGTTAGTTTCAAAAAAACAGAGCATGAGAAATAAAAACAGTAATACTACAGTGGATAAATCTGGCAGACACTATCTCAACCAACTGACTAATGTGAATATTACTAGTGATACATCATGCTGATATTATATATCTCTGATACGATTCAATACGAAGAGTACTTTACTTCTCTGGTGTTCTTCCAAAAAACCCTTACCCGAAATCTAATCATTAGAAAGCATCAGAGAAAACTAAGATTGAGGAACATTCTAAAAAATGTCTACTCATGCTCTTCAAAAAATCAGGATAATAAAAAACAAGGAAAGACAAGCACTGTCACAGATCATCACAAAATGATGACCGAATTCAGTGTGGTATCCTTGATTGGATCCTGTATCAAAAAAAGAATATTCATGGGTAAAATGTGAAATCTGAAGAGTCTGTACCTTGTTTAATAGCATGATACCCAGTGATGGTTTCTTTCTTTGACAAGTGTGCTATCGTTATGTAAGAGTTTAACACTGGGGGAAGCTGGGCAAAGGGTGCATTGGAACTCTCTGTGACACTTATTTTAAAAAGCCTATCAATAATTCATGTTCATCTCTCTTTCACACCCCACAGCCAAACAATCAGCGTTTTCTTTCAGCTCTGCCTTCAAGATGCACCCTGAATCTGACCACTTCTCAGCATCTCCACGACTACCACCTTAGGCCAAGTCCCCACATCTTTCACACTTCCACTACCTGACAATAACTTCGTATCCAGTCTTCACACAAGTGTCAAGTCAAGCT
Source organism: Chlorocebus sabaeus (assembly GCF_047675955.1). Classification (NCBI taxonomy): domain Eukaryota; kingdom Metazoa; phylum Chordata; class Mammalia; order Primates; family Cercopithecidae; genus Chlorocebus; species Chlorocebus sabaeus. The sequence continues at coordinate 52,828,033 of NC_132913.1, read as the reverse complement.
CTTTTCTGACATCTTATATTTGTTATTATTTCTCCTGGAAGCCTCCTCCTACCCCAGATATTGCATTGCCTACTCTCTCACTTCACTGAGCCCCCAAAATATTCTCTTTGGAGAGGACTTTTACAAATATCTTTATTTAAAATAGCTATCCCCATTCCTATTCCTTAACCCTACTTTATTTTTCCTCACAGCGTATTTGTGACATTATAGAGCTATTTATTTATTATCTATCTTGATGACTAATGTAGACATCATGAGGGGAGGGGCTTTCTCTCTTAGGATGGATAAACAAACACCTATTACTTGGTATTTATGGGAAAAAGTATAATCTTACCCAAAGCTGATAGGAGTATGTATTTTACTGCCTTTTGGAAAAAGCAATATGCCAGTATCTATTAAGTCAGTGTTAGTCCATAAATGTCTGTCTCATAAAAAGTAAAGTACAAGTCTATAAGGATATTTTTTAAAGAACATATATTACAGCCTTGTTCATAGTAGCATAAAAACTTACCTGAAACAAATGAGCACCCATAGGGGAAAGACAGACTAAACTGTTATATGTCCATACCTTGTAATATTATGAAATTATTAAACAAATAAAAGTTACTATAATACAGCTATGACAAATAACTTGGGGAATTTCCATAAGGTGCTGTCCAATGAGAAAACCAAGATGAAGAAAAATATATAGCTATGATCTGGTTTTTTTTTTTCACAGAAAACCCTCATAGAAAATATGGCCCATTTTTTGACTAAAAATTCCTCTTAGAATATGTAAATGTTTATGATTATTCAATATTTTAAAAACACATAAAAGAATATAAACTAGGTTGTCAATAAGAGTTACCCACAGGGGCAAGAGATGTGAATGAAGGACATAGGGGAAGAAGATGGAGAAGTCAAGCCAAAAAATAAAAAAGAAGAAAGACAGACAGAAATATTAAACAAAGTCTGTAATATGATAATATCCATGCTTTTAACATAAAATTCTTTGTATGTGTGCATAAAACAGAATTATTCAGGGAAGTCAATTTTAAAATACAAAATGGCTTTTGGACATGGGGCTCACAATTTTTTCAAACAAACATCAACTTTTAAATATAAAATTAATTTCAGAGTTACTTAATCTTACAAAGAAAACAGAATTGCTGGTAGAATTGATCAGATTCCCAGGAAATGCATAAATTCTTACAGATGGTCCTGAGAACACAGCTTAACTGCAGACTATGTTAGTCAGTGTGCTTTCATGTTCAGCTGCAGAAAATAGAAATCGATCCTAAAAAAAGAAAAACTGATATCCACTGATAGGAATAAAAGAGGGAGACATTTACAGAATTTGTTAGCTCAGCTTTTAGTTAATCAAGCAGTCTATGGCACCTACCTTAAATATTTTCATGGATATGTTCCTGCATGGAAACCATGCGATTTTTGTCCTGGAGAATAAGAATGCCCGAATAAGCTCTTGAATGGTTGCTAGGGCTGCCCTGACAAGTTTCATTCTCTTAAAAAACATGGAACAAACCACAGCCTTTCTAGCAATAATATGTCCGTATCTTTTCTGCCACAATAAGATGTTAGGAGTATCCCAAATAGTCCCCTGTAGAAAGTGCTGAGCACCTAATAAGTATTTACACATGTTTAAGTTCTTTCATTACACCCCAGAAGCATTGCACGTTGTGGTAGACAGAAGGGGTATATAATCATGTAATTAGTCTGACCCCAAATTGGTCTGTTTGTAACAACATGGAGCACATAATGCCAATGTCAAATATAAAGTGTAAATAAAGGAAAAAAATGTATGATATCCATTCTGGATATCATAGGAGGGAATTTTATTACAGAAGTCTCTTTGTAAATAGACATCACAATAGATGCCTTTATGATAAAGTGATTTTACCATAGGGTGAATACAGAGGAGCCCTAAATGAAGATTTTTAAAAAAATATAATTAGAGAACTGCAGATTCGACGCTGTTCAAGAGAGAAATGTTAGTGGCATGATGATGTAATAAAAGATGCTTAGGTTCTGGAGTACCAAAAAACAGAGGTTGCCATATTCTGGAAATTTCTAACCTCTGTGACTTTTAACAAATTACTTAACATCAGTCTCTTCATTTCTCATATGGGCATATGAACTCCGATTTTATACTATATAGTGAAAATAAGTAAAACATTTTACTTATTTTTATATCATGGGACTTACAACATATCCTCAATATATTAGTTCTTTTTATTAACCAGAAAATTAAAAAACGAAACAGAATGTGATAGAATATGTATAAATTTAATTAGCAATTGGCTATGAGTAATTTCCACTATTCACTTACAAATAATTTCACTGCTGCAGTGTTGTTTTGAAAAAATATTTAGTTTAGTTTTTTTTCACATTTATGTACTATGGGATCAAAGTGAATTACTAATATGGGGTCCATTGTTATTGGTGACCCAACACATTTTTCTTCCTCCTATGTTTTCTAGTAACATATTCCATGTCTCCTTTCTTGTAGCACTACAATGGAGAAATGAATGAGACAGTCAATCAAAGGACCTCATCCACTGGTGACAGTGTTTGATTCAGTGAAGGGTATGAGGCCCACGCTAGGGTTGTCAGTCAGGCTCCAGTTTAGAAAATAGAGTCCGTGCCAGTCAGGCTCCAGTTTAGAAAATAGAGTCCGTGCCAGGTGGCCTAATGATTCCTGTGTGAAGAAATTTCATACAAGGAAGTAGTTACAATGGTTTTGAGGGAGCTGAGACCCCAAATTTAAAAAGGGAAAAGAAACTCAGATATTAGCAACAGTGGTTAGATGCCACCACCCCTCAGGCTGGAGGCACAAAGGAAGAGGTGATGTAAGTCACCAGAGACCAAGAATGGGTGCTGCCTTCTGGGAGTTGAATCCCTGGGGAGGTTGTTGCATGGGGGCTAGGAATATAAAAGTTGGTCCACTGCAACAAGGCCTGAATCATGAGAAGATGTGGAAGCCACTGGATATACCACCTGAGGCATGGATGGGTGGGTGAGAATATTCTGGTGTATCCCTTACCCCTGCCCTCCATTGTCCCATTAGTGCATCTTATTTGCTGAACCCATCTGGAAGGAAGTAGGCATGGAAGTTGGGAAATGCAATTTGCCAGAGATCCTATCTGAGCACAAATGGACACATACTTGACACATTAAAATAATCCTGGAGATCTAAAGTATTGGAGCTAGGGATGGAAGAGATGCCTTCTTGTCTTCAAGAAGAGAGCAATGTGTATGTCTATAAGTAGAGAGACATTTTCCATGGTTCATCTGGGGAACCCACAATCCCATATACAGTAGGAGAAAATGAGTCTTTTGCAGAGTGAAGAGAGATCCAAGTCATGGTGGACAGGATAGGTATTGAGGTTATCATTTGAACCTCCAATCCACTTTGGCCTAACATGACCTACTCCTGACTCTCGATTACATGAGCTAGGATATCTCTGTTTTATCTAAGCTAGATAGTATAGGGCTTTCATCATTTGCAATAAAAAGTCTTGACTAATATAACCATAATCATTAACTTTGACTATTTTAAAGAAGTACTAGGACAAATGTCTTCTATTACCAGTAAAATAAATGAAATTAAAGAATGCTTGTGGTTATGTATTACCAGTAAGATAAATTAAATGAATGTGGTTATGTTGACAGGCCTTTGTTGCCACAATACTGAATGAATTCTCTCTCTTTTATCTTTAATAAATAATTTAAATTAAAAAAACTCTCCTGAAGTTAGAAAAGTAATTCCCTTCAGCCTTTTAAGATAGAGGAGACAGTTGTATTCCTTGATTCATGTCTGGTAATCAGACAAGAAGAATGCAGATTAATGCCAGATGAAGGTTATCAAAACAAAAATTCACTACAAAGAAACAAAAATGAAGCTGAAGTTCATCTACAGCTATAGAATATGAGATGCTAAGCAGAGCAGTGTTGTTCTATTTTATCCTACCTCAATAACTGAAGATTTTTAAAAAATAAAGTAAGCGAATAACTTATTGTTTAACCCATTTGCAAAAAAAAAATGGCACAGGAGGCCCAGTCAACTTCTTTATCTATCTACATCCTGAAACCTAATGTTTTGAGTTTTTTCTTCTTCTACTTCAAGCAATGCCTTTGTCTTTTATTACTCTCCAATTAAGTGGAAAATCGACATAAATAAATGGGTTTTCCTTTATAGGACAGAAATCACTGGAAACCCAAAGTTGGTTAGTAGTTTTTGCTTGCTTGTTTGTTCGTTTTGACTCCCTAAAACTGAGAATCAGATCTTGTCAATAAACATTTTGTCTGAAGAATGAACTTATAACTCCAATCCCACAAAATTTGCTTCCATTTAATGATGTACTTTTTCCAGGTTGAAGTTTTCTGGAAAGAGAGTTAAGTTTTCTCCAATCCATACAACGTACTAGTTGACAATTATATTTTTTAGCATGGTTGCATGCTAAAAAATGTCATGTCTATTAGTCTGAAGTTCTCAAGCAGAGTATAAGTTCCTTAGGACCGAAACGTGCTTTTCAGTCTGCTCATACGCAGCAATACATCTTCAGTGTAGTCTTTGACATGCGGTGTGCTCCATTAGCCCTCATATAAATTGAATTTTAATAAACTCTTGAGATATATAAAGAATGTATATATCTTTAGTCATGTGAGGTACTAAAAGCAGAGACATGAGAGTTTCAGCATTTTACAAAACTAATTTTAATGGTAATCAGCTTAGGTGGTTAAACTTGATCAGAATCTCAATCTCTATCACTTCCAGTGGTACCGTCATTTTATTCTAATGAATAATACTTTCGATAAGAACTAAAGGACCGCTTGTATTTAATGCAGAATTTTTTAAATTAAAGATTTTAAAAACAGTGTTATTTGTTACATGGCACGGAAATGATGAAAATATTTTTATTTTCTTGTAGAAAGCATAGCATACTATAGTGGTTAACAGTGCCAGCACAGGAGTTTGAGCTGGTTTTAAGTTTTTAATGCCAGCATTTACAAACTGTGTGGACTTAGATAAGCTACTTATCCCCTTTGCATCTCAGTTTCCTTATCTGTTGCATAAGAATAAACTCTGCTAGAACTACCATCCCTACTCACCTCAAATGTTGTTTTGTGAGGATTACATTATATGATGCTTCAAAAACATTCAACATTAAAATGAAGGATCAGACGCAAGAGGGTTATTGGTAGTGCTGTCTTGTATAACTTTCATCTTATTATCTCTTTTTTATGTGAATTTGAAATGCATTTAAAAATGTATTTTAAGATAATCTTGAACATTTTAAAGGTCTCTTAATGAACATACATTGCCACATTAATTAGATACTCATGTGAAATTAAAGAAATTAATTTAGAATGAAATAGAGTCAAAGGCAATTATAGTTTTACATTAGGAAGGATATTTTTCAGTTTATCATATTAATAGGTCAAAATAGGATTACCTGGCTATGTACTATTAGGAATCTGATACAACTCTACGTTCATTATTAATTAGAAAGCATTAATGGAAGAATATTTCCTTAATTTAGGACAAAGTATATCCTATGGCTAAATTAAAGGTGAAATGGTGGAGGCACTTCCATTTTTAAAGCACTATACCCTTTCTAGTACCCAAAATAACCTTTTAGAACATGTAATTACAAAATCCCATTCACAGTAGACACAACAATTGTTAAAAACTTAGCAGGGAATATGCATTGCAAAAAGAAAAACGTAAAATTCTGCTGTGTATAAAATAATAGTTAAATACAAAAAGATATCTAATGTGTTGCCTAAATTAATCTACATATTTAATGGAATTCCAACGGTGTAACAAGTTTGCTTAGTAGCTTAAAAATATTCTTCTAAAATTTAAATAATAATCACGTGAGATAACATTAAACGTTAAGAGTACGGTAGTGTACTGATTTTCTGTTAATAGTGGTGGGTTACGAAATATTGAGAACTCTCATCTGAGATAACAAAATTTACTACAAAGCCATAATAAAACACTAATGCTGTTTTTAAAATAACCAGAGCATGTAATAAAAAGAAAACCACAAACACTGATCACACTATATGTGATAATTTAGCATAAGAACAGAATTAAAAATAAATAACAAATAATATATTATTTAATACATCATTTTAGGAAAACTGGAAAATTATCTCTAAATGTCACACAATATGCCAATAAAATTTTCAAATGGACTAAAGGTTTAAATACATATAGAAATTTATGAAAATCATAGGAGCAATTATTTGTGTATAATTGATCTTGGCAGTAGAAGTTTGCCTACACAGTTCCTAATGCTAAATTCATAATATATTTGACAGTATAAATATGTTTCACTAGCAAACATAGATTTAGAAGAAAAGTGACAAAATAGGAAAGATATTGTGTATGCATTCACCAAGTAACTAATCCTTAATATTATAAAACAATGAAAAAGAAAATCACCATCATAATAAAAAACCTGGATAGGCAATTCACACACATACACACACACACACACACACACACACACACACACACATACACACACACACACATACACGGCAAATGATTAAATACATAAATAATTAGCTTCCTAATATTCAGAAAAATTCAAGTGCAAGCATTGGTATATGTTTTCACTAATCATATTAGTCTGTATGTATGTGGGGGGGTCTATAATGCTTGCATATATGAATGTATTTATACATACACAGAGAGAGAGAGAGAGACAGAGGAAGAGAAAGAGAAAGAGAGAGAGCCAGGGTGGGTGGGCGGAGAGAGAGAGAGATTCAGACAGACATAAGAGAGAGAGAAAATACCTAACCAGTTTCGGTAAAGTGTTTGGTAAGGTGTTGAGGAAATACGCACTCACATATTAGAAGTGGGCATATAAATTGGTAAAGTTTTCTGGAAGGCAATTAAAAACAATACCCTTTTAACTATGATTTCCACCTTTAGAGATTTGCTTTAAGATTAATCTACAAGTAAGTCATAAACAGCAGTAATCATATTGGTGGAAAATTCTAGAAAACTATAATACCAAAATAGATCCAGTTAGGATAAAGTATATACAAATAAATTGTGAAAATATATATAGATTTTTTAAATCACCCAGAATTCTACTACTTGTTGAATATTACCATCTATAGAAAATGTGTGTTTTTCTTTTTCCTTCTGGATCTCATTATACCACGAATTTAAGATTTTATAAAACTTGATGAAATTAATATAATTTTGCAAACCTCTTTACAAATGTGAATATATTTTATGTCAATAGATACATTTATTTAGCTGTTTTTGTTGATTTTATCATACTTAATTATGTGGATTTTCCAAAGATTATTCAACAAATTGCATAGTATGTAGGTTCTGCATACTTTTTCACCATAAGAAAAGATACTGGCCGGGCGCGGTGGCTCAAGCCTGTAATCCCAGCACTTAGGGAGGCCGAGACGGGCGGATCACGAGGTCAGGAGATCGAGACCATCCTGGCTAACACGGTGAAACCCCGTCTCTACTAAAAAATACAAAAAACTAGCCGGGCGAGGTGGCGGGCGCCTGTAGTCCCAGCTACTCGGGAGGCTGAGGCAGGAGAATGGCGTGAACCCGGGAGGCGGAGCTTGCAGTGAGCTGAGATCCGGCCACTGCACTCCAGCCCGGGCTACAGAGCAAGACTCCGTCTCAAAAAAAAAAAAAAAAAAAAAAAAAAAAAAAAAGAAAAGATACTGCAAAAATCATCCTTAAAGCTAAAACTTTTTCCTACATTTCAGCTTTTTAAAGAAACAAAGAACTGTTAAATACACCAGTTCTAAATATTTCAACGTTCTAATTTACTAATAAATGAGAACGTTGAATTCTGATTTAGTAATAAATGGAAAGGTTAACGAAACTATATGAGGAGTTTGGCAAGTTACCTAGTTCATACTGGCAGTACTGTATGCATAAATTGAAATCTTCATGAATATCTGATATGAAAACTTATTTTTCAATAAAGCTGAACCTGTTGAAGCAGACTCTAATTGTATTTAACAATCTTAATAGTTGCTATATAACTGGCCTATTTCAGTTGACTCACGTTATGCTTAATATGAAGAAAACATTTCATCAGTTGAATCTTTTTTAGTAAAAAGTCATGAACACACCAATCAAAAATAAACATATTTAGGAACTAAAGTAAGGAGAATTAAATGAGATAATTTGTTTAAAGCATTGAGCACAATGCCTGCCAAATGATAAAATGCTCAATAACACTCGCCATTCTGATTATTCCCATTAAGCAATGTGAGGGAAATATTGGACAAAGGCCCTGCCATCAAGGAACTTAAAATAATTGTAATTATAAATTTCAACCATTTCCATACTCTCACTTCAAAGCTACTACAGAAGAGCTACTCTGTTGAAAATAATAATGTAGTCTGTGTTTATCCTTTTTGTACTCCATTCTTTAATTTTTCAAATAAACATTTGTTTATCAGACATTGAAGGGCATTTTAAAAACATATGACTTTTCTTATTAATGTTCATGAATTACTTAGTTAACTTAACTCCCTAGGTTTCCTTTTGCAGCCTCTCTAGCTTTATGCCTATTTATAAAATCCAAGCCAAAAGTATGACATCGGTCTTATGTAACCATGATCTTAGCATAGCATTTCATTATAACTGATTAATGACCACTATAATGGGAAGCCTAATCATCAATTCTTTTGGCATGTAAAGAGTTCTTGAAATATATATCTATAAATGTATATATATCCGCAATATGTACTAATCTCTCCAAGCCAAAATGATGGTTGTCATAGAAACAGCAAACAGCAGAAAGTCGGATCTGACATAGCAAGAAGATAATGGACAGCATCTTTGGAGGAAATCATAAAATAGGACAGGCTATGTTGGAAAAATTATATATAATATTAATTGCCATGATTTCTTCCAAACCAAGGTTCTCAAAGATGGAATTAAATACCCTAGCCTCTGATAAATTTAAAGTATATACATTTTTTAAAATGTGGGAGTTGTAGGCATTAGAACAAATTTCAAGATCAAATATAAATAACGGCCAGGTACGGTGGCTCACACCTGTAATCCTAGCACTTTGGGAGGCCTAGGTGGGAGGATTGCCTGAGGTCAAGAGTTCAAGACCAGCCTGGCTAACATGGTGAAACCCTGTCTACACTAAAACTACAAAAATTAGCCGGGTGTGGTGGCACTTGCCTATAATCCCAGATACTCAGAAGGCTGAGGCAGGAGAATCGCTTGAGCCCGGGAGGTGGAGGTTGCAAGCGAGCCAAGACTGCAAGATTGCGTCACTGCACTGCAGCCTGAATGACAGAGTGAGTCTCCGTCTCAAAATACATATACGTGTGTGTGTGTGTATTTATATTATATATACAATATATATACATACACACATATACATATAGATATGTATATATTCTTTATATGATTTGTAAGTAAAATATGTGCATTTTCCATCTCACATGATATTTTCACCAACATTACAATCCAATGGCATAAAAATATGTAACAGTTTATGTATTTTGCATATCTACATGACACAATTAATGGGACCCAGCACAGAATGGGTCTCACTATGGAAATACTTAGCGCTTTTAGCACTCTATTTAGCAGTCTTCACCAGTTTTCATGTTTCTTTTGAAAATTGTTTTAATTGAGTTTGAGTTTTTGATGTTTTCTTTCTTTCTCTTTTTTTTTTTTTTTTGGTGATGCTAAGACTGTTGTAGTTGTACATTAAGGATTGTAAAGAGACTTAAGAGTTCACTATATAAATCAAGTTTCATAAAATTTTATTCAAATGTCTAGAACTGTAAATTATATAACTCAGTCTTTACTACCACTCCCTTATTATAATATTTGTGAGATAAAGGCAAATGCAACAAACTGAGAGTCCATTGTAATTTTCACTCACTGCAAATACTTTTCTACCTGAAAATTAAATATCATTAAAAAGATGTTTTTCCAAGTTTTTATGTGCTGATTTTTGGTTGAAAAGTAAGTTATATTTTTTGTTTTGTTATATTTATTCTGATTGCTCTTTCTTCCTTACATTTAAAAACTATGTTTTTGACCTTAGTCCAATTCTCAATGGAGTTCAGTATTTTTGAGACTTTAACTATTCCAGTTCCTGCAAGATCACTGTAGCCGAACATGTAAAACATATGGTACAATAATTCTGTGGCCCTAAAACATTCCCAGCTTATTTACAAATTCCTCAAACAAAAAAAGAAGGATTTCTTTTTATGTACAAACATGCACTTCCCAGAGTGAAAGGATTAAATATTATTGCAGCCCATTTAGAAATCACACCAACTGTCTCTCTCTCTCTCTCTTTTTTTTTTTTTTTTTTTTTTAAGCAGGACCATATTTAATTCCTTCCTGCATTCACTCACACACAAATACTCTTCCCCCAAGCTGTCAAAAAACATCAGACTGCCTGATCTGCACAGCGAATTTCAAAACCTTTTGAGAAACACAAGGACATTTGCTTCAGGCACTGATTTCATCATCACCATCATAAACACCAAGTATAAAGCAAGTCAATCTCTGGTATTCAAACCAAAGCTAGAAGATGATGGTACTTTGAAGATGGTTAGTAGAATTTTAATCACCTAAATTTGTTTGGATGCATTTTTCAAGCCATGAGATTTTGCACTTGGGCAATCATTCATTTATTGCCTGTGACCACTCCTAGATGGCCCCAAAGTAAGGATGTGATTCTCTAACAAGAGGTTTATAAAATACAAACACTCTAAGATTTATTTGTAAATAAATTACACTGTCAGATGAAAATGTTTTGATCACTAATGTGAAGATGGTATCTTTAATATTTAATAGCAACTTTAATTCTTGTGCTCTTCATGAAATGTAGCTACAATATCAGTTCCACCTACGAACATCCTGAGTAAATAATAGATGTGGGAAATTTGGAGGTTTTCTATGATGTATTTTGCATCTCATGCTAATAAAGCCATATCCTTCAAATGATGTCAGCGATAGTACCATTAATATCACCAGGACTACCTTTATATTTAGCTTTTCATGGGAGTTAAAACCACAGTGGCTGTTGTTTTTCTAGATTCATTGTTACAGATAAATAAAATTTTATTCGAAATTTGGTCCAATTGTTCTTTTGAGCTTAAAGCCAAATTTAAATGAAGTTTGCTGGGAATTAAAACAAACAAGCAAATATAAAATCCAACTCTGTCCCTAGCCAGTAAAGTTGAATATAATTACTCCATTCAGTCAGAAGCTGTGACTAAGTGAGTCCATTTGAAATGCAGGGTAAGTGGGTTTCTGAATTCTTGAATTATTGAACAAGTAATGCAAGGTCCTGGAGTTCAAGAGATAGAAAGATATTATCTTTTTTTCAGGGAGTCCAGGATATCCCTTGATCCATCTGGCAAAAGTGGAATATATAAAGGTTTTACCTTTAAAGTAAATGAATTAACCCTTGATTTGTTGCTGCTGTTAAAGATTCACACTGCATACTTCATCTAACCTACTTTTCATTGTAACATTTTCACGTTATCACAAGTAGCATTATGTCACCAAGACAAACCAATTTCCTTCATGTAAATGTAAAACAACATGTTTGCTGTAAGATATTTCCATCAATGTCAATGACATACAAGGAAAGTCTCAACAATCTGCCCTGTCACTTACTTACAGAAAGGAGAAGCAAAATGTTCTTTCATGCTCAAATTGAATTCTCTGCCCACTATTTCATTTAGCTCATTGAATTTGTTCATAAACTCATCACTAGTACTGTCCTAAAGTCACAAAAAGCCAAGAAGAAATGAGAAGCCAATTACATTTACCAAAAGATAGATTCATTCTATATAAGAGATGCTGGCATAAAAGATACAGCTACGTCTTTCACTTGATGATTTGTGTCCCTCTACTTAGTAGCCAGGCTTGTAACTGAACCATCAGAGAGCTGTGTGGTCTGGTAGAGAGGCAGACTCCAGGGATCTACATTAAAGTCCTCTGCCACCAGCTCACATTTTGATTCTTGTCAAATTACTCTCCCTGGACCTTAGTCTCCACATCTGCAAAATAAAGGAGTCAGCCTAGACACTCTCAAAGGTCCTACTAGTTCTCATAGTCTGTGAATTCAAAATGAGGTTTGACTCTTCATTGTTAGTTTTTTCTCAGTTATATACAGAGCACTAGATCCTCTTAAAAACACTAACATGGGTTTTCTTCTTCAATTTGCCCAACTTTATAAAATAATTAATAAAGTTTTGTATTTATGATCAGGCTAAGAGTAACCCATAGTGATAGATAGTCCTCTGTAGGTCATATTGCCATTTATTCTTTACCCTTCCTCATCACTGTTTATCTGAAGTCATGGTTCTGATTACACACTCAATTACAAGTTGTTCAATGATGCATATCACCATTCCCTTCCAGAGGAGTATTGACAAATGCCTCCCTGAAAATTCACAAAGAAAAGCACATGAACAGCACTAGAGGGAGCAAAAAAAAGACTTATCAAACATTGCTGTTGCCTTCTTTAATAGCCTAAATATTCTCCTCTGACCACAGTGGATATGTATGTATTTTCTCCTTTCTAGACTAGAGTAATGGTGGTGAAGTGGAGCAGTTATAACCACACATCAAAATAGTTATTAAAAAATAAAACCACTCTCCACTATACTGTTAACCTTCCAGGGAACTGTTCAGGTGCTCAGAACAACTGCCTGACCTATAATTTTTCAAACCTCCCTAAACCACCAGAACATCACTTTCATCTGGAAAGCATCTTGAGCCATAATTGTAAGGCCTGATGGTGTTTAAATGTACATTATAGGTACTTTGTGAACTCACAAGCTATAGAAATCAATAAGTGTCTTGCATAGAGAAGTCCTGCAATTGATTTTTCCAGGAGAGAGCCAATTTGTAACTTTAGGAAAGTCATAGACACCTGGGATGTTGTAAGTATGCTGGCAGTTTAAAAAAAAAAATCACAGGGGTGTGGAAAACACTGCACTGCACTGCTAGATGAGGAAGTATCTCAAAGATATAGGGTTTTAAACTGATGATGATTTTTAGGAGTGGCTAAAGGAAAAGAAAAAGATTGAGAAATAGTAGGTAGCTCCTGCAGTGCTCTAGGACTGGAAAAAGAAGAGTTCTCCCAAGTACACAGAAAGGATATGAATAGAGTGCTCCTAAGGGTCTTGAATGTAAATATGTACTATTGCTCATCTAAGGGTAAGAATATCCAGTGGACTCTTTTTCTCCAGCTTTTAAGATGTGTCAGAAAATGATTCATTCACTCAATAAAAAAACTACAAGCATCATCTGGTGCTCAGTACTCTTCTAAGTATCATAGGTAATGGCTCAGTGGGAAAGGCAATGTCAATGCCATCCACAAGGTTACAGTCACTTGGAGGGAGGTGTGAAAAGGCTTTAGATAAATCCCAAACAAAACTTATCCTCTGAAATTCTACTCTCTGGCCATAACTTTTCCACGTAACTGGGGAATCATATCCTCAGAACAGCACCTGTATTCTCCCTTCTCCCAAGCGTTTTTATCTCCTCTTTAGATTTTTACACTTTCTAAAAGTTCCAAATAAAATAGGTTCTACTGCAGTCAAGAGACAAACGTTTTTATTCAAAATGATTCTAACAATGATGGAGAATTATGAATACCAAATAAAATTTTGAATCCTCGGGGAGAGAGAAGAGGATTAAAATAGGATCTCAGGTCACAGAACTACATTGGATGAACTTCAGTGTAATTTTTTTGAAAATTATGCTTTAACTTCTGAGGTACACGTGCACAACGTGCAGGTTTGTTACATAAGTATACATGTGCCATTTGTGCCATGTTGGCTTGCTACACCCATTAAGGCTGTTTTGGTGAGTTTAAACTCCCCAAATATAAATACCCCAGAAAAATAATGCTAGAAAGAAACTATTGTGAAAACAGCCTCTCTTGAATGATACTCTTTTATGCTGAATAATTTTTACCTTTACTCATGGACTATAATGTTAAAAGGAAGTTTACACCTATCATCTCATGAGGGGTGGGTGAAGGTAAGGGGCTTTCCCTTCATTTAGTTTTGCTGTGCATGTTAACTTCTAAAATATAATTTTGAGATTCTTTTCCCTTAAGAATTGAGGTTGAATGAGCACAGAGCTGCTGGAAAAGGATCACCTATTTCACAACCTTCATATGTGCATCTGTTACCAAGACCGTAATTTGAAAATGGGTAGAATTTTAAGTTAGAACACGTCATACTAAGTTAGATGGTATTATTCACATGAACTGCTTGGGAGAAGTATATACATGAAGAAAGCTGCCCTTACTCAAGAGCATGAACCTAGCCTTGAATCTGAGTTTTACCTATGTCCAAATAACTATAGGATCTCAAGGTTTTCAAGGCCTTGATTTCACATAAGCAATCTTTTTAAAAACAAACATCATTTTCTCATCTAGGAAGTAATTACATGTATTAATTACTTTAATTAATACATTAATTAATATATTACATTGTATTAATACATTAATTACAAGGAATTAATGTATTACACTCAGCACTGTAAATATTCTGCAACTCATTGACCAATCTATAGAAGTTCAAAATGGCTTAACTGATTAGATTTCAAAAGATAGATTTATTTCGGCAAGCTGAAGACACTCATTAAATTATTTTCAGTTGTCGTCTGCTTACCTCCGATTGGACTCATTTCTGCCTCCTATATACTCACTCCATAGAAATGAGTAGAAGTACACTGCTGAAGTTTAATTAACCAAAATTATATCATGTTTTACAAATACTTTGGTGTGATGAAGAACTTAAGAGCAGATACAGGCCAGTGAATTAAGCTAAAGCCCCCAAGAATGGCCCATGCAACACAATTTAGAGCACAACTGAAATAGAGCTTTAGATACTCACTGGTAAAATCATTAAAAGTGAACCATTGACACTATCAACACTCTCAGCACTGTCACAGCTGAAAACTTCATCATCTGATTCCTGCACTGAAGAGCAGGGTGAGGAGCCGTCGACTTCTTCAAACTTCCCCTTTAAAATTCCACTCATAGCTGCAGCGCTGTCACATGTACCTGTAACGGGAACAGGAGCAATGGAGCTGCTGATTGGATAGTCAAAGTCTCAAAGTCAATCGCGGGGGGCTGTACATTTTTGAACCACACATACAACATTATCATATCCATGCAGAAATTATTCTTCTCATAATGTTAGAAAGCATTGAAAACAATTCTACCCTAAGTCATCATTTTTATTCTCGTCCTGACAACAGTGTCTTATAAGAAAAAGTAAAAATTAAAAATATGAATATATTTGCTGCATAAGGAGATATGGCTTACTGTTTTGAAATGTCAAAATGGGGGTCAAATACACTTATTTGATTTGTTCTAGTAAATCGTGTATTGTCATTGACAGAGCCAGAGTTCAGAACAAAATAGCTCACTCACTTGCATACTGTCATATCCAGAGCATACTGATTAGGGTACATCTATCTTGCTTGGGATTTCTTTTTTCTCAGGTATAAAGGCATCTACTTTCCTGGGGCTCTTTGTCCATCAAAAATCAAATTGGTTGCTAGGAATGGCGATACCTGCAGAATTTAGATGCCTTATCATGTCTCCAGTCAATTTAGCAGAGCTACAGGGAATACTTGAGTCCTATGTCAAGGAGTTTGGCTGAATAGATTTTATACATGGCAAACCAGAGTCCTTAAATATTTTTTTGAATAAAATATTAATTTAAATCTCTTCACTCTCCATATTAACATGATCAGTGAAAGCCAGTCATATGCAGCCTGATACATTTCTTAAAATTTATTTACATCAATTTAGATGAATCACTAAACCTGAGAGTAGCAATTTCTTCATAGCTATATAGAGAAGCAGTGAAGGTGATCATGGGTTGCAAACAAAGATTCCTACACTGGTAGGTAACCTCAATAAGTAAGTTGGGTCATATGTAATAGAATCATACTCATCTTAGTCTTCTCTTTTGTCCAGTTATTTGCAACAAAGATACCAAGAAATACTTCACCTGAATGAAAATGATAGCATAAGTACAATAGTAAACGACCTCTTATTCAAGGAGACAATAGGTAGCAAGAAGTGTAACCTGTGGAGAGCCAGAGAAAGCATGCTCAGGCCAAAGGCTGAAGCTGTTACTTGGGTGCAGGTCATTTTGCTCTATGCTTTTCTTATTTAATCTCCTCTAACTCTGGCCAATGCCCCATTCATATTTAGATTCTACATTTTTCTTTCTCTTACTAATTTTGTTTACAAAGTCAAAGGAGCAATATTTAGACTGCTTATAAATTAAATCCCAACTTGAACTGGCTCTACAAGATAGCCCAAGATTGGTTTGGATAGATAACTTGGAAGAGTTAACAGACTAGGGAATCAAAACATCTCTTCCCCATCAGCTTCACACACTATCTGAAATGCTCTTGACTAGAGATGCATCAGTTTGGGGAACAAACTTGTTTACAAAAGACACCTGCACAATATATGATATCAAGGAAAAGTGACATCTTAAGCCATCAAATACCAGCATGGTGGTCCTATCTATACCTTTCTGGTAGTAAGAATCAAGTCTAACTGAAGGGACTTTTTTTATTTTTTTAAGAAAGTAGCAAACTAGAGACTGACCACCCTCCTTGTGCAACTCGTGGACATCATGCTCACCCTTGATTTTGGTAGGTAAAATTCCCTGGGGCATATTTATTCCATGTCTTTCTGTTGACTGACTTCTTCCATTTCTTTATTTTCTGCTTCCTCATATCCCCAGCTTATAGATGGCTTTGGCTTCTGACAGACTTACCTCTACCTTATCATATCCTCATATTCTGTCGGCCTCTATGCTGAACACTAATGACTCCTTTTTTTTTTTTTTTTTTAAGGGAATTTGAGTATCATCCTTTGATCCTTTGGTTGAGTATCATCCTTTGGTCATTTATGCTATTCTATAGAAAAGAGATCTATTTGTCTGTCATTTGTTTACGGGCCATTCATTATTCAGTAAACATCTACTGAGCTTTTATTATGTTCCAATGACTATTTTAGATGCTGGGGAGTGACAAAGAAGCAACATCAACAACATTAAGTTTTGTTTTCTTTTTTTTTTTTTTTTTTACTCTAATGGTGCTTATTACTGGGTGTTATTAGGGAAAGGAGTAGACAAATAAGAAGAAGAAAAAATAAGTTAAATATATAAACATCATATGGAGATAAATACTAATGAGAAAAATAAGCCATTAAGTGATATGGTGACTATAGGGTTGACTGAGCAAGAACATTTCATTTTTAGTTGATCAGTGAACTAATGTCACTTCACCAAGAGGTAATAACATGGAGGAGGTGAGGGAACCAACAATTTGGACTTCTTAGGGAATAGCAGTCTAGGACAAAGGAGTAGTGTGTGCCAAAGCCCAAGAGAGACACAGTGGGTGATAAGATCAGACAGGTCTTCAGGGCTTGACTGTGTAGAGCCTTCAAGGACTTTGGCTATTTCTCTAAGTGAGATAAGCCACTACAGGTACTTAAAACTATAGGGTTTAAGTAGTATAGTGCCAAGATCTGGCTTACATTTTAAAGAGACAACTCATCAGTTTGTTATTTCATCAGAAAACAGAGGGTCTATAATAAAGAAGGTAGCTTTGATGGGAAAAAGGAAAAGCCTAGTAGGGAGGATTTAGTGGCTCCAATAAGCAGTTACAATCAGAAAACCTGATAAGTCACCGGGCTGAAGAGGTCAATAGTTCCTTTGGGGTGGGAGTTGGGGAATAAGAATTTAGAAAGAAGTTAAAGTGGGGGGAAGGTCAAAGTGTTTCCTAAAATAATTTAGTTACTTAATTTCACCTAGGACCATCTCTGGTTTCTAGCTTTGTTAATTATTCGATGATGATGGAGGTACCTTACCTACTAGATTTAAAATAAGAATCATCCAGATGCTATGTACCACTTGTGGTGCTACTGTGGCAAAATAACAACACAAATGTAAGCTTTCTTTTATCACTCTAAAGAAATATTTCTTTTAATTCAATAGAGTAAAGGCAATATGTGGATGGTGATCATTCTCAAGGATGTATTTATTGATCGGAAGATGGAGGCACGGAATTAATAACTATTTTATCCATCATTCGCCCTAAAGTTATTTATTCAATATTTTTGAAAGTCAAATCACCACTACCTACTATAATAGGGACTACAGGACTCTGGATCTGGGTTGACCCACTTTGAAAGCCAAGCAGCCTGCACCTTAAAAACTCACTTGTAGACCTAACATAACCTTTATTTGGTTAGACAGACGCTCATCTTGCAGTGATGTTTGACAGTTTTAGAAATATTGCAGGAAAGTTCTGAAGGACTGAAAGCTATTGTTGATTTTTTAAAATGTTGTTGTACCTCATGTTTATCAGTTATAGGAAACTATTTGGAAATTGCTGCACTACATAGGTGTTTAATTGATTTTTTTATCTAATATAAAATCAATGTAAATAATTTCTGTCAATGTGATATATTTGGTCACATTTATACTTCTATGCCCTGGAAGCTCTGAAGATACTTGCACAAAGTCATTAGAGAAAGATTGAATTGTACAATTATATATCTAAGTAAACACAAAAATAAGGTGGAAAAAAAATATTTTCCACCTTAGTTTCTGATAGACACAGTATCTATAAGGACTTTGATCTTGGACTTCCATCCTCCAGAACTTTGAGAAATAAATTTCTGTTGTTTATAACTCTCCCAGTCTGTGATATTCTGTCGTGGTAACCAGAACTGATTAAGACATAGAGTAATCACAGTTTGAATTAAAATATTCAAAATGACAATATAGTAATTTTAAACAAAGCTTAGGAGACTCAGAGAGAGAGAAAGAGCGAGAGCAAGCAAGAGAGAGAGAGAGATTGAGTGAGAAAGAAAGGAATTGTTTTCTTCTAGTTTGTTTTCACCAATCTAATTCTGTAGTACACTCTGGTTGTACTACCAAAATTGCGATGTTGTAATGATTCCATGGCAATAGAAGCAAGATCACACAGGGAAAGCTAAATTGTGAGAGAATAGGATGCTACTCCCATTCAGATGTCTGCAGTAATAGGTGGGGAGGGAGGAAAACTATGGGAAAAGACAGTTATTATGAACATTCTTTATTGAGTTTGTCCTATCCACATAGTCAAGCAAAAGTGACCATAAACAATATTTTTAAAACACCCTATAATACAGAATGCTCTTTCTGACAGTACATGGCTGGAAAAAACTGTTAGCAAACAGAGGGAAGTACAGATGACTTGATTTATATCTTCTAGCACTGAAAAATGGTATTTGTTGTGTATGTTAGAGGTCAGAAGTTCCGCAATTCTACTCCAAGGTCCCCTCACAAGCCCTGAGTTGGTCCAAAAAGATGATACCTTCTTAGGTTTTTAAAATAGATCTCCTATAATCCCAGGACTTTGGGAGGCTGAGGCAGATGCATCACTTCAGGCCAGGAGTTTGAGCCTGGTCAACCCCATCTCTACGAAAAATACAAAAATTAGCCAAATGTGGTGGTGCATGCTTGTAATACCAGCTACTTGGGAGGCTGAGGCATAAGAAAATTTGCTTGAACCTGGAAGGCGGAGGCTGCAGTGAGCCAAGATAGCCTGGGTGACAGTGGGACTCTTGTCTCAAAAATAAAATAAAATAGCTCTAATGGGAATTGTTGCATTATTACTGATTCTATATACAATAATTCATTTTAAGATGTATATAAAACACAATTTTCTTACTAGTACTCCTAAGATAAGAATTGTTACAATTGCTATATTTATTCAATAGAATGCTATGATCTGAATGGTTGAGTCCCATAAAATACATATGTTGAAATTTTAACCCCCAAGGTGGTGGTATTACGGGGTGGAGCTTTGGGGACATAAGTAAGTGAGCATGCTGGCTCACATCTGTAATCCTAGCATTTTGAGAGCCAAGGCAGGCAGATCATCTGAGGTCATGAGTCTGAGACCAGCCTGGCCAACATGGTGAAACCTGGTCTCTACAAAAAATACAAAAATTGGCCCAGTGTAGTGGAGCATGCCTATAGCCCCAGCTACTCGGGAGGCTGAAGCACAAGAATCGTATGGACCCAGGAAGTGGAGGTTGCAGTGAGTCAAGATCACTCCACTGCACTCTAGCCTGGGCAACAGAGCAAGGCTCCATCTCAAAAAAAAAAAAAAAAAGCACATCTCGTGATCTGAGATCTGAGAGGCTAGAGCTGGAAAAAAGTCTTCGCAGAAAAAAAGAAAGAACGGAATCTGCACTGTTACTACTAATTTGCCTTCCTGTATATAGGGAAGCAGTACTGTGTACTACAATAATACTTACACTGGGCAAATCATTAAATTTCCTGGGGAGATTTTTTAAAATATATACAGAGTCTCAGAAACCACCAGGAATCCCTGGCATGGTGAAACACCAGTTGCTTCAAAACCCAGTTTCACCATTTCCTGAATAGGCTCTCTTGAGCAAGTTATTTAATTTCTCTCAGTCTAAGTTTTCTTACCTGTCAAATGGGGCTAATAGTAGCTATTCTATTTTATTTTATTCTTCTATTTTTATTTTAGGTTCAGGGAGTACATGTGCAGGTTTGTTACATGTGTAAATTGTGTGTCACGGGTGCTTGGTGTACGCATGGTTCCATCACCGAGGTAATGAGCGTACCCACTAGGTAGCCTTCCAGTCCGCTTTCCCACACTCTGTCACCTCGAGCCCTCCCCAGTGTCTACTGTTCCCATCTCTGTGTCCATATGTATTCAGTATTTAGCTCCCACTTATAAGTGAGAACACGCGGTATTTGGTTTTCTGTTCTTGTGTTAGTTTGCTTAGGATAATGGCCTCCACGTAGCTATTTCATAATGCCAGAATGTGCATTGTAGGTGTTCTAATTTCCATACTACCCACCCCACTGGTACATAGTTTGTATTCCAGGATGCCTTGTATTAGAGCTAAAAACAAAAATCACACTCTAAAATCTTGTCTGGGTGTGTAATCTAGCCAGTTTAGCGTAAAGGAGAACTATAAATCAGGACTGAGTGCTCACACCACACCATTTCCACTTTGAGGTAGGAATGAATAGAGGCAGCACAGAGCACTAGGAAAGATGGTGAAAAGTCTTCCTGTTGAGGATGCCCTGGCTGATTTGGTGGGTAGGCATGATCAGTTGGTGTCAGAGCACGTTGCCTCCCTTGTTAAGTGATCCTGTCTTGTCAAAGCCCACCTCACACTCCAGGAAAGATGCTGGTGCTCCCTAAGCAGTCACCAGCAGTCTGGTTTGAACTACAGTAATCTCAGGGGGTTTGTCAGGGTATATTTCCTCTCCTGTCAAGTGATTGTATCGTGCCAAGAGTCTACTCACGCTACAGGAAGAAGTGTGCATTGATTAAGTCCGTACGTGCAATTTTACACCTGTAGTTTCTCCACTAATAACATGAGCATATAACCTTCTTATTCAGTGTTTTCCAAATCCATGTGCTTTTGTTTTATTTGATTTTTGGTTTTGGGTCTAATGCATTGTATTTCATTGAATAATTAGGCCATGATATTTAACCAAACCCCTAAAGGGACATGTTTGGTTTATTTTTGAGTATTTGTTATTATAAATCACAGTATAATTAGCATTTCCTTTTTTATTTAAATTTTTTTCTCATTTTTATAGACAGAGGATCTCGCTATGTTGTCCAAGCTGGTTTTGAATTCCTGGGCTCAAGCGATCTTCCTGCCTCAGCCTCTCAAAGTGTGGGGATTACAGGTGCAAGCCACTGCACCTAGCCAACATTTTATATACATTTATATATCTATCTCTTATTATACCTTTAAGGATGAATTCCTAGAAGTGGAAATATTGAGTCTTTCATACACATTGCCAATTTGGTTCTTCCAGTAAGGTTCTGCCAATTTACATTTCTTTAAGGGTGCATTGGGATATTACTTCACTCTTGCCAATACTGTGGCATTGCTATTTCTTAAAACTGTTTATGAACTTGTCAGCTACTCAAGATAATACTTATAGTTAACACACACAGAGTGCTCACTGTGTGCCAAGCACTGTTCTAGCCCTTCATATATGTACTAGGTAGGATTCTAAAGTGGCCCTTAAGATGCCCTACCATGTAATACATACACCCTGTGCCCGTATAACCGTAGATATGTGAATACTGTGAGACACCACTCCTGCGATTGTATTATGTTTATGTTGCTATGTTTATGTTACATAGCAAAAAGGATTTTGCATATGAATTAAAGACCCAAACCAGATAGAGAGATGACGCAGGTGGGCTTGGCTTAATCACATGAGTCCTTGGAAGCAAGGTCTAGAGGTCAGATACTATGGATGAGAGGGATTCAGTGAGAGAGGGATTCTCTGTGGCTGACAGGAAATAGGAAAGAGTCACATGACAGCGCATGTGTGTGGCTTCCAGGAGCTGAGAGCAACCTTCAGCCAGCTGACAGCAAGCAGGAAAGAGAAACCTCATTTCTATCAGCCCAAGGAGCAGAATTCTGCCAAAAACCAGAATAAGCTTGGAAGTAGATTTTCCCCCAGAGTGACCAGATACGAGTTCAGCCAAGTGACACCTTTATTGTAGCCTTGTGAGGCCCTGAACAAATAACCTACTCATATCGTGCAGGACTCTTTTTTTTTTTTTTTTTTTTGAGACCGGTCTCACTCTCTCACCCAGGCTGGAGTGCAGTGGCAGTGGCCCGACCGTGACTCAGTGCAGCTTCAACCTCATGGGTTCAAGTGGTGATCCTCCTGCCTCAGCCTCCAAGTAGCTAGGCGTACAGGCATGTAACACCACGCCTCACTAATTGTTTTGATTTTTAGTAGAGATGGGATCTCACTATGTTGAACTCCTGAGCTCAAGCAAACCTCCCGCCTTGGCCTCCCAAAGTGCCTGTGCAGGGCTCCTAACCTACAGTAATATAAGCTGATAAATAAATGGTTTTAAGTTGTTCAGTTTGTGGGAATTTGTTACATGTTAATAGAAAATTAGTATAATATATATATCAACTCATTTAATCTTCATAGCCATATAAGATAGGCATTATTATTAATAATACCATTTAGAGATTAAAAACTGAAGCATATGGGGGTTAGGTGATGAGGCCAAGGTCATACAGGTAGTTTTAGAGCCAGAGTTCAAATCCAGGCATTTGGGGACTTGAAATCATAATTTTATCATCACAGACTTTCATGACTTTCCATACCTTACTTCTTGATATTGTTTTGTTTTGTTTTTGAATACTTAGAATTACATTTTTTCTCCCACATACTTTCTTTTTATTCTTAATGTGTTTCTGTGTGTGTATGTGTGTGCCTACGTTACTTAATTTTCCTTTTCCTGGCAAAATATACATAAATATTGTTTATAAACATTCATAATAGCTATAAAAAGGACATACTTCATTTGTGATTTTTGGTGTTTTTCAATTGCCTTTGCAGAAAAAGTAGGTTATGAATACTCTTTATAGCTAGGTGCCTTCAGAGGGTTTAATGAGAATTCTTTGGGATATTTTTCATATTGTCTATAATGTTCTATTTATTTTTAGTTAATAAATAGCTTCACTTTTGGATAAACAGATGATAATAATGTTCCTGAGTTTTTACTTGGTGCTAGAAACTAAATTCTGTGAACATGTTATCTTGTTTGCCCTTACAATGATTCTGAATTAAGCACTATGCTTCCCTTTTTATCATGAAGCAACATGAAGCTTAGGATAGAAGTAACTTACGTACATTGACAAAGGCAATTAAGTAACTGAGCTGGAATTAAAACTTACCTTGCCTGACTCCATAGACTGTGCTCTTTATAGTCATGCTACACCCCTTCTATATAAAACTTGGCATAAGTTTCCTACTCAATTTCTTAATAAATTTCTTGTGAGCAACTGAAGAATGGGATCTTATTTAAAGATTCAAGAAATGTTCAACAAAGAACCACGTACTTTTGAAGAAGAAAAGTAAGGTAAACAGAAGACAAGAAGTGAGAGAAAAGGAGTAGTTTCCAGATTTTCCTCGTAGAGAAGTTTAAACAAAATGGAATCATGCTTTTGGAAGTAAAACTTCTTGAGACAGCAAATATTTTGAAACATATGTACACGTGCTGCTTTTCTGAAGTTTAAGAGCACAACATGGGGGAGAGGAAAAAAAAAGCAAAAATTTTTAAAAACTGAATATATTACTCTGATAAAGAACGAACACATACGTAATTGAATAATTTTGGAAGCGTTTTTGTATTAGGAACATTGGAGCTATTTTTATAGTTTGGAAATTATAAAATGTAGACCACGTTTCAGCCTTTGAGTTAGAGGCTCTTTAATAACGCAGTAGATACACATCTGTCTTAAAAATGCTTAGTGAAGCAAGCATATACAAAATAAAATCTGCAAGACTTTAGTAGGAGACTTTTGTGTTGGGAAGGGGTCTATGATGAAGTAGGTCTAACAGTGTCCTTTTTTTTTTTTTAACTTTTCTTTCTTTCTTCCTTTTTCTTTCTTTTCTTTCTTTTTTTTTTTTTTTTTTACAGGATCTCACTCTGTCACCCAGGCTAGAGTGCCGAGAGGTGACCTCGGCTCACTGCAACCTCCAACTCGCAAGTTCAAGCAATTCTCCTGCCTTGGCCTCCCAGGTTGCTGGGACTAAAGGCACTCACCACCATGCCTGACTAAATTTTGTATCTTTTGCAGCAACCAGGTTTCACCACATTGGCCAGACTGGTGTCAAATTCTTGGCCTCAGTGATCCACCTGCCTTTGCCTCCCAAAGTGCTGGGATTACAGGTGTGAGCCACCATGCTTGGCCTATAGGTCTAATTTTTTTTTTTTTTTTGGAGATCGAGTCTGGCTCTGTTGCCCAGGCTGGAGTACAGTGGCATGATCTTGGTTGATTGTAAACTCTGCCTCCCGGGTTCAAGCGATTCTCCTTTCTCAGCCTCCTGAGTAACTGGGATTACAGGTACCTGCCACCACACCTGGATAATGTATACAAATATTTGTATTTTTAGTAGAGACGAGATTTCACCATGTTGGTCAGGCTGGTCTCGAACTTCTAACCCTCATGTGATCTGCCTGCCTCAGCCTCCCAAAGTGCTGGAATTACAGGCATGAACCACTACGCCTGGCCTACAAGTTCTTAATATTACATACCCTTCATTAAAAGTCTTAGTGTACGTTAGCATAGAAAAGACTTAACAGGAATGGATATTATTTAAATATCATCCAGATTTCCCTAAATTTATTTAACCATAGAACATTTTTATGAAATCTTCAATTACATTTCTGAGAACTATGCCCCAATTTTGAAAATGCTTGATATTAATATTTTGAAGGTCTTACCTTTGCTCTTCTTTAATAATTCTAGGATTTGTTTTCACAATTGCACTTTCTTATATAATACTAACTTTACCAGATGATGCCCAGCAATTTAATTGTAGTTAATATGGAAAAAAATAGAAAATCTAGCCAATCAAGAGGGATTTTTTTTCACCCACTAGCAAGCAATAATACTTAGGAAGTCATTACAAATACTGAGGATAATTTTGCTCCTTCCATTCTTGACTTATAAACAGAAAAACATGACTAGGAACAACAACTAAAATTGCACACAATGGCTTACTATACTACAAATTCTGCGCTGAAAAGTCCTCTATGTACACCTGCCAATCTTCACAATACTACGCAGGTAGATAACCAAATTTTACAGATAAGAAAACTAAGGCTCAGATAGTTCAAGCAACTGGTCCAAATTTACACAGGCAATAAGAGGGTATGTCTGTTTGATTACAAAATCAATCAATTAGGAAGCCCATCAATGATTATCCTGCACTACCTAAAGAACCAGAGAGAGAAGCCAAAGTCACTGTACCCCATTAGCTCAAAGGATGCATTTCTAGAAATAGGCATGCTGCCTTCATGGCTGAATCACACATTTAAGGGTTATATGTATACTACAGTATAGCTCCATGTAAATGAACACATTTATGGTACATTGGTAAGTACTCCTTTTCCTTCAGATTAAATTCATCAGGATATTTCATTCATTATTCTTTTGGTCATTTTTACCTAGTTGTGGTGATATTTACATCAAAGGACTTCTACCAGTCCCATATTGTCTGCTTACTTTTACCTTTAGGCATAGTAAACCCCAGTGATACACAGCATGCAAGCATGCACACTTGTTTTCTTTGTAGTTTATTCAGCATTGTCACTTACCAGGCAGTATGGCTTAGAATTGTTCACCAGTACAGAACACAAATGGCAGAAAGTGAGCCCAGAGCAGCATAAAAATATTGCTGAACAATTTTAACTTTAATCAAATGTTGTTGAACAAATTTAACTCAAGAGAATGGGGATTCATTGACTAAGAGTGGATGTATGAGAGCACTCAGAGATTGGTTAAATATATACTACTATATTTTCTTACACAAACATTAATTAACACTTGTATTATATATTAATATAACAATTACAGTTAATTACATTAATTTACAATTAACCCATTGATTTAGTATATGATAATCTGTGTGTGTGTATCAGAAACCAAGCAGTATTACAATGAAACAGAGCGGGGAAGCATGAAATGGGAACTACATGCAGATAAAATCCCCTGTTAATGTAGGAGAGCACAGATAGCATTTGGACAATAAAAAGTCTGCAAGACAAAACCTTGCTTGGCTTAATGACATTTAGGTGACATGGACATTGTCACACTGAATAACGTTAACAGAGAAGAACATGGAAGGAAGAGACTATCTGAGAATGTAAGGAGTGTCTACCATTGAGAGGATGTAAGAGGAGGCTAGATGACTATCTGATAAGACAATTTGCTTAACTATTCAGTCAGCAAAACAATTTGGGGGCACATACTGTGTATCAGGCATTGTATTAGGCGTTGATGCAGAGATGAAGGAAACTCCTTGCCATCAAGAACGATAATTTCGATAGTGAGTAAAAGGGTACTGAGACATCACAAAGTGGTTGTAATGACCACACACCAAGAAGCTCTGGCAGGGAGCACAGGACAGGCCTGCAGCTTCTCTCCTTGGCCCTACCTGTATGTTGAGGGAAGATCTCTGAAAATAGAAGATTGTAATGGCATCTCCAAGCTCAGTTTTCCATTTAACACTCAGCTCTAGGTAACTTCAGTGGGCAGCATGAGAGCAGCCCCTTGGGGCCCTTATTGATTTAGATGTACAGGGGGTAAATCATTTTAAATTTTAAGTATGAGTTTCATGAGCAACGAGAAGGGAATTTTGATTAGACAGAACAAAGGTGTCTTTTTTTTAATCACTTTTGAAACCCTTTCCAGAATCTTTCTGCTTTAAAATGCTGACACCATCACAACCAGTATTACCTGGGTAATGACTGATGACAAATATTGATTTTTTATGGCTAGCCTAACCTGAGGAGAGAAAAGCAAATGAAAATCTTTGTAAATACATTCAGGGCTCCTGTTTAGGAAACTATTTGTTTCATTATTAAATATATTGTGATATATCCACAACATGACAGCAACTAACTGTATCCACACTTGCTAGAAAACAAAGCTCAAATGCATTTTGACCATGACAGCAAACTAAAAAAGTCAAGGAGACTGTGATAGTAGGTCAAAGCCATTAGGCTCACTGGATACCAGGGGCAGGTCTGAAGTGGAGAATTTTGTGCAACTCTAAAATCCCTGTGTTGTTATGCATCAGAGTCCATCTGGCCACACCATGCTTTTTCACCTCCATGCAAAGCCTTTCTAAGTTCTGCTTTTCTTTCATCCAGTGTTTAATGCACTACATCCAATATCTAATACAAACACATAGTGCCTGACTGTTGTAATTTTGCATAAGCAAATGCTTAGTTTCCCACTAAAAATGATCATTGTCCTCTCTGTGCCTTAATTTTGTCATAGGTAAAATGAAGAATCCAGGAAGAAGTTCTCTCTACAGGGCAGTCCCATGTTTCTAGGGCAATAGAAGACTAAACTATGAAAAGGTAATACATGAATTAAATGAGTTTTTGCCAAGGAATTTATAGTAAATATTGTTTAAAGACATAAACATTTGCATAAAAATTACTTTTGCCAGGCACAGTGGCAGAAGCCTGCAATCCCCCAGCCACTTGGGAGGCAGCAGCAAAATAATCATTGGAACCCAGGAGTTTGAGGCTGCAGTACACTGTAATCTCGCCTGTGAATAGCTTGCTGCACTCAAGCCTGGCAACATAGCAAAGCTCTATCTCTAAAATATAAAATAAAATAAAATAAAACAAAATAAAATAAAATAATACCTACACATATAAAAATTTGAAAACCACATTTGATGGTGTTGGTGATTTTTGTTTAAAATAATGTCATTTTATGAATATGCACAAGTCAGGAGATATGGAGAAATGTCTTGTGTGCACCATCCTTTGTGGTACTGGAAAATAATATATTAAGCTCTTGATCTAAGGAAAATATAAGAGCTTATTGGAAATAAGTCACATGCATGCTTATCTACTTTTTAGGCCATGATATGAGATCATGAAGTGGATCATGAAGTTGATCTCATATCAAAGTGATTTCCTTACTATATGTGATTCTTAGAAATAGCACTGATATTTATCTAGATCGTTATAATCTTGAATTAAATACCTTAAAAGTTACATTGAGTGTTTTCTCAGAGCATGCACATTCAACAGTTTTCAGCTCAAACAATTTAGACCATTATAATAACTGAAATCTAAGCAATTGACAGAGAAATCAAATGATCTGCCCAACCGATTCATTGAGATATGTGAAACATCCAAATGTGACAATTAGCTGGATAAATCCATTCCTTGCTTCTTCATACAAAATCATAATGAAAAAGCAATAATGCTGTTTTGAACCAACCCCCTTTTAATATCTGTATAAGTCTTGTATTAAACTATCAAGCATTAAATATATTAGTCAAAAATAACATTTGATTAATAAGACCTTTAAGTTGCGATGTAGTATAGTACAAATGTTAATGTAATTTTTTTATTTGACTGGATTACCTTATGTATATAGCACAATTTGAACATTATGAAATCTGACCCAAGATTTCTTACTCTCGTGTTATTTCCGTTTCTTGTAAATCCCACCCCTCCATTTCCAGCAATAAGAGGTTATTTGCCAAACTAGCATATTTCCATTACAGATGTAAAGTTGTCTACTTATATTATAGCAGAAGTAATTAAGTATTTTGTTTTCTTTAGTATATTTTGTGAGACTTTAAGAGGCCATGAAAACCCACCCACAATTCTGGCAAGCTACTTTTAGCAAAGAAAGAAGCATGAAGCAGTAAGTAGAAATGACTAACAAGCTGTATTTTTAAATTATCTGTAGCTGAGAGTAAGCCTACAAAATGCATTCTCTTCAGGATCTTGACATGCATTGATAATTTTGGTCGTGCCTTAAATAGGGGTTATCTGCACAGGTCACATAATCCATTTACTAGTCCATCTGATTTGTTGTTAGCGTGCTCTTTAATGTCATCAGTGTTTATGCTGAAAGTGCTGTCACTGAAGTGCTTTGTTCATGTTAATTGATAAAAACGAAATACTTCCCACCATCCTAGCTTTTTTTTGAAAAACAACATACTGACATGACAAATTAATTTAACTTTAAATAATATGTTGGCTACATATTAAATATTTTAACACATAGTTTAAGCATGTTGTGCTTTATTTGCTACACTGCTAACACTAAATCTAATATGGGACTAAGGTGAATATTATGAAAATAAAGTACGATATGTCACAAATATTTAAATGAGTTGTAAAGAGAAAATAGAGTTAGGAATCTCATCTGAATTATAATAAAAATAATAGGAAAGCTGTAACAGCTTTATGATGATTTTTTCTCTTAACAAATAGCTGAGAGATTTGAAAAAATGGTGTATGGGATGACAGCGCTGCCTTTGAAGCACATAATTTTATAATAAAAATGTTTTAAATTAAGGAAATGCCTAGGATAGAATATGATGATAATTGTGATTATTTTATAGAGAAAAACTACATAAAAGTAATGTTTACTTTCAAAGGAAGCAAAAATGTTTCAAATAAAGCAAAAAGGTTATATGTGCATTTACAGTAATTTATATTAAATTTTAAATTAATTACCTTAACATTAACACAAATAGCTTTTAGATTGTTGGAATGTGTAATTTTTATATATATATTAAATAGATTACAAAGGTAAGGAAATAACTGCATTAAAAAAACATGGTTTGGGCATTAAGTTTAAAAAATTCTTATTCTAATGTCAAAATGTGTTTCGAAAGCTCCTCACTATCCACAGCCTGGACATATGTCAAGATTTTCTTTTTATGATTAAAGTGATTGATACATTAAAAAATACTTCTTATTTATTGTATTATTCAGTATATTGCAAACCACTGCAAACATAAAGAGAAAAAGGAAAGAGTGTTGTGAAAAGGACAGAAGGTTGTACATAGTGAGCTCCATTAAAAACCTACATTTAAATCTTAAAAATGTTTGTACCAAAGGAAAAAAAAATGGTGATGCCTTCCCGTTTCTCACTGAAAGCCTTACATGGTTTTCATTTGCCTTGTTTCATCCTTCACTTGGACAGTAACCTCTTAACTGTTTTCTTTCATGCTTTTTTTTTCTCTCTTGTCTCCACTCCAGCACACATTCTCTCTCTCTCTCTCTATCTCTTCCTGTGGATTCTGCAGTAAAAGCTACCCCAGTTGTCTCATTTTTATAAGACTTGCAGACGTCTGCCAGTGGCTGATAGGAAATGCTGATTGAGAAAGGGTTTATCTACTTTTCATCCAAAATATGTGAACCATTAAGGAAATTATAAAAAGCAGCAACAATATACTCTAGTTTTATTCAGTCCTCTCCCTTAGTGATTATTAAAAGGGTGATATTTTTAGCCAAAGAAAGCAAAATGCATCTGCAGCAGCTGGTTTCCAAGGAAACAGAATAATTTAAAACCATGTGGAACTCTGCTCTCTAATTTTCATCAATTCCCCTTCATTCCTGGAGGTAGCTTTACTCAGAATTTATAATTTCTAAAAAATATAGCTGCATTGATTTATTTCCTCTAAAACATTTTAGGAAATGAATATCTGGTTTTATATATCACCTTGTATTTCAATCTTGGGGTGAGGGGTGGATTAATTTCAACCATTGTTTTGCTTAAAAAAAATCAGAAAGATCCATCAATAATTAGAAACATGCCAAAATTTCAGTATTATGTAATAATTTTTGAAATCCAGAAATAATTCAAAATAAACCATACCAGAATACTTACTTGGTTCATTATGACACTTATCCATATAAACGTGTTATTAACTATATTTAGTACATTTAGGAAATTTAAGGTAATTCTCCACTCATTTAGATAATTCATACCTAATATTCAGCAATTTTCTCACTCTTATTTTAATTTTACAAGAACTATTATATTTGTGTCTGTTTATTCAAAGACAAAATCTGTCTCAAACCAAAAAAGTGCAATAAATTTAAAAAATGAAAAACAATTAACAAGAAAAACAATAGCAAAAAATACTTAGAAATTATATAGTCATTCCTATTAGTTTTGATTCATTCAAAAAGGTATTAAAATATGTATGAACAAATTATTTACCTCATTGAAAGACTTTTATTATTATAATCAACAGGTATTAATTGATTGCCAGTGTACTCAAGTTAGTAATAATTCTTGAAAGCTCAATTTTAATGAGATTCTACCACCGTTAAATGACCTATATTTATGAATTAAAGTAACTATAGAATTAAGTGACTGGGAGTTCAATTTTTTTGTATGTTTTTACTACAAGTGTGTTATTTATTGTACATACTTAGAACTTGTCCTTATTTTCCCTAAGGGAATATAAAGGACCATATTAGGAGATATAAGCAACTAGTAAAGTTGTTAAAAAAAATATTGCCTAGAGATATTATCAACAATATAAATGCTCTGATGGAATTCTCATCTAGATGTGTTTGATAAATTAAACTACCAATGAAACATGCCCGTTAAGATGCTATTTTTTACAGCAATGTTTAATCCTTCAAAATTAGGTTTCTGTGCTTTAAAATAAAAACGGCTCCATGTAAGTTAACAAAGAGACAAATCATTAATTATCACGTAAACTTAAAGTTTACCGAATAAAATAATGCAACTCTTGAACAACATGAGATTTATCAAGAGGAGTAAGTTAAATAAAAGGGCTTAAATGCACACAAATCATTCATTCTAAATTAGTGCTGAAAGAGTCTATAACCTGCAAAAATAGTTTTCCTAAGCCTTTTACTGCATTGTCAACATTAAAAGTCACCACATGAAATTTTATATTGTATATTCACAGAAGGCTCCATTTTCTCAGGACCTGTGGAATTTACCGAGGTTTTCTCATCCTTCCTGCGATTCCTAGTAACATAAGCTTGAATTAAACATTTTTAAAGAGACACATGATGATTCATTTTATCTATTAATTTTGCTTCAATGACACTTGCATAGAAAGTTATTTAGGATAAGACATGCCTCTGGTGATTGTTTTGTTTTGTTTTTAATCAGCTAAGGGTTTTGCAGAGAGAAAGAACAGCAAGCTCATTGCAAAGCTTCCTCAAGTAATAAAAGGGCACGCTTTCGGAAAATGTCCTCAGAATAATTTTTCTATCATAAAATTGTTTCAGTAAATATTGAGAAGCATTCTCCTTTAAAGAAAAAAAGAATTTTCTTTTCTTTTTTTTTTATTTTTTGCTCTTACCTGTAAATATGGTTTCTGTACTTCGGCTCCGTCAGAACACACTGAAGAGAGTACACTCCTCCCTCGTCTATCCATCAGGCGGCAGCCAACCAATAACAAAAGCCAGATCCTGGCATTCTCTAGCTCATGCTCCCTGCTTTGCTTCCATTCCTTGTTCCCTCCCACCTCCACTCTTTTAGAGGACGATTCCCTGCAGCTGGGAGAGAGGAAGGGAGTGGAGAAAAGAAATATGGAGAGAAAAGCAGAGATGCAAGATGTTTCAAAAAATAGCTCCAAACTATGGGAAATGTCTGCAGATGACCTCAGCTGAAGTAAAAAATCTTGCTTTGGATTTAGAAAAATAGACTTAATCAATGCTTCACCTACCCGAAATCAAAGCAAAATGCTCATAGTAAAACCTAGGTAAATTGCCTGTTTTTCAGTTCCCACTGATTTTTCTCAATGAAAAAAATGTACCTCCTCCATTATACATTTTGATATGCAAATAAAGGAGGGAGACTGAACATCAAGATGACATTATGCATATTCAGTTTGCAAAGAGATAAAATTAAAATGAATCAACACCCTTTACTTTATGTTTTGTATTGTTTGCACTACGACCTCTGTTTGATAATGTTTTCTTTCAAACCCAGTTTCGAGGCCTAATCAGTATGAAAAATATTTCATTCTGAGCATTAGAATATTCAAATATTTCAAAGTTATGTGGTTTATATTACTTCAGATTCCTTAAATGCCATCAATTTGTGAATAATAGAACTTGTTAAAGATTAAAAGAGATCAGTCACTTGGTTGCCGTGCCTCAAAGTGACCAGTTGAACTCCAATTTTATTCTAATAAACTTGAACAAAAATAATTTCACTTCTGAACCTAGAGGCATAGCATGCATTAAAGGACAATTGAAGAAAACATCAAATTAGGATTTTTTAAAGGCAATAAAGCAAATTCATCTGCAGTTTCAAACAGGTTAATTTTTTAAATACTGCAATACAAGCCATAAATTTTTATCTTTATGATAAAAATTCTCTCAACTGAGCTTCCTCTAGTGGAGGTGGTCTGAAAAATTTCCTTAGGAAGACATAAACAGTCGATATCACCACTATAGGGGTATGTACTGTCTACCTGAGATATTTATAAGCCTTGCTCTTCAATTTCTTAAATCAGTAATGTGTCCTCATGGGAATAAGGCCAGAGGGAGTAAAATAAGAGGGGAGGGCAAGCAAGTATTCTTTAAGAGTTACTGGCATGATGGTAAATCATTAGTCCAGGAATAACTGTACAGGAAGGGCTTAGGGGTGTCAATATTGTTAGGAGGGGAATGCTGGTGACTTAACCTGACACTAACTTTAGCTAGAAATGCACTGATTTTACTTAGTTTGCACTGTTATTTGGAGTAGCTTTGGGAGGCTCTGCTAAAGATTATGCAGAAGATTAAACTATCTCTTATTCCCACCCCCAAGTCCTCTATTATGAAAAATGCTTTCAAAGCCTTTGTGTTCCTATTGCTAGGCATAACTGGAGGAATCCCTAGGACTGACAGCGTTTTTAGAAGTGGTTGTTCGGGGCTTTCTACATCAGAATCACTGGAGGAAGACTTATAAAAAATGCAGGTTCATGGGCCTCCTCCGGATTTAATGAATAAGCATTTGAGGAGTTTCTGACTCAGCATTTTTAGCAAGCTCTCCCAGGTGATTTCTATGTCAAATATGATTGTAGACAGAGACTTGTAGGCAAGTGTTTGCTGGGCACAAATTCTAATCAGAATTCTTCTGTTTAGATGATGGTGCCATTATCTCAGATAGCAAAAAAAAAAAAAAAAAAAAGAGAGAGAGAGATTTGGGAGCAAAATAACAAAATTAGTTTGGACATTTTGAACTTTTTGGGTATCCAGATTAAAATATTAAATAGTCAGTTAAACTCATAAATAAGGCTGGGGTGCAGGTTCAGTTTGGAACCCCTAGCATCTAGAGTTTGGTTAAAGTAATGAAAATAAATGAGCACCCTAAGGGTTTAATATAAAAATTTTATAAAGAACTCACACAATTTAACAGTGGAAAAACAAACCCAATACAAAATGAACAAAAGACCCCAATAGATATTTCTCCAAAGAAGACATAAAAATGGACAACAGGTTTATGAAAATGTGCTCAGCATCACCAATCCTCAGGACAATGTAAATCAAAATTACTAAGAAATACCACCTCAAGGCCGGGCGCGGTGGCTCAAGCCTGTAATCCCAGCACTTTGGGAGGCTGAGACAGGCGGATCACGAGGTCAGGAGATCGAGACCATCCTGGCTAACACGGTGAAACCCCGTCTCTACTAAAAATACAAAAAAAAACTAGCCGGGCGTAGTGGCGGGCGCCTGTAGTCCCAGCTACTCAGGAGGCTGAGGCAGGAGAATGGCGTAAACCCAGGAGGCAGAGCTTGCAGTGAGCTGAGATCCAGCCACTGCACTCCACCCTGGGCGACAGAGCAAGACTCCGTCTCAAAAAAAAAAAAAAAAAAAAAAAAAGAAATACCACCTCATATTTATTAGGATGACTGTTATCAAAATGTCTGCAGATAAATGTTGGAGAGAGTGTATAGAAAAGAGTACTCTTGTACACTGTTGGTGGGAATGTCAACTGCTACAGCATTATGAAAAACAGTATGGATGATTGTAAAAAAATTAAAAATAGAACTACCATATGATCTAGCAATCTCTCTTCTGGGCATATACTCAGAAGGAAGTGGAATCACAACTTTGTAAAGATGTCTGTATTACCATGTTCATTGCAGCATTAGTCACAATAGCCAACATATCGAAACAACTTCAGCATTCATTGATGGATAAGGGGATAAAAATGTGGTATAAATATAAAATGAAATATTATTCAGTCCTAAAAAATAGATCTTGCTTTTTGCCACTATGTGGATGAGCCTGGAGGACATTCTGCTATGTGATATAATCCAGACACAACAATATTGCCTGGTCTCGCTTATATGCAGAATCCTTATTTTAAAAAATCAAATATATAGAGATAGAGAACAAAACAGTGATTACCAGAGGCAGGGACTGGGGGTATGGGGAGATGTGGGTCAGGGGATACAAAGAAGCATATATATATACACACACACACACACACACATATATATGTACATATGATGAACAAGTCTAGAGATCTAATGTAGAATATGAGAACTACAGGTAATAAAATTGTGTTGTGTGTTTCATGCAAAATAAGTAGATGTCAGCTACTCTTTCCACAGAAACAACAAGAAAGTATAGCTATATGAAATGATGAATACGTTAGTTTGCTTCACTATAGCAAACTTTTTACTAATTAAATGTATATAAATACTGTGTTTAAGACAATATGAAGTTATGGCATACATTGTGTTTGATTAAGACAATATGAGGTTATGTATGCCATATTTATATATATTTATTTTTAAAAAAAGGAAAACATCTTTAGCAGGATTAAAAATGCAGACTAAGAGACTCCACCCCATACCTACTGAACCAGAATCTTTGGAATGAAGCTTAGGGAACTCCATTTTGATAGCATTTTTCAGCAGACTTCCTTTGTACACTAAAGCTTGAGAATCATCCCTCTAGGAAGAGGAGAAGTAAGTTAAGAATGAAACTCAGGGAATTTACTTACCTTTAAAGAACAAGCATAAAGTAGAATGAAGAAAAGATGCTTAGGAGGAACAGTTAGCGAGGAGAGGAGCCAGGAGAGAATGGTGTAGCAAAACCCAAAGGAGTAGAGAATTTCAGGAAGGTGAACTATCAAAGGCTATGGTGAGGGCTAATGCCTTGCTATTCAAAGTGCAGTCCACTGATTCCAGCTTAGACATCCCATGGGAGCTGGTTCTAATGCAGAATCTCAGGCCCCACCCCAGTAAACTGAATCACAATCTGCATGGTAACAAGATCCGCAAGCACACTCAAATTTTAGAAGCATTGTTGTCACCCATGAAATTTGCAATTTGGTTCTTGATGAATTGACAGTGAACAGTTTCAGTGAAGTGTTTGGGGTAAGGCAGGATGACTGTGGTTGGAAAAATGGATGGAAGATAAAGAAATGGAGACAGCTACACTCCTTTATATATACCCAGAACAAGGGTCTTCTAGCAAACACACTCATTACCAGACCATCTTTTCAATTCAGATAAACAGAATAGGAGCAGAGGCAGAAAGTGAGCCTCGCTTACTGCTGCAGGTCTCTACCTTACACCATTCATCTGACAGGCGTGATATGATGGGAATATCACAGGCTGATATTGACAGAGGGAGATGCTTTCCTAAGGAGCAGTGACAGTCTGGCCCTCGATGGCCACGGGAGCTCAGCTGCATGTTGCCTTGCTTGCCTGAAGCAAAGGTAATAGACCATCTGAGAGTGTGTCTGAGTGACTTTAAAAATCTTTCATAACAAGAGAAATATTACAAAATTTCTAAAGGTTAAAATACCCTAAATTAAATAATAAAATATTCTTTAAAAGCTGAAAATAGAAATAAGCCTAAAGAGTAAAATAATGGCCAACTTTTAAGAAAGTCCAAAATTAGAGCAGGTTGAATAGGAAGGGGTTTCAATATCTTATGTATTAATAAAGTGAAGTTTATTCCACTGAACTGTAGAGGTAAGGTTTTGGGATAATATAATGACCACTAAGAAAATAGATGAGGCTTGGCACAGACCAAATGATTAAATAAAAATTTTTCATACCTAACTGTCCAAAGAGACTATCTTAATAAACTGTATTTTTGAAAGTCAGAAATTTGCCAAGTGAGTGGAATTGTAAAGGTCTTAAGGAGTAATAGTACAGATGCATCAAAAATTATGTAACTCAGAATCAAGAAGACTCTTGCAAGAGACCAAAGTAATAAAAGTTAAGACCTTCAAATACGTTAAAAAATAAGCTGAAGGATCAGTGGAATTATTTAATATCTCTAGTCTCATAACATATCAAGGGATATAAACAAAATAGAGAAAAATCATTTTTTATTCCAGTCTTCTCTGAGGAAGTCATTAACTGATTCCTAAACTGGTTTTTGAAATTTAGATTCAGAAGTATCAAATCCAAACATGATAAAGAGCACTAAGACTACTCTTGACCTAATCAATACAGAGGAGTAAGTAGGTCAACAAATCTTGTTGGCAACCATCCAAATGTTTGTAGGAACTCGAGAATGAAATTCAGCACAACTGGCCAAAATATTTTGCATGCTGCTATAAATTCCCAGAGGTGTTGAGAGACTAATAAACCACCAGTATGGCCTATGTCCATGTGCAAAGACCATGATAATCAGACAGTAAGAGATACTCAAAGATATTTCATAAAATCACTTAAGTACTGATGCAAATTAGTAAGAATTTATTCACTAGTTGCCTATAAAAATAACAATGCACTTCCAAAGTATGAATTCAAAGATGTTTATTGAGCATTTTTATGTGAAGACACTGTTCTCGGTACTAAGGTACTGCAGTATACAAGACCAAGTCTCTGACTTTATGGAGCTACCATTCTAATGAATGAAAATTATATTTTAAATAATAACACATGTAAAACATATATTATATATAAAGTATAATATATACATACATGCTATGGAAGTAGCGTGCTGAATTGGTCAATGTGTAGAGAACCAGAGAACCAAATTAAGCAGCAGTCATACTTCCTGCCCTGGAGACGCATGCCAATAAAATGCTTAACAAGGAGAAGGATTGTGGACTATAGAAACAACTGGAATCTAAAAACTACTCCAAATAAGACTGTTAATTTTACAAAAATTAAACAATGTTAACAAACTGTTCTTCTCTTTTACAATTTTTTTAAGAGACAATGTCTCATCCTGTTGCCTAGGCTGGACTTGAACGCCGGGGAATCATCAGTCCTTCCACCTCCGCCTCTAAAGTAGTTGGCATTGCAGGCACCGGTGTCCTCCCAGAGAACAGTAGAATATCTAAGTTTTCTGATCTTATTACATTTGTAAGTAAACAAGAATAAACTATGGATAGCTTTACAAGTTAGCATGACTGAACAGTAAAATAGTAGGTGATTTTCATTAGGTATAAAGTTATAAGCTAAGAACAAGTAATTTAAACTTTAAATTGTGATGATGTTTGAATACCAATTGTAACTCAGAAAAAGGTTGACTTTAGACTGGTTCCTAAACACACTATTTCCAATTGTCCAAAAAAATCCCCTCAACCAACTTGTCTTCTGGAAATGTATTAATGCAAATTTTACAAGGATAGGCTGATTTTATATAAAAATGTAGATTTCCTATACCTGAAATGCCATAGTAATTATTGGTTATCACATGTCAAGAAAGATACATAATGACCGGAAAACCTCTAAAGAAAGAGAAATCAAGTGATCATTGGAATCAAGGGGTTTTGAATGAGTTTGACCATGAGATTTAGATCTGAAACTGGTAAGACAAAAATGGAAAAAGGACACAACCCAAGTTTTTAAAATTTAAATGCAAATTTACATTTTACTGATGTAAACAGAAGTTTCTTCACCAAATTGCAGGCAGCTTGAGTACTTGAAACGTAGGCAATCTCATAAACAATAAAAATACATAATTGTTTCTACTTCCTCATCTCCCTAACATTCCACATTTTAATTGCCCAACATTTAAATGCAGTGATTAGACTAGACTGGGTTCAAAATAATTGAAGGTTTATCTTCAAGATTTGGAAATCATACATGAATTACACTTTATTTAATACTTAAATATGCAGAGCATAAGGTACAGACTGGCAAATAATAAATGTTCAATATCACCTATTGGAAATATACAAATCCACAACAAAACTAAGAATGGAGTTGGGAGAAAATGGAGAAGAAAGAAGAAAGCAAGGAGGATTGAGACAGAAAGAGAAAGAGAGAGCACGTGAGTAAATCAGAACTGTACAGATAAATTGATATTGTCTTTACTTTGGCTGCCCCTTGGAATTATACTGAATAAGAATTTCAAACTCTCTGAGTAATGCCAGCTCCTGGGGCAAGGAGATGAGCTATAGCTCTTAGAAATAAACAAGCAGTAACAGCCTCATACACCAGACCTGAGACTGATACTTTCCTTTGGTATTCATCTATCTAATGATGCTCTGTCCAGAATATTCTGAGATAAATAAAAGTAGAGGAAAACAAAATAATGCCAAACTCCTTAATAGGAAACAATTTGGCAGGTGATAGTGAGAAAGAGCCCAACTAACATGGAAACCTGCAATGAGCCTCTAAGATTCCTGCTGATTTTTGGTTAGGTATCAGAGCCAGTAAGTTGAAAGGATGCTTACATTTATGGCTAGTGAAGACTACAGAGACAGCCTTTTCTGAAGTGTGAGTTGGCTTTCCCCCAAACATTACATTACCCTTGAATGGAAAATTGATCGGATGACATATGGTGATAACATCTGCCACCCATGGATAAAGCCGTAGTGCCATGTGGGTGGTAATGGAAGCTGTAATAGTGAGGGTGGAGAATTTAATGACAGTATGTAACACTGAGGAAAGTAACAGCACTCTGGAAGAAAGGAACAATTTGTGTAAATCTTTATGATGGGTACTACAGGACTACACATCCTGTTCTTCTGTAGTCATCCCAGAGTGAATGATAGAAATGAAAGCTGCTTCGTCATTTCATTATCTCCAAATCGATCTGAGCCATAACCCCATGGAGCTATTTCTCCCAGACAGTATTATGGGTAGGCACTCTTTCCTTTTCAATAAATTGATAATTATATAACAAATTTGGGATGATAATAACAGGAAATTGTAGCCATTTAAATTTATTTATATTAAAGACTAAAATGAGGTCAAATACATTACTTCTAAGAATTTATAAAAATCATATTTAAATAAAAATTTTAAATAAAACAAGTGACAACATAATTAAGAACGCTATTGTGTAAATGAAATATTTAAGCTTATTTGTTTTATATTATCCATACAAGAAGAAAATAAACGGTGTATCCAGCTGCACATTGCAAACAGAAGAGTTTCATTTGCAAAACAGCAAAAAGAACAACGAACATCTTTCCATGGTTATACAGTGTGAGGTTTGGCCAAATATGTCTATAAAATTCAAATATTCGAAATGGCAGCAGGTGTGCTGATGGACTTGGCAACT
This sequence comes from Chlorocebus sabaeus, assembly GCF_047675955.1. Taxonomy (NCBI): domain Eukaryota; kingdom Metazoa; phylum Chordata; class Mammalia; order Primates; family Cercopithecidae; genus Chlorocebus; species Chlorocebus sabaeus. Next base: position 52,787,142 of record NC_132913.1, on the reverse strand, counting down.
AAAAATTACTCAGGTGAATTTTCTCCTTCACAACCACCAAAATGACCTTAAAAACTAAGAATCCTAATATAATTTTTAAAAGTGCTCTTGATTAGTTTATAGGTATTTCTATGTTTCATTAAATTCTGAAGAATGGTTTTTAGCTTTTCTCTTTCCTAAAGTGAGGGAAAGCAGCAGGTGGTTTATGGTGTAGCTCTGGTACCCAGCAGACCCCAAATTGACTTTTTAAAGCAATCCGTAAGCTAGGCGCAGTGGCTCACACCTGTAATCCCAGCACTTTGGAAGGCCAAGGTAGGTGGATCACTTGAGGTATGAGTTCGAGGCCAGCCTGGCCAACAGGGCAAAACCCAAACTCTACGAAAAATAAAAAAATTCTCCTGGTGTGGTTGCACATGCCTATACTCCCAGCTACTTGGGAGGCTGGGGCAGAAGAATCAACTGAAACCGGGAAGCAGAGTTTGCAGTGAGCCGAAATTGCGCCACTGTACTCCAGTCTGGATGATTTAAAAATGACAAAAAGCAATTCATGGTGAATAATGAAATGCCTTGACTGATTTTTCTGTCCTTCTCTTACCACTCTTACATGCATATTTTGAAGCCTTTTCATCCTACTAGTTTTTCTTCCTATCTTCATTTGAGGGAACAAAAAATAACAAGATTTTAAGTTCTGATCTTGCCAAAGCAGATGCTCTGAGGTATTTATCGTTACCTTTGTTCATTTATTTATTATTTTCTAATAAAGTCCAGTATGCAGTTGTAAATTTATTTAAAGCAGAGGATTAGGGATAAACTCTTGGCCAGGTGTAGTGGCTCACACTCATAATCCCAGAATTTTGGGAAGAAGAGGCAGAAGGATCTCTTGGGGCCAGGAATTTGAGACCAGGCTGGGCAATATAGAGAGACCTTGTTTCTACTAAAAAAAAAAAAAAAAAAAAACTTAGGCATGGTGGCAGAGGCACTTCAGCCTGAGCAACAGGCAAAAGGGCAAGACTCTATTAATAATAATAATAAACTCTTAAGCTTACAAATGAATAAATAAATATGGTGTGTTTTGTGATATTTTCTTTAAGTGTTTGAAGCAAAACAGCAGTTGATCTATGAGAGGTATATATCATTAGCTTTTGTCTTTTGTATTTTAGGAAAAATTAGCATCTCACCTTTGTTTTGTGGATTTCAGGGAAAACTCTTCTGGACTAAGAAATATACACTCTCTTCAAGAGAAATAAATGCTTGAACATCTATCATGATAAAGAAATGGTACTAGTGAAATAATAGAGAAAATAGGAACATAAGGTCAATTGTCTAATTGTTAAGATAAAAATAAACCTTAATATTATGAGAAATCGATATGCCAATTATTATTTTATAACATAATCATATGTTATAATTTAAGTGCTGGAGAGTTATAAAAGCATGTGTTTTTTGTAATGTACATGAGAAACATTTAGGACCCCAGCTAAAATCAAATTCCTGGTTCTTACCTCACACCCGTAAAATAAAAATGATGACGTTTCTGTCTCAGAAATATGTATTTTTATAAGGTAGAGGACATTACATTTTAACTGTTTATTAATGACAATTTTAAACAAATACAAATTTAGAAAGAATAGATGCAATAATTTCCATGTGTCCTTCACCAAGTTTCAGTAATAATCAACCCATGATTGTTAGTGTTTCCTTCAGACTCTATCCACTTTTACCCCATTATATTAAAGAACACTATGGGCTTCATATTATTTTACCAATAAATATGCATTATCTAAAAGAATCACAAAAAACAACTGATGAAAGAAATCATAGATAACACAAACAACTGGAAAAACACTCCATATTCATAGATTAGAAGAATCAATGTCATTAAAATGGCTATTCTGTCCAAAGCAATCTACAGTTTCAATGGAATTTGTATCAAATTACCAATGTCATCTTTCACAGAGTGACAAAAAAGTATTCTAAAATTCACATGGAGCCATGAAAAGAGCCCAAATAGCCAAAGCAATCCTAAGCAAAACGAACAAAACCAGAGGTATTATATTGCCTGACTTTAAACTATACTACAAAGCTGAAGTAACCAAATCAGCATGGTACTAGTACAAAAATAGACACACAGATCAATGGAACAGAATAGAGAACACAGAAATAAAGCTGCACATCTACAATCAACTGATCTTCAACAAAGTTGACAAATAGAAACAGTAGGGAAAGGACACCCTACTCAATAAATTGTGCTGGGAAAGCTGGCTAGCCATAAGAAGAATGAAACTGGACCTCTACCTCTCACCATATACAAAAATTAACAAGATGGATTAAGGACTTAAATTAAGACCTCAGACTATTTAAAAAATTCTAGAAGTAAATCTCTTCTGAACATTGGAAAATGCCCAGAATTTGGACAAGAATTTTGGCAAAGAATTTATGACTAAGCCCTTAGAAGCAAATGCAACAAAAACAAAAATTGACAATTGAGACTTAATTAAAATAAAGAGCTTCTGCGTAGCAAAAAAAAAATCAACAGATTAAACAAACAACCTACATAATGGGAGAAAATATTTGCAAACTGTGCATCTGACAAAAGACTAATATCTAGAATCTATAAAGAACAAATCAATAAGAAAAAAAATAACCTCATTAAAAAGTGGGCAAAGGACATGAACAGACACTTCTTAAAAGAAGATATACAAGGGGCCAACATGAAAAAATTCTCATCACTAATCATCAGAGAAATACACAATAAAACCACAATGAGATACTATCTCACACCAGTCAGAATGGCTATTATTAAAAAGTAAAAAATTAATAGATGTTCGTGAGGATGCAGACAAAAGGGAATGCTTATACATTGTTGGTGGGAATGTAAATTAGTTCAATACCTATAGAAAATAGTATGTAGATTTCTCAAAGAATTGGAATTGAACTGCCATTTGACCCAGCAATCCCACTACAGGCTATATACCCAAAGGAAAATAAATTGTCCTATCAAAAAGACAGCCATACTCATGTGTTTATTGCAGCACTATTCACAATGGCAAAGTCATGGAATTAACCTACATGTCCATCAACCATGAATTGGATAAAGAAAATGCAGCAGATACACATCATGGAATACTATGCAGCCATAAATAAGAATGAAATCATGTCCTTTGCAGCAACATGGATGCAGCTGAAGGCCGTTATCCTAAATGAATTAAAGTGAATTAATGTGGAAACAGAAAATCAACTACCACATGTTCTCACTTATAAGTGGGAACTCAACAATGGGTACATATGGGCACTAAGATGGAATCAATAAATACAGGGAACTCTAAAAGTGGGGAGAAAGGGACAGGGACAAGGGGTTGAAAAAATACCTATCAGGTAGGGCACTATTTTCACTATTCAGGTAATGGGTTCAATAGAAGCCAAACTCCAGAATTATTCAATACACCCTTATAACAAGCCTAAAAATGTACACCCGAATCTAAAAAAAATTTTTTTAATTATCTAAAAGACAAGGAAACTTCTAAAAACACCTTTACTCCATATAAAAAAAAAATATACAGTCAGTGTTCACATTTCTTCAAATGTCTCATGAGTTTTTTCTAGATTTTTGTTGAAATCAGCATCCGAAGAAAGTCCATTCATACATTGCACACTGCAAATGGTCTCTCTTAATCTACAGGTTGCGCTGACCCACCTCCCTTTCTCTCTCTCTTTCTCTCCTGCTGTAATTTATTTGTTGATGAAGCCATAGCCTTTACTCCTTAGAGTTTTCCATGGTCTCAATTTTGCTGATTGCTTTCCCAATGTGTTATTTAACATGTTCCTCTGGTACTTAAATCTAGATGTTTGGTTACCTTCAGACTTTATTCCTAGATTGTATATATAGTGTTAGTACAAGGTTGGGTTGATTTTCTTTTTATGATGTTAGGTATTCATAATCATAACATATCTATAATATATCTATAAAATAAATATAATTGTATTTGAAGCTGAAAATTAACGATAACCAGATCTTATTATTCCTTGTACATTTAATAGCAAATTGAGAAACTTTCTTCATTTTTTGTTTATTCTGAGTTAATAATTCATAGGGGAAAGAGAATAAATCTCATTTTTCCCTTTCTTTGCCACTGTTGAAACAATGAGATACAATAGACTAAAGAGTATATGCATGTTCAATTTTGTCAGAATTTACCAATTCCTTATTTACGAGGTTCTGTGCTTTCATATGACCACCAGCAACCATCTTTGAGAGTATTTGTTTCATCACAAACTTGACAACAGAGTATATTGTGGATGTTTTCCTGAAAAAGATAAAATATATGCTAGGATTTTAATTAGACTGGGATGGAGGTTATCTTTTGTTTCCTTTGTGTTTTTGTGTTTGTTGTTTTGCTTTTTTTTTTTTTTTCCAAGGCAGGAAAAAATAAAATAAAACATTTAAAAAATGTTTTCTGTCACCCAGCCTAGGGTACAGTATTGCAGTCTCAACTCACTGAAGCCTCTGTCCCCTGGGCTCAAATGATCCTCCCACTTCAGCATCCTGAGTAACTGAAGCTACAGGCATGCACTACCACATCCAGGTAATTTTTGTATTTTTTGTGGAGATGGGTTTTGTCACGTTGTCCAGGCTGATCTTCAACTCCTGGGCTCAAGTGATCCTCCCACCTTGGCCTCCCAAATTGCTGGAATTACAGGTATGAGCCACTGTGCCTGGCCCAAGCATTTTTATCATTTCATTTTCTCCTTTACACATTCTTTTACCACTTAAATAGTGATTATTCTACAGCTAACATTTATTAAAGTTTAATATAAAAAAGTACTTTTATCTTTTTCCCAAAAATGTGAGAATTATGTCTCTCTTTCTAAGCTTTTTGTTCTACTGTTCTCATGGATTTTAATTTTAATTCTGCATACATTTAAACCTCATAGGAATTTATTATTTTAAACGGTATATATCAATTTAGTGTATACACATATTTATAATTTGTATTGTTCTTTTTTCATTTTTATGTTATTGCATGAAATCATTTTCCTGTTGCCTAAAGAAATTTCTTTCATATTTCTATAGGTGCAGGTCATCTAATGATAAATTCAGTATCCTTTCTTTCAATATTCTTATTTTTCATTTTAAGCAGTTTTACTGTGATTTATTTTTTATTTATTAATTTGAGCTATTTATCTTTTGTGGGATTGTAGTGCTCCTCAAATCTTTGGTTTCTTTCATCAGCTTTGGAAAGTTCTTAGTCTTTGAATATTCTCTCTGTTCTCATTTTCTGTCTTCCACTTTTGATACTTCAGTTTCACATATGTTAGACCATTTCACTATGTCATATGTATTGACTGTCTGCTTATGTATATCTTCCATCATTTTTTCCCTTTACTTTAGTTTGGATATTTTCTTCTAACTTTTCTTCCACCCTATTAATTCTCTGTTTAGCTATATCCAGTCTGTTACTAAACTCATTTATTGAGTTTTCAAACTTAGTATTTTTTTTTTTAATTCTAGAATTTCTATTTGTCTTTCTTTTATAGGTTGCAATTTTCTGTTGAAATTCTTTATCTTTTCATCTATTTTAAGGTACATTTTAGTCACAGTGGTTTTAAAATCTCTTTCTGGCAACCTCAGTTTGTGGATTAAGGACTGTTTCCTGCCAGGCTTTCCAGATCCTTGTCCTATGCTGAGAGTCAACAGATGTCCCAAGGGGAGAAGTGGTGCATAGAAAGTTGGGCTCAACTCAATTGCAGTTCAATTCAGTCTCCTCTTTCCTCCAGGATCTGGTTCCACAAGTCCTGGCTGCCTTGACAGCTCTTCAATTTCCTCAGACCTAAAAAAATTTTTTTTAATTTTTAAAAAAAAGCAACTATTTCTTCCTGGTTATTCTCAGGAGGCACATCATCCACTGCAAGACACTCGATTGTGTCTGGAACTGAGAGTTTGGTTCAAGAGGCAAATGATCTTAAGAGACAATATGAGGAATAGTTTGATCTTGAGACAACATGAGAAATTATTTTATAACTGAAACAGATGTAAAAGATAAGATAATAATAATAAATATTGCTGTTAATATGTTATATTATATTCTCCTTTTCCCATCAAGAAGATGAGATTTTTAAGCCTGTTGCCCTATATTTTATACTGAGGACAGTAATGAAATTGTATTCATTTCTCAATGCCGTAATCCTTCATACTATATGCTAAGTTTAGTACTAGCAGCAAGTTCCTTGTTTTGCTTACCAAGTTTCTACTAGGAAGTTAGCTACCTATCTACCTACAGTATTTACAGAATTTTACTTAAACTGTAATATATCTTCATTTTTTTACTAGTACTTCCATTTTTAATGAGAAAAAGTCAAGGTTTGAACTTAAATCTGTCTTTTACAAGAGAAAATACTGCTGAATGTATGAAAATCTATTATAAGAAATACACTGATAAATTTAGGAATTAGATCTGGTAGTAATTCCTACAATTACTAAAGGTTCTGAAACGTTTTAATTTTATTTACAGCTTTTCAACATATGGTTTAAGTTTAGTTTCTGAAACGACTGATAAGAAGATATACTATTTTCATAGGCAGTTCATAAACATAAAATACAATATATGTGTATTAAATTCTTTTTGGGTTTTGTTTTGTTTTTTTTTAATTTATTTTTTATTATTATTATACTTTAAGTTCGAGGGTACATGTGCATAACGTGCAGGTTTGTTACATATGTATACTTGTGCCATGTTGCTGTGCTGCACCCATCAACTCGTCAGCACCCATCAACTCATCATTTACATCAGGTATAACTCCCAATGCAATCACTCCCCTCTCGCCCCTCCCCATGATAGGCCCTGGTGTGTGATGTTCCCCTCCCCGAGTCCAAGTGATCACATTGTTCAATTCCCACCTATGAGTGAGAACATGCGGTGTTTGGTTTTCTGTTCCTGTGATAGTTTGCTAAGAATGATGGTTTCCAGCTGCATCCATGTCCCTACAAAGGACACAAACTCATCCCTTTTTATGGCTGCATAGTATTCCATGGTGTATATGTGCCACATTTTCTTAATCCAGTCTGTCACTGATGGACATTTGGGTTGATTCCAAGTCTTTGCTATTGTAAACAGTGCCGCAATAAACATACGTGTGCACGTGTCTTTATAGCAGCATGATTTATAATCCTTTGGGTATATACCCAGTAATGGGATGGCTGGGTCATATGGTACATCTAGTTCTAGATCCTTGAGGAATTGCCATACTGTTTTCCATAATGGTTGAACTAGTTTACAATCCCACCAACAGTGTAAAAGTGTTCCTATTTCTCCACATCCTCTCCAGCACCTGTTGTTTCCTGACTTTTTAATGATTGCCATTCTAACTGGTGTGAGATGGTATCTCATTGTGGTTTTGATTTGCATTTCTCTGATGGTGAGTGATGATGAGCATTTTTTCATGTGTCTGTTGGCTGTATGCATGTCTTCTTGTGAGACATGTCCATTCATATCCTTTGCCCACTTTTTAATGGGGTTGTTTTTTTCTTGTAAATTTGTTTGAGTTCTTTGTAGGTTCTGGATATTAGTCCTTTGTCAGATGAGTAGATTGCAAAAATTTTCTCCCATTCTGTAGGTTGCCTGTTCACTCTGATGGTAGTTTCTTTTGCTGTGCAGAAGCTCTTTAGTTTAATTAGATCCCATTTGTCAATTTTGGCTTTTGCTGCCATTACTTTTGGTGTTTTAGACATGAAGTCTTTGCCCATGCCTATATCCTGAATGGTACTACCTAGGTTTTCCTCTAGGGTTTTTATGGTATTAGGTCTAACATTTAAGTCTCTAATCCATCTTGAATTAATTTTCATATAAGGAGTAAGGAAAGGATCCAGTTTCAGCTTTCTACTTATGGCTAGCCAGTTTTCCCAGCACCATTTATTAAATAGGGAATCCTTTCCCCATTTCTTGTTTCTCTCAGGTTTGTCAAAGATCAGATGGCTGTAGATGTGTGGTATTATTTCTGAGGACTCTGTTCTGTTCCATTGGTCTATATCTCTGTTTTGGTACCAGTACCATGCTGTTTTGGTTACTGTAGCCTTGTAGTATAGTTTGAAGTCAGGTAGCGTGATGCCTCCAGCTTTGTTCTTTTGACTTAGGATTGTCTTGGAGGTGCGGGCTCTTTTTTGGTTCCATATGAACTTTAAAGCAGTTTTTTCCAATTCTGTGAAGAAGCTCATTGGTAGCTTGATGGGGATGGCATTGAATCTATAAATTACCTTGGGCCGTATGGTCATTTTCACGATATTGATTCTTCCTATCCATGAGCATGGTATGTTCTTCCATTTGTTTGTGTCCTCTTTTATTTCACTGAGCAGTGGTTTGTAGTTCTTGAAGAGGTCCTTTACATCCCTTGTAAGTTAGATTCCTAGGTATTTTATTCTCTTTGAAGCAATTGTGAATGGAAGTTCATTCATGATTTGGCTCTCTGTTTGTCTGTTACTGGTGTATAAGAATGCTTGTGATTTTTGCACATTAATTTTGTAGCCTGAGACTTTGCTGAAGTTGCTTATCAGCTTAAGGAGATTTTGGGCTGAGACAATGTGGTTTTCTAAATATACAATCATGTCATCTGCAAACAGGGACAATTTGACTTCTTCTTTTCCTAACTGAATACCCTTGATTTCTTTCTCTTGCCTGATTGCCCTAGCCAGAACTTCCAACACTATGTTGAATAGGAATGGTGAGAGAGGGCATCCCTGTCTTGTGCCAGTTTTCAAAGGGAATTTTTCCAGTTTTTGCCCATTCAGTATGATATTGGCTGTGGGTTTGTCATAAATAGCTCTTATTATTTTGAGATACATTCCATCAATACTGAATTTATTGAGCGTTTTTAGCATGAAGGGCTGTTGAATTTTGTCAAAAGCTTTTTCTGCATCTATTGAGATAATCATGTGGTTCTTGTCTTTGGTTCTGTTTATATGCTGGATTATGTTTATTGATTTGCGAATGTTGAACCAGCCTTGCATCCCAGGGATGAAGCCCACTTGATCATGGTGGATAAGCTTTTTGATGTGCTGCTGAATCCGGTTTGCCAGTATTTTATTGAGGATTTTTACATCGATGTTCACCAGGGATATTGGTCTAAAATTCTCTTTTTTTGTTGTGTCTCTGCCAGGCTTTGGTATCAGGATGATGTTGGCCTCATAAAATGAGTTAGGGAGGATTCCCTCTTTTTCTATTGATTGGAATAGTTTCAGAAGGAATGGTACCAGCTCCTCCTTGTACCTCTGGTAGAATTCAGCTGTGAATCCATCTGGTCCTGGACTTTTTTTGGTTGGTAGGCTATTAATTATTGCCTCAATTTCAGAGCCTGCTATTGGTCTATTCAGGGATTCAACTTCTTCCTGGTTTAGTCTTGGAAGAGTGTAAGTGTCCAGGAAATTATCCATTTCTTCTAGATTTTCTAGTTGATTTGCGTAGAGGTGTTTATAGTATTCTCTGATAGTAGTTTGTATTTCTGTGGGGTCGGTGGTGATATCCCCTTTATCATTTTTTATTGCATCTATTTGATTCTTCTCTCTTTTCTTCTTTATTAGTCTTGCTAGCAGTCTGTCAATTTTGTTGATCTTTTCAAAAAAACCAACTCCTGGATTCATTGATTTTTTGGAGGGTTTTTTGTGTCTCTATCTCCTTCAGTTCTGCTCTGATCTTAGTTATTTCTTGCCTTCTGCTAGCTTTCGAATGTGTTTGCTCTTGCCTCTCTAGTTATTTTAATTGTGACGTTAGAGTGTCAATTTTAGATCTTTCCTGCTTTCTCTTGTGGGCATTTAGTGCTATAAATTTCCCTCTACACATTGCTTTAAATGTGTCCCAGAGATTCTGGTATGTTGTATCTTTGTTCTCATTGGTTTCAAAGAACATCTTCATTTCTGCCTTCATTTCGTTAGGTACCCAGTAGTCATTCAGGAGCAGGTTGTTCAGTTTCCATGTAGTTGAGCGGTTTTGATTGAGTTTCTTAGTCCTGAGTACTAGTTTGATTGCACTGTGGTCTGAGAGATAGTTTGTTATAATTTCTGTTCTTGTACATTTGCTGAGGAGTGCTTTATTTCCAACTATGTGGCCAATTTTAGAATAAGTGCGATGTGGTGCTGAGAAGAATGTATATTTTGTTGATTTGGGGTGGAGAGTTCTGTAGATGTCTATTAGGTCTGCTTGCTGCAGAGATGAGTTCAATTCCTGGATATCCTTGTTAACTTTCTGTCCCGTTGATCTGTCTAATGTTGACAGTGGAGTGTTGAAGTCTCCCATTATTATTGTATGGGAGTCTAAGTCTCTTTGTAAGTCTCTAAGGACTTGCTTTATGAATCTGGGTGCTCCTGTATTGGGTGCATATATATTTAGGATAGTTAGCTCTTCCTGTTGAATTGATCCCTTCACCATTATGTAATGGCCTTCTTTGTCTCTTTTGATCTTTGATGGTTTAAAGTCTGTTTTATCAGAGACTAGTATTGCAACCCCTGCTTTTTTTTGTTCTCCATTTGCTTGGTAAATCTTCTCCATCCCTTTATTTTGAGCTTATGTATGTCTCTGCATGTGAGATGGGTCTCCTGAATACAGCAGACTGATGGGTCTTGACTCTTTATCCAGTTTGCCAGTCTGTGTCTTTTAATTGGAGCATTTAGTCCATTTACATTTAAGGTTAATATTGTTATGTGTGAACTTCATCCTGCCATTATGATATTAACTGGTTATTTTGCTCGTTAGTTGATGCAGTTTCTTCCTAGCCTCGATGGTCTTTACATTTTGGCATGTTTTTGCAATGGCTGGTACCGGTTGTTCCTTTCCATGTTTAGTGCTTCCTTCAGGGTCTCTTGTAAGGCAGGCCTAGTGGTGACAAAATCTCTAAGCATTTGCTTATCTGTAAAGGATTTTATTTCTCCTTCACTTATGAAACTTAGTTTGGCTGGATATGAAATTCTGGGTTTAAAATTCTTTTCTTTAAGAATGTTGAATATTGGCCCCCACTCTCTTCTGGCTTGGAGAGTTTCTGCAGAGAGATCTGCTGTTAGTCTGATGGGCTTCCCTTTGTGGGTAACCCGACCTTTCTCTCTGGCTGCCCTTAACATTTTTTCCTTCATTTCAACTTTGGTGAATCTGGCAATTATGTGTCTTGGAGTTGCTCTTCTCGAGGAGTATCTTTGTGGCGTTCTCTGTATCTCCTGGATTTGAATGTTGGCCTGCCCTACTAGGTTGGGGAAGTTCTCCTGGATGATATCCTGAAGAGTGTTTTCCAACTTGGTTCCATTTTCCCCCTCACTTTCAGGCACCCCAATCAGACGTAGATTTGGTCTTTTTACATAATCCCATACTTCTTGCAGGCTTTGTTCATTTCTTTTTCTTCTTTTTTTCTTTTGGTTTCTCTTCTCGCTTCATTTCATTCATTTGATCCTCAATTGCTGATACTCTTTCTTCCAGTTGATCGAGTCAGTTACTGAAGCTTGTGCATTTGTCACGTATTTCTCGAGTCATGGTTTTCATCTCTTTCATTTCATTTATGACCTTCTCTGCATTAATTACTCTAGCCATCAATTCTTCCACTTTTTTTTCAAGATTTTTAGTTTCTTTGCGCTGGGTATGTAATTCCTCCTTTAGCTCTGAGAAGTTTGATGGACTGAAGCCTTCTTCTCTCATCTCGTCAAAGTCATACTCCGTCCAGCTTTGATCCGTTGCTGGCGATGAGCTGCGCTCCTTTGCCGGGGGAGATGCGCTCTTATTTTTTGAATTTCCAGCTTTTCTGCCCTGCTTTTTCCCCATCTTTGTGGTTTTATCTGCCTCTGGTCTTTGATGATGGTGACGTACTGATGGGGTTTTGGTGTAGGTGTCCTTCCTGTTTGATAGTTTTCCTTCTAACAGTCAGGACCCTCAGCTGTAGGTCTGTTGGAGATTGCTTGAGGTCCACTCCAGACCCTGTTTGCCTGGGTATCAGCAGCAGAGGCTGCAGAAGATAGAATATTGCTGAACAGCGAGTGTACCTGTCTGATTCTTGCTTTGGAAGCTTCCTCTCAGGGGTATACTCCACCCTGTGACGTGTGGGGTGTCAGACTGCCCCTAGTGGGGGATGTCTCCCAGTTAGGCTACTCAGTGGTCAGGGACCCACTTGAGCAGGCAGTCTGTCCCTTCTCAGATCTCAACCTCCGTGTTGGGAGATCCACTGCTCTCTTCAAAGCTGTCAGACAGAGTCATTTGCGTCTGCAGAGGTTTCTGCTGCTTTTGTTGTTGTTTAGCTGTGCCCTGTCCCCAGAGGTGGAGTCTACAGAGACAGGCAGGTTTCCTTGAGCTGCTGTGAGCTCCACCCAGTTCGAGCTTCCCAGCGGCTTTGTTTACCTACTTAAGCCTCAGCAATGGCGGGCATCCCTCCCCCAGCCTCGCTGCTGCCTTGCAGTTAGATCGCAGACTGCTGTGCTAGCAATCAGGGAGGCTCCATGGGCGTGGGACCCTCCCGGCCAGGTGTGGGATATAATCTCCTGGTGTGCCCATTTGCTTAAAGCGCAGTATTGGGGTGGGAGTTACCCAATTTTCCAGGTGTTGTGTATCTCAGTTCCCCTGGCTAGGAAAAGGGATTCCCTTCCCCCTTGCGCTTCCCAGGTGAGGCGATGCCTCGCCCTGCTTCAGCTCTCGCTGGTTGGGCTGCAGCAGCTGACCAGCACCAATTGTCCGGTACTCCCTAGTGAGATGAACCCAGTACCTCAGTTGAAAATGCAGAAATCACCGGTCTTCTGTGTCGTTCGCGCTGGGGGTTGGAGACTGGAGCTGTTCCTATTCGGCCATCTTGCTCCGCCTGTATTAAATTCTTTTACATAATATCCCTTTTAGCATGTTGAAAAGAATTAAGTATTTTAAAATATTTCACATGCAATATGGATGTGATATGGCAGTTACTTTTTTTTTTATCTTCTTCCCTATTCTATCAAATGCGAATGCTATAATTTTTCCTGTAAGTTTTTTTTTTCTCTCTTTGGCAACACAGTTTAGGCCCCAGAAAGAGATGTTCAAGAGGTCTCTCTTATGTTTCCACTTTCAGACGTTCAGAGTTGTGGGGCATTTATCTACAGGCCCAAGTACACAATTGCATAGGTTAGCATTTATACCTGTGAAAATAAAAATTTTGCCAAGGTAAATTTTTCCTCTCATACTCTGTTAGGGTTTCTGTGTGATTTAGTTTTAGCTGATTTTTACCCTAAAAGCAAAGTTGTCTTTACCTGCCTTGCAAAAGCCTTGGGTTTTTCTTTGAACCTGGATGGCAAATTTATCTATATGAGATATTTCCAAACTGTTAAAGGATAAATAAATATTATTCAATATTTTCACAAAGTCTAACTTAAGCCCAGGTCACTTGAAAATACCTACAGATAGACAACACTCAATAATGAGGGACGACAATAGGAATCATAAAGGAAGGTTAGCAATTCTATGTCTCATCTGATAGCTGAGCGTATAAATAGGCTAAGTGTTCAGTGGTTACCAGTCTCCTGAACTTCCACCTTATATGGATCCCAGACTCACCTGTTGGTCCTCTTTGCTTTTGACATACTCATCTGGCTCAAGCAGCTACAAAAGGAGACCTTGGTCTGCCCCTAACTTCTAGACCTTTCCTTAAAGTTACCCAAATAACTGTGGTCATGTTGTGTAAGGAGGCTGTAGGAGATCCTCACTTCTAGATCTCTTCCTTTTAACACACCGGGCTCACACCAAGAGGGAACTGACAAAATAAATACACCTAGGGTTGCAAAGCAGACAATACTCCTCATTTTTCTTTTTTATGATTCCTATCTGTGCAACCTTCTCCAACCAGAAAAGAATCTTGGATTGAACATTCTGAGAATTCCTCTGAGAAACTTTATTTTTAAAATCTTTATTTCTTGGGCTTTCCAAGGTAGACATTTTATAAGCTTTCTAGATAATTGGGCCCAAGAATTGAGAAATACTAACTTTTTGGCATAGAGTAAAGAAATTGGTCTTGGGCCAATCTTGGTCTCTAGGAAAGATGGTTTAAAAGGGAAACCTAAGATAGCTATGAAGTAGGAATGGCCAATGATGAAATAAGCATGTTCCTTTTTAAAATGTCATTGGTAGGATAGAAAAATACGTATTTTTCCAAAGATGAAAACACGATTATATCATGGTTTGCTCGCGTTTTAAGGCTTCAGACTCAAGTTATGGAGAGAGGAAGAAAACCCCACCTTATTTTCATGAGGTGTTGCCCAGTGTGTTCTACCCTCTCCTTTAAATTCTGATGTGTGAAACAAACATTCATAGCCAGATAGCTCCCTAGTTACCGTGCAGGCGCAGCTGCTGAACATAGCACTATTGCAACTAGTTTTGACACCAGCCATTTGTGCTTGAAGAAATGTCTAATTTTTGGCTTCCCTCAGATGGTTTCACACCCTTATAGCAAGTGGGGTTTTTATTCTAACACTCATTTTGGGTCAAACTACACCCATTTTTGGGAACCCACCAACACAAATGTTAATAATATGCAGATTTGGCCTTTCCTAAGATGGCACTGCATCAGCCAAACTTCATTTCCTGGGGAGATTGCTAAGAAAATCATTAATCTTGCCAAATTTCACTAATGTGCTGAGTAGACCTGATGTTATCATATGAGTGTTTAGCTGGAGCCAAATCTCTGTGCATACATATTGATTATCTCCTTTTTTGTGTGTTTTTCCTGACTACTAATTTCCATAAAAATAGAGTTTGAGTGGTCTCAACAACGTGCATTCCCCTTAAACAATATCAATCACAATATTTTTGTGTAATTTCTCACATGAAAGTCAAGTAACTTTCCATTCTTAAGAAATAGTCTCATGATTTCACCCAGACTGGTTCCTCTGTTGGTTATGATGAGTCTTCAGATCTACCGCTGTGAAATCAGATTTCTTTTCAAAAATTGGCAAACTAGGCACTTCCTTCTGGATGTCTCAAAAACTGCATACCTGCTCTGCCTTATCACCTGCCACAACTTTGTTTTCTGAAATTCTAAACTCATTATTACTTTGTAATTACGTGATGCTCTCTCACTCCCATGTGTTCATACATTTTCTTTCTTCTAGTCCTTTACACTGAAAAAACTTGGCAAAATTCCACTTAGCTGTAGAAATTCAGATAGGACGCCGAAGCCTTTCCCATTTCTTTCAGAAACACTGAGCTTCAGGGTCTCCTTTCCCTCTGCCCTTTCTGCCCTTGGTATCAACTCCACTATAGAAATATTGTTAGCATGTGGTAATGGTTTGTTTCATGCCTGATGCAATGAGCAGAAAATTTATTTTAGAGTATATATTAAATATAATGTGTAATACTATAGTCTGAGAAAAGATTTTCTTCTTCCAGAAGTGAGAATAAATACACTTACTAGGAAGACTTTAATAATAGAAATGAGCATTTCATCACAAAAGTAGTATCTGGTGCATATTAAACACTCCATAAACCCCACTGAATAAAGGAACAATGTGCTTATGTTGACCTCTCTTTGAAATTTTTAGGTCTTGATGTTGTAGCAGTAGTGAACAGCAAAGCAGTTTGAGCAAGTGAAGCTTCAAATAGTAAAACAACTTGGGTGCCACAATTTGCATGGTGCCCAAGATAAAAGGCCAAGAAGTGCTTAGCACTGAAGGCTTACATGAAAGTTGCCACCTAATAACTTCTTCTGGAAACATTCAAAGAAGCCAATCTGGGGGGTAAAGGAAGAAAGAAGGAAAGAAAGGAAGGGGGGAGGGTGGGAGGGGTAGGAAGGAAGGAAGGAAGGAAGGAAGGAAGGAAGGAAGGAAGGAAGGAAGGAAAGAAGGAAGGAAGGGAGGGAGGGAGGGAGGGAAAGGAATTGTATAATAGCAAGGCTGGCAAATAGAGATTAACAAATTCCCACCTCGCTGAGTTTTTTCCCTTATTATTTTAATATGGTGGATAAATTTGGAGGAACAGAGAACTGAATTTTATATACATAAAATCAAGTACATGCACACATCCCCTCCCCAAGCACACACACTTTATTCATTTATTTCTATGCTAAGTCAAGACCAGTGGTGTGTTTTCTATTTAATAGCATGCTTGCAAAAGAGACTATTTCTTATAAAGGTATTACAAAAGATCAATAAAGCAGTCCTTAAACACAATATCCACTTGGGGAAACTGTTAAAAAGATGTATGTGTGTTCTAGAGAGAAGGGATAGAGGAAGTTTTCTTACTTTATTCCTTCAGTTTCTGAGTAGTTGCAACCAAAGCTATGAGGCTGAACTGGGCCAGATAATAAAAAAAGCTTTGTCAAAGAAAAGCAACCACTTTCCTATTGTTACTCAAGCAATCATGGGAACAGTGTGGAGGGTGAGCTGCCAGAGTGATCACCTCATTATTTTCTTTCAAAACCCAAACAATGGATTCCACAAATGCATGGCAAATATCAATAGAAATGGAAATGATATATTTATAACCCAATAAGACCTACTTCATGATGGTCTTAATGATTTCATTAGGTTGCCAAGTAGGAAAGAATTAAAAGACAGAGGGAAAAAATATCAGAGAGAGATAAAAATCATAAGGATGTATAGCGCTTATAGCAAACAGATCAAAAGCATATTGATAACAGCCAGATGGAAATAACGGCAGCAGTATTGTTTACTCATTGCTGTGCAGTTAAATAAAATATGTCTAAGCATTTTCCAGAGTTAATCATGTATTATTTACTCCTTCATTCAACTAATGGGAGTAATCCTGAATTATATTTCTGAAAAAAGGAAAGATGCATTTATAGAATAAGAAATAAACTCCTGGTGCATTTATGAACAAGAACTTTAAAGGCATGAGCTCGTTTAATTCCAATGGCACTTCAAGATAGGTACTATGACCTCAAATTTACAGCTGGGAAAATGAGATCAGAGAAATTAGATAATTTGTCTGAACTAACCCCATTAGGAATTTAACACAGAAACATCTGGCTCTCAAAAATATTTCACTAATCCCTTTGAAAAACCATGAAGAATGAGTCTTTTCCCAGTAAAAGACACACACACAATACTTTACACACAAAACCCGTCCATAGGTTCCCCCCACTGACCAATCCCACCTGCAGTCAGATAAGATCCTCGGTCATATCTCGCTTCCTCAGAGTGAATGCTAACCCCAAGCAAGCATTTTTCTTCCCTAGAATTAAAATCTTAGTAGTGAACAAGAGATTTTAAAATTAAGTATGTGTATATAGACAGCTTACTATCAGATTGTTTTTAGGATCTGCATAATAACTTCAAAGGAAAATGCTAAAATGGTTGAAGTGAGACTTGATGATGCCATACACATAAATATAAAACATATGAGTAAAGTGCATTGAGGCTCACATCTTTTTTCAACACAGTAGAATCTCAAGCTTCTAGGATCAATGATTGTATGGAACTGGTTAACAAATACTAGAACACTATTGTACCACGTAAATGGCATTGTATATTCACAGTAAAAACCTATTTATTGACATTGAAAGAGTACATATAAAGTAACATTTGTGTGTGTGTGTGTGTGTGTGTGTGTGTGTAGAGAAAGTTCTAGAATAATATATTGAAATGTTGAAAATTTTATTTCTGGAGATAAGGTAATGTTTAAAAATCTTCTTTTGCCTATTTTCATTTTCAAAATTTTGTATAATAAGTATGCACTATATAAAATTACTTAATAATTAGCATAATACATCATTGCTCAAATGTCAAAACTTCATGAACATTAAAATCCTTTTCTTAAAGCCAAAAGTTAGCTTTATGACTTGGAATCATTTTCTGCACACATATATTCCACCAATTTAAGCTCAGAGAGAAGTAAGAGTCTTTGGCAAGAAACAGACAGCACCTTCCTGCTAGTGTGTTCTGTCAGAAAAACATTAATCTTGACTTCAGTGTGGGGTGACATCTAGTGAAGTGTTTCTGCAGATGATTGCTGGTTATTATCATCATGGTTCTTTCTCTTGCCTCTTTTCTTTCAGTATACAGTCCTTAATATGCCTGTTCCTTTACAAAGCATGCATGTTTCCCCAACCTAAAGAAGGCAGTATTTGAAACATGCATATGCATATAAGAGAGTCCTTATTTTGTGCACCTTGGTAAGAGAGAGCTTTTCTGTGTGCCATGTAAATAGCACACACTTTTTTCCTCTGGAAAACAATGGTAGAACCTCAAATTTTGGATTATGATTCACCTGGCTTTTCATCTGTTAGTAAATAATAAGGTAGCATCATAGTTGCTAAGGTTTAAGACAGATAGGAAGTCAGTATCTATAGTCAGTCAATAGGTTAAAGACCAACACTATCCCCACTAATATGCTTCAGTTTTGGGGAACAGTCAACTATTCCTGAGAGTGGCCAATAGGGGCCCTTAGTCCTCTGGTTTCAGACAGACAGACTAATAATCAATACTGAAATTACAGATCAAGACTGAATGAGTAAGACCGGTGACTTAGCTATGAAATGGAACCTGTTGTCTACAGTCAGGATTGCTCCTAAAGAATCAGGCAGGTAGAAGTCAAGTTGCCTTGGAAATAGGGAAAACATACCATAGGCAGAGCTTGACAATATGTGGAACTAGATAGTCCTTTGGAATTATCTTACAAAATTTAGTCTAGTCCCTCTCCATGTTAATGTTTAAATTGTCAGAGTTTCATTTAACAGCATGCCCATAGTTATGAATTATTGATGTAAGTTTGGGGATCATGACTCTTCTGGATTTTAAAATAAATTTTGACATCACAAACACTCTTGGCCAGCCATAACAGAGATTTAAGCACCAAATATGCTGTAGTATCATTCTTGTACTAAATAAAAGTAAGATCCATGAAGCTCCATCAACCTCAGATAGTGGGATGGGCTAGGGGAAGTGGTGAGACAGAGAAGGATGGGAGTCACATGACAAAGCTTGCTAGTTGTCCTAAAGAAGCAGTTATTATATGTTACAACATTTGCCCTAAAACATAAAGTTGTCTGTAGATTCCATAGTCATCAAATTCAGATTCTAGTCAATAAATACTAAAGGAGTAAAAGAAACAGGTTGAACATATAAAAATAAGATATTAAACTAGCATACTAAAAAATCCACAGCATTAATAAAATTGCCCTAAGAAAAAGTTAAGGTAACATTACATATCCATTAAATGAGCAAGAGCTATAAGAATCCATTGGTGACAGGTTATGGTAAAAAGGTAGGCATATATTTTAAATTCCATTGTAAATTGATTCAAATTTTCTGCAAAGCTATTTGTGACAAAAAGCCATAAAATGTTTTTTTTTTTTTTTCTTTGACCTAGTAATTTCACTTTGGGGAATGCATTCCCAGAAAATAATCTTAAAGCAAACAAGTAATTTGTTCCAAGCTGTTCATATAAAGCTGTTTAAAAGAGGAAAATTGGAAAAGAACTCAAATGTACAATAATAAGCGATTGTCCAGTGAAACTTATGTTTGATACCATGGTATACTAGCTGGTTTATTAAGTTGTATGGACTTTGTCAATACAGATGCATATTCACAGTAAATTGTTAAGTGAAATAAGAACAAGATCCATATGGGAAACCTGGTTAGAGTAACAAATACACATACATGTGCATGACGAGACTAGGAAGTGAAGGGAGGGAGGGAATACAGATTTATTAATACCTTGAGGACTTCTGTGTTCCAAGTCTTTACATAATTCATCTCTTTTAATCTCTGAGCAACTTTGTGAGACAGATTTTATTTATCCTGTTTCTCCTCAAGAAACCAAGTAATTTGACCATGGTCACGCAGCTGGAAAAGTGATGGAGCTAGAATGAGAACTGTGTCTGGGATTTAGAAGTTCGTGACTTCCCAGTTTGTTATGTTTGAACGCATTTTCTGAAGTTCTTTTTAAAAAACATTAGTCTCATCTCATGATCATTCAAGATGGATTGATTGGTTGAATACATTTGAAAAGTGTGCTAAAATATATCCTCCTAATGTTAATTGGCACAAACTTTTGCAGTCTTAAAGTAAATAAGCCAGTTTACATTTGTTTAAGACTGCATTTCCCAAACCAGTAAATCCTGTGTGCTTGTGTGTGTTAATACACACACAGGAGTATATGTGGCAACTGTTTCTTCCCAGTTCTGCAGAACAGTTTGGGAGACACTGATTTAAAGTGTTGCCCTCACTAGATATGTTCTTTTGAGTTTAAATATTAAAGCATCTACATTTATCGAAGTTAATTATCCCTACCGTGTATATAAACCTCTATCTGAAGGTGCTCAGAGGATTAAATGCAAATTATGGAATTGCTCAGAACTCAAATGTAAATAAATCTATATATCCATATTTTCTTTTAATTTTAGAGTGATAAGTGGCAACTCTAAATATTAAGACAGAAAATTACCATGGAATCCCTGGAGTTAGTCTCCCTTGGAGGAGCAAGTGCATGGCAAGTTGTCCTGTAGATAAGGATAATAACAATTTTGATGCTTTCAGGGTCAGAAAATTAGCTATCAAAGTGGACAATGAGGAAAAAGTAGAGGATGAGGATTCTGAGTCCATGAGGTGGCACTTTCTGAAACCAATACTAATCCAACACCTTGAGGGGTGATTGCGTTGGTAAACGTAAAGAAGTAAACACTAAGAAATATAGCCCTCTGGTTAGAGAACTGCTATTTTTCCCAAAGGCATCACTTCAAGACCTGTGGCAGTGACCATACTAGAGGATCCATCCTTTCTCTCTGTTCCTGACCTTTGGATTCAAGCATTGCATTTACAGAAAGCCAATTCTGAAGCCATCACAAGGTATCACAAATAGACGGCTCGGATATGTAGTTAATCCCATAATCTGTATCAACCTCTCATGCCTCCATAATTTCTTGTATTGCAAAAAAAGCTTTGTCTAGGTAAAAATATTGGGGTTTTTTTGCTATGCAATTATAACATTAAGACAGTTTTTGAAGGACTATTCCCATTCCCACCAGGTACAAATTCTGGTGCTGTCTCTAGAATGATCTTACATTGGGCTCTACTCTGACCATCTTTCTCAGCATGTCTCCAGCAAGTGGTGCCTGGTTCCATCAATGCTCTAATCTCCTCTACTTCATACGTCTGAGCTTTGAGAAAATTGAAGAATCTTTAGTTTTAAAGACACAGGCCACTTTATCTGGCAGCCCTGCCACAGAACAAGGAAAATTGACACCTGAATGGTGGTTATGAACTAAACCATCTTTGGCACTTAGAATGCAATTAGTTAAGGTTTTAGATTCCCTCTTCAATTGTCAGTATGGCAATATGGGACTGAGATGCATTGGTTGTTCTTCATGAGATCTTGATTCTGGATATACTGTAATGCATTACAGGGCCTGGTGTGGGGATTTAGACGAGGACTTAGTCCACTTCTGGACCTATTACTATTTCCACCATATTTTCATCATGTGTTATTACCACTATGTGGAGATAAACTGGCTAAGGTGTCTGTGTGCCCACCTCCCAGGGTAATTCAGTAGAAATCTCTGGCCACTGACTGAGCACTGGTATTTGTTTCAGTTTCCTAGATGATCCAGGCTAAGAATCACCTATGTAGAGAGTCATCTTTATTACACCCTTGAAGTGTGTCTTGTGATATATTTTATGCTTTGGGTCCTCTCTAATCTTAGCAGCCATACTTCCCTCTGCAGATTTTAGTCATCTTTTGCCTGGTTGATTCTGTTTCCAATCTTGTGCAGTTTCTGAAATGAGGAGCAATGCCTGCTGGATCATCAGAATATAAAATCTCATCAGTGGCCAAAACATTCACTGAGGAAATACAGAAACACTTCAGAGATATTGTGTGTTCTGTTCCAGAGTGCTGCTATAAAGCAAATATCACAATAAGGCAAATCACATGAATTTGTTTCTTAATGCATATAAAAGCTACATCTATACCTCACTGTAGTCTATTAAATATGCATAGCATTATGTCTAAAAAATCAATATACATACCTTAATTGAAAATACTTTCTTGCTAAAAAATATGCTTATGGTTACCTAAGCCTTCAGCAAGTCTTAAACTTTTCACTGGTAGAAGGTCTTGCTTCAGTGTTGGTGACTGCTGACTGATGAGGGTGGTGGTGGGGGAAGGTTTTGGTGGCTGTGACAATTTCTTATGATAAGAAAACAATGAAGTTTGCCACCTTGATAAGCTCTTCTCTTCTCTGCAATGCTGTCAAATGTGATGCTATTTTATAGCATTGCCCACAGTGGAACTTCTCTCAAATTTGGAGTCAGTCATCTCAAACTCTGCCGCTGCTTTACAAACTTAAGTTTCTGTAAAATTTTAAGTCATTTGTTGTCATTTCAACAGTGTTCACAGCATCTGCACCAGGAGTAGTCTCCATATCAGAAAACCACTTTCTTTGCTCATCCATAAGAAGCAGCTCCTCATCTGTTCAAGTTATATCCGAGATTGCAACAATTTTGTCACACTTTAGGCTCCACTTCTAAATCTAGTTCTTTTTCTGTTTCCAGTAGTACATCTGCAGTTACGTCCTCTACTGAAGTCTTGAGCCCCTTAAAGTCATCTGTTGATCTAAAGTCGCCTCTGAAAGTTTGGAATCACCTTCTTCCAGACTCCTGTTAATGTTGATATTTTGACTTCCTCCCATGAATCACAAATGTTCTTAATGGCCTGTAGAACGGTGAAATTTTTTCCAGAAGACTTTCAATTTGTTTACCCCAGATCCATTAGAGGAATCACTATTTATGGCAGCTGTAGCCTTACAGTGTTTCCTTAATAATAACACTTGAATGTCAAAATTACTTCTTGATTCATGAGCTGCAGAATGGATGTTGTGTTAGCAGGCGTGAAACAACATTAATCTTGTTCATCTCCATCAGAGCTCTTGAGTAACTATGTGCATTGTTAATGAGCAGCAATATTTGAAAGAGATCTTTTTTCTGAGCAGTAGGTCTCAATATGAGCTTAAAATATTCAGTAAAACGTGTAAACAGACGTGTTGTCATTCAGGCATTGTTGTCCCAGCTATAGAGTCCGGGTAGAGTAAATTTAGCATAATTGTTAAGGGCCCTAGGTTTGGAAAATGACAAATGAGCACTAATTTCATCTTAAAGTCACCAGCTACACTAACTCCTAGTAAGGGAGTCAACCTGTGCTTTGAAGCTTTGAAGCCAGGCATTGACTTCTCTCTGGCTATGAAAGTCCTAGATGGCATCTCCTTCCAATAGAAGGCTATTTTGGCCGGGCGCGGTGGCTCAAGCCTGTAATCCCAGCACTTCGGGAGGCCGAGACGGGCGGATCACGAGGTCAGGAGATTGAGACTATCCTGGCTAACACGGTGAAACCCTGTCTCTAGTAAAAATACAAAAAATTAGTCGGGCACCGGTGGTGGGCGCCTGTAGTCCCAGCTACTCGAAGGCTGAGGCAGGAGAATGGCGTGAACCCGGGAGGCGGAGCTTGCAGTGAGCCGAGATCCAGTCACTCCACTCCAGCCTGGGCGACAGAGCGAAACCCCGTCTCAAAAAAAAAAAAAAAAAAAAAAAAAAGAAGGCTGTTTCATCTACATGGAAAATCTCTTGTTTAGTGTAGGCACCTTTATCAATGGTCTTAGTCAGATCTTCTGGATAACTTGCTGCAGCTCCTCCACCAGCACTTGCTGCTTCCCCTTACATTTCTATGTTATAGAGACAGCTTCTTTCCTTAAACCTCATGAATCCACTTCTGCTAGCTTCATCTTTTCTTCTGCAGCTTCCTCACCTCTCTCAGCCTTCAGTCTAGACCATTACAACTTCCTCCGTATCAGCAGTAAAGCTGTTTCACTTTGTTATTATTCATGTGTTCACTGGAGTAGTACTTTTAATTACCTTCAAGAACTTTTCGTTTGCATTCACAACTTGGCTAACTGTTTGGCACAAGAGGCCTAGCTTTTGACCTATCTTGGCTTTCCACACTGCTGTCCTCACTAAGCTTCATCATTTCTAGCTTTTGATTTAACGTAAGAGACATGCAACTCTTCCTTTCACTGGAACACTTACAAGTCATTGTGGCCTCATTTCACCATCATTGTGTCTCAGAGAACAAGGAGGCTGAGGAGAGGAAGAGAGATGGGAGAAGGGCCCATCAGTGGAGCAGTAAAAACACACACATTTCTAGATTCACTTTGCTGTCTTCCATGGGCATGGTTTGTGCCATCCAAAACAATTACGATAGTAACTTCATAGATCAACGACCACAGATCACCATAACAGATATAGTAATAGTGAAAGAGTCTAAATATTGCCAGAAACACCAAAATGTGACACAGAAACCAGAAGTGAGCATATGCTGTTTGTTACCACAAACCTTCAATTTGTAAAAAAAAAAAAAAAAAAAAAAAAAAAGCAATATAAATGAAACACAATAAAATGAAGTATGCCTATAGAAAGTTTACTTCTCATAAGAATGGTCTGGTTTATACTAACAAAGGTCTATTAAAAGTTTCTTGAGTCTTTAGAAAAAGGGTGCTTTAAATGCAGAAAGTAAAATGCGAGGTAATAATAGAAGCAAAAAGAAAGAGATTATTCTTGCAATTTGCTTATGTAATTTTCTCTCTCTCTGAATTACGGGTAGTCTCTAAGGCATTCATCAGATAATAATCTGGTAGAAGTAATATAGAATATACCAATTCTCTTCCATTAGCAAAACCCTACCTGAAAGCTGAATATTGTATTACAATTTAGATGTTGTTACACTACCTGCCTCTCAGGTGTCAGACCTTACCACAGACTCAAACAAAACCTTCTTGTCACTTCCTGATCCACAAACACAAATGCTTTCTTTACATGATTAAAGGTGTGAAACAACTCCCAGACACTTCATCCTCACACAGGATGTGCTTTCAAACTTCCCTCCTGACTTGTTAAGGAAATACCTACATCAAATCACAAATATCTAAGATCGAAGAGCACTGAAGTGTTTGTTTGATATCCAGGACGATTTTAGGCAAGATTTTATGTCAGTTTGAACTTTAGTTCCCTCATCTGTGAAATAAGAGTTTGGTCAAACCATTTTTTCAAAACTGTCATCTCATTGGCTAATTTTGACCTGCAGATATGTTTTATTTGACTGGCAGTGCTTTTCTGTATGCATCTGTTGTCAACATTTAAAATTAGAATGTGTACATAAAAGCCCATTTCTGGATTCTCTTTTAAACATTGGTAGATCTGGCCTACGTTCTCCCTTGGCGACAATTAGCTGGAGCTGAGTCTTCACTGCTCATCCTCTTTAGACAGGGATTGTGTTCTCTAAGACATCAGAAGCCACAGCAAGTCCATGCATTGTAGTGTTGCCTGGCCCCAGGAGCACTAGCAATTGTAATCTGTAATCTAATAACCTTTTCTATCTCTTCCAATTCTGAAATCCTATGATTCTCTTTTTCCTAAAAGCCTAACACATACTGCTGAGATAAGTAGAGGTGGATGTAAAGAGATAGAACAGAATAAAGAAAGAGGGGAATTCTAGGCTTCCTCTCTGACTCTCTGACAGGGTATGGATGTAAAATCTCTCTTGAATAAGTAGAATTAATCCTTTCAAAATGTGATCCATAATTTCAGAGGGGGTGGAGGGTGAGAAAACATACAAACACTGCCATGGTATTTGCCTGATGATGTAGAATTGAAAATAACACCAAAGCAGAAAAACAGCTACTAAATTTTATTTTTGTTATTTTTAAATATTTTTTTAATAGCGATGTGGTTCTCACTATGTTGCCCAGGCCGGTCTCAAACTCCTGGGCTCCAGTGATCTTCCCACTTCAGCCTCCCATAGTGCTGGGGTTACAGGTATGCACCAGCATGCCCAGTTATTTTTTAAATTTAGATTTGTTCTCTTTCAAATTATAAAAACTCATCCATATTAGTTTTAGAATATTTGAAAATTCAAAAATGTATAAAATAGTACCAGATTAGCATCCATTCAATTCAAATCCTAAGGACATTATATATGTATATCATATTTATGTGTGTATATATAATATGTTTAGCTTAAACCTGCAAGCTATGGTTTAAGCATTAGACTTACAAATTGTGGTACTATAGTTTGAATTTACAGGGGATAAAGCGGTTTTATTCAATTGATTATAACAAGCATTAATATACACTTACAAGGTACAAGGAGGGATACAAATACAAACCAAGAAAATAATATCGGGCTTCCGAATGCACAAAATCTATGATGGGAAAATAATACAAGTACACATACCACTAATGCAAAGCAAAAGGAGGCAAAAAGAAAATTCCCAAATGCAATAATTTCAGGTCTGTAATTCACAGAAGCTTGCCAATGAAATCATGTAAAAAAAAAATTACTTTCCAAACAGTTTTAAAGAAATTCAAATTTTCACCGTTATTCCAAATAGCACAATTCAAAAAATAAAAATATCGATTAAAATGAAAAAAATGCCTATTATTGAAATGCATGTATATGATTATAATTAATCAAAATTATTCTAACATAAAAAATTAAGTATTGTGAAGACAAGTAGAAAATAGAGCCCCTGCCTACTCACTGTTCGCATAAAGGAAATGAAGTGAGGTTTCATAGCTTACTGGATGAACATTGTACTTTCTCCCAGACTTCATGGGGCCTAGCACTGAAAGTAGTTACCATAATTTAAAATACCTCTGTTTGAAAGATTTTTATTCTCCCATAGATCATAAACCAACCAGAACATGATTTCAGTATGTTATGAATAATACTTGAAAGAATATTTTTGTTTTTGATCCATAATTTGTTTCGATCCATAATTTCAGAGGGGTGGAAAGTGAGAAAACATACAAACCCCAGCATCATATTTACCAGATGATGTGGAATCGAAAATAATACCAAAGCAGAAAGAGTTACTAAATTTTATTTTATTTTTATCTTTAAATTTTATTTTTTTAAATACAGATGTGATCTCACCATGTTGCTCAGGCTGGTCTCGAACTCCTGGCCTCAGGTGATCCTCCCACCTTTTTTAGAGACAGGGTCTTGCTCTGTCATCCAGGCTGGAGTACAGTGGTGGGATCATAGCTCACTGTAGCCTCAAACTCCTGAGCTCAAGCAATTCTCCTGCCTAAGTCTTCCAAGTAGCTAGGACAACAGGTGCATGCCACCATGCCCCATTAATTTTTTAAAAACTTTTGGTAAAGGTAGGGTCTCACATGCTTCCCAGACTGGTCTCAAACTTCTGGGCTCAAACAATCCTCCCACTTTATCTTCTCAAAGTGCTGGGATTACAGGTGTGAGACTCCGCAGCTCACCTGACAGAAATATTATCATGTCTAAATATATACTTGCAGAGGAAAAAAATTCTTGTGATTTAATTTAAAAATGATAATTATTTTTCAAAGGACCTTAATTCTGAAAATGTTTTGCTATAGCATATTTGTGTATATAAAACCTAATGATAGCCTAGGTAAGTTCCCAAATGAAATTACAACTAGATGCCACGTATTCCGTTTGCAAGTCTACAATGTTATTAAATTATTATTGCCTTGCAAATTAATACTTGCTTTCATCTTTGTAAGTGACCAAGAGGAAAATAGGCTCAAAATGAATGTCAAACAGTAAATACACATCACTAAAATTTATGACTATTTTTCCCTAGAATCTTTACCTCGTACTTGAAAAATACAACTTATACTAATAATAAAACATTTTTCCTAGCTTTTTATAGTTTTAAAGACCGATATGCTTACCACAGGATCTTTATTTGTCCAGAAAATTTAGTGGGCATAAGCCACTGTCCACCAGATAAAACATGGATAATAAATGTAATCCTTCAAATTTACTGCTGATCTATCAAATGTACACTTGCCAACCTAATCAATTCCTTTGATGGATCAACATTTCCATTACTAAGAGAAAACGTATACCTCTGAGCTGTGTATTATTCTCTGCAGACAAAAAAAAAAAAAAAAAAAAAAAAAAAAAAAAGTGAGGTTGTCATGGCGACTGCAAACTGTGAGATTCTGTCATGACCCAGTAGCAGTATAATGGAAAACATCTGCCTGGAAATCACAAGCTGGCACAAGGTCTTTGGAAGGAAGTATTTGAGAGAATTTAACCTTAAAAGATTTCCTCAATTTTGATCTCAGACTCTCTTACTGTAAACATGTCAAATGTTGCTATTCTTGCCAATTTCTGCAGCATATAACATAAAGGAAAACACAGAGAGAAAAGGTGACTTTTTTCATTGCCAATACTGCATCTATTGAGGAATTTAGTCCTTAAACATGAAATTATTTATTATAAACTCTCTCTTTATACCCCCCTCTCCAAAGTAGGGCAATTATTTTCACGATTTGACCCAAACCAATTGTCTCAAACTGAAACTCATGTCAGGGTGTGTTAAAATACAGATTGCTGGGCCCTACCTCCAAAGTAGGTTGGAGTGGGGTCTGAGAATTTGTATTTCTAAAGTTCTCAGGTTGCTGCCAGCCCATTAACCACATTTTGAGAGCCACAGATTTACACCAAAAACCTCAAAGAATTCTAAAAGCTTGCTAGCAATAAAATCTTGAAAGGAGTAAGAAAAATGTCAGGTCTTATTACAAAGTTCATTTCAAAGATAGAGACTACAGTGGTTTCTAAACCTGGCCCTGCCTGAGAAAGCACTTCTAAAATACAAAATTCCAGGTTTCATCTCTGGAGATTTAGTTTTAGCTGGTCTTGGATTGAACTCCGTGCCTGGATATTTTTAACCAGCATCCCAAGTTGATTCAGATGCAAGCATGTTCCTCTACTTTGTTTGAGAACCACTAAATTGAAGCATATTATGACTTTGTGGTGTACAATAATCACCTGTGAAGTTTGTTTGACAATTCTCATCACTGCCCCAGCTACTCAGAATCAGTAGGTCTGGATGACCTAGTAGTTTGAAAGTTTATAAAATATCAGCAGGACTAGGTGAACATGATCACAAACAGTCATCAAATAAGATGTTCAAGACATCTATTGAAGGTGGAGGAAGAAATTTCTAGAAATATTTTTAAAGTTTTTTATCTGAAAACTAAGAAAAGCATTAAGATTTACTCATACACTGGCTCTCACATTGAGCCCACAGTCGGGGCAGTCACATGTTACCTTCTGTGGAAGGGAAGGGTGGGCCTTCAAATTGGAGAAAGGGTTGACAGTAAAGCTTTCATTTCAGTATTATTAGAACACACAGGAGTTCATTGGACTCATTTAGGTGAGCTTATGGATTTTTTTTCCTAGATTCTACTTACCTAAGCCTTCAAAAATGAACTAGTGGCTTAAAAAGAACTTCGATTGAATAGAAATACTACAAATAATGCAACCACAAGTAAGCTACCTGAAAATGAAGAGCTGACAAATTGTTTTATCTCAGTACAAACTCTTTCCCAATCTTATTAAGAGAAATAATCTACTAAGATCTTACAACAAGTTGATCAATAAAAAGAAAATAATTATTTCCTGAAAGAAGCACAGGCTATGGAAAGAGCATTTTGAAAATGGATGTTTTCATCATTACATAATTTTGTTGCTGAAAGTTTACAAACTTAATAACAGAAACCAAATTTTCTGCCTTGATAAAAAGTCTTCAAAAGGCTTTCGTTAGGTTCTGAAGCATTGTTTAAAGCTAATTAACACCTGATTCGATTACAAGAAAAACTGATGAACAATGGGGAAGATTAAGATTTGCTTGAATTTCAACAAAAACTAGACGCTGGATCTGCATGTGCCTTTATTTATTTATTTATTTATTTATTTTTTGAGAGAGAGAGAGAGAGAGAGTCTCACTGTGTTGCCCAGGTTGAAGTGTAGTGATGCGATCTTGGCTCACTGCTACCTCTGCCTCCCAGGTTTGAGCAATTCTTGTGCCTCAGCCTCTTGAGTGGCTGGGGCTACAGGTGTGTGCCACCACACCCAGTTAATTTTCATATTTCTGGTAGAGATGGGGTTTTGCCATGATGACCAGGTAGGTCTTGAGCTCCTGGCCTCAAGTGATCCTCCACCTCAGTCTGTCAAAGTGCTGGGATTACAGGCATAAGCCACCATGCCTAGGCTTCCTGTGCCTTTGATGTTGGAGTTTCCATTCCCTGTAACTAATTTCTGTTGTTGAAGCCACCCAGTCTATGGTATTCTGTTATAGCAGCTTGGACTGAGTAGAAGAATGTTTATCATACCAGTACATATTTAATATGGTTTTACAGATTATGCAAAGTGATTTCATCTCACATTTGCTAAAATTTTATTGAGTAAATAAGTATATAATCATGCTAATTCTTGTCTGGTATGTCTGGTATAGTACTTTATGAGGAATACAATGCTTTCCATTTATATGACATACCTCGTCTTTGTTTAGATTCAAGTTCTGTGCCTCTGAGTTGTACATTTTCTACCTTGTTTCACCTAAGAGCATGTCTTTGGAGATGCAAATTGAGTTGCCTTGCTAACAATTGTTTGGGGCATGGAACAGATAACCAGGAGATTAATATTCTAAAGTTAGAGAAATGATTTAAAAACTGACAAATGAAAAATATTATGAATCTATACTATCCGCCCTGCCCGTGTGCCTGAATGTCTGTGTGTTTATTTGTGTCATGTATATGCAATATTTCACTACCAAATTACGTGGAAAAAACCCCAATCAATTGACTTAAAGAAAAGTAAGTGCTTAAATCAAATATTTTACATAATAGGATCTAGCTCAAATGCTTTTTAGTCCATGTGACTTTAGTAATCTTTGGGTAAATACAATAGTTTCTAAATTCTCTTTGGTAATTTAAAGTCAGCTGGGCACAGTGGGTGACTCACGCCTGTAATCCCAGCACTTTGGGAGGTCGAGGTGGGCAGATCACGAGGTCAGGAGATCGAGACCATCCTGGCTAACATGGTGAAACCGCGTCTCTACTAAAAATACAAAAAATTAGCCGGGCGTGGTAGTGGGTGCCTGCAGTCCCAGTTACTCGGGAGGCTGAGGCAAGAGAATGGAGTGAACCTGGGAGGCAGAGCTTTCAATGAGCCTAGATCGCACCACTACACTCCAGCCTGGGTGACAGAGCAAGGCTCCACCTCAAAACAAAAACAACAACAAAAAAATGCTTAATGTTATTTTATGTTTAATGAAGAAATCCTTCTCTTTTAATGGGAAATAAAAGTTACTAAGAGTTACTAGTAATTACTATGTGTAATTAAAGCTACTAAATAGAAGAGAAACAGTTCTACATATAGCGTGTCTAAAGAAAGTAAGATGTGTTTTTGGTGAAGTTTAATTAAAAAAAAATGAGGATGTGGTTTTTGCTGAAGGAAAAGTAATTTTGTCTAGTTGAGAAGCTATTTAAAGGTTGCCTCAAAATAAAGGGCAAAATAACATAAATAAAATTAAATGGCTAGAATGAGAAAGGATAAAAGTGTGGGGAATTAGGAACCTTTGATTACTGGGTGGCCGCATGGTCACCCATGGTATGGAGCTGCAGCTGGACTGCATTCAGTTAAAAAAGGTAAAGAGCACCAGAAAAATTTAGAGATGGGTCCAACTCCTGAGGAGCTGGTTCACTGGATGCTTAAGGAAATGTAGACTAACAAGGAAAAGGCAAAATATTTAATCCCTTGGCTATTGTTATCTACAATAGCTAAAATGGAAGTAAAAAGAGCCCTGGGTTGGGCCTTGAGACTGGACCAAGCTCAGATGTGGATCTGTCTGAGCTCAGATCACTAGCCTCAAAGCTACCCACAAAGGGGAAAATTATGCCAGGGCAACAGAAAGTACCTCTGAGACCTGTGGTTACCAAGAATGTAGTCAGTGTGGGAAAAGGGCAAAACAGTATTGAAACCAAAGGGTGTAATGTTAAGGAATTGTCCCTTTTTATGTTACAGACCACCAGTTTATCACCGGCTTCCTAAGGAATCTTTACAAAAATGGACTGTGAGTGTAGCTAACTTGGGGACAATATCTTTGGTTTTAAATGCTGCGGAGTGGAAAAACATGTTTGAGTTGATGCAGAACCCACAGCTCACTATCGAACAATTGTGGACCAGTATACGTAATGGAGACACACAGGAGGTTAATCCTGAGGGGGCAGCCAGCTGGGTGAACTGGATAAAAGCCACTGTGATATCTATTTATCCTGAGAAGGGGGACTACCAACTCCCTTATAAATGCCAAGTGGAGCACCCCAGATGAGGCAGCTGATACGCTTCATATACAAACCATGGGGGACTGGCTTTATAATGACTGGGATATTAGCCCATTAAATATGCCTGTTACCCAGGTGATGATAAATGCTTTGGTCCAGGGGGCCCCTTCTACATGGCACAACAGTTTGGGAAGCCTTATCAAATTTGCTGTCTCAGCTTCCCCTCATAGGTCTTACAGATGCTAATAAAATATTAGGGTAATTAACACAAAAATGGAAAAGAAAGAGGAGAGTCATGGGACTTGTCCTGGGGCAATGCAAATCTTTAGAGGGATATTAAAAAATGATATAAATAAAATGGAAATTTATAAGGTTAAAACAAAACTTTTAATGTAACACCATTGATGGTTGGGTGGACAAAAGGGAGCCCCTGCTGGTCTTCCAACATTAAAGGACTCCAAACCAGTTTTCTGTCTTTACCCCAGATAGATATTATTTTTTAAAAAATCAGAAGGCAAAGATTGCAATGAGAAAACTGACCAAAAAGTGCCTGAGGCAATATTGAGGCAGGTTAATCCAGATAAAGATGATAAAGATTGACAAAAGGGGCCGGGCGCGGTGGCTCAAGCCTGTAATCCCAGCACTTTGGGAGGCCGAGGTGGGTGGATCACGAGGTCAGGAGATCGAGACCATCCTGGCTAACACGGTGAAACCCCATCTCTACTAAAAATACAAAAAAAAAAATTAGCCGGGCGTGGTGGCAGGCACCTGTAGTCCCAGCTACTTGGGAGGCTGAGGCAGGAGAATGGCGTGAACCCAGGAGGCGGAGCTTGCAGTGAGCTGAGATAGTGCCACTGCACTCCAGCCTGGGCGACAGAGCAAGACTCCGCCTCAAAAAAAAAAAAAAAAAAAAAAAGATTGACAAAAGGGCCAAAGTCTCAGCTCAACCTCCTGCTGGGAAGCCAAATCCGTTTTCACCAGAGAGGATAAAATGGTCTGGGGGTGGAAAAGAAAAAGCTTCCTGGGACCAGAACATAAAAATGTAAGGGCTGATAGGATTATTGAAGTTGGAATGTTTACACACGCTTTATATAAAGTAGTCGTGACTTTTTTACCTAAAGGTTTTAGGAAAATAGATACTATATTTGACTGGAGGATGTTTCACTTACCTGATACTATAAAACAGAAGATATATAAATCTGCCCTTCAAGCAATATTAATTAGACTTGCTAAATGAGAACTAGTAAGATTTTCCAAACTCACAGGGTGTAGAGTAGAAGCTGAAGTGCTGGTAGGGAAAAATTCTCCACTTAATAGCCCTTTGAGGAATGTTTACTGGGGCTTATGGCAAAACCCTGTGAGTACTCCCCAAAGACAACTACTGGGACTTTGAACTAGAGAATTTCCACTTGAGAGACATTTACTGTCTTGCTATGGGACATTAACTGAACCCATCCCTGTTACTGGAGGACATACAATGATCTGACATCTGAAATACCCATGCTGTCTGGGATGGTGTCAGAGAAACACTGTAAGGGGGATAGCAGTGTCCAGAGGGTTCCATCTTAAAATGGGAATAGTTTATATACGATCATACTGCCTGGGGAATTCAAAAGGAGATACTCATGAGCAGGGAGCCTCTTTTTCTCTTGGTCCAACTCTGGAACTGTGGGAGGAGCTGCTGGCTCCTACAGTGCCTGATAAACAGCTCTCACCTGACTGACAAAGAGTTGCTTGGTTTGTGGATGGCAGTTCCAAGGTGAATGGACAACATCCTATTTAGAAGGCTGCTACTCTGATTGTAAAGTATACTTTTGTGAACAGAATTTACCTTTCTCTCTGAGTTCTCCAAAATGTGGAAATTATTTGTGAGTATTCTTATTTTACGGTAATATAGTTATTTGCACAAATTCAGTAAGAATGTATTTTCTTTTGAAACAGGTTAGAATTGGAGATGCTGGTATTTTATCAAGGTTTTGACCAGAGTAACATATTTTCAGGCAAATTTCCAACAAAACTAACTTAAAAAGAGCCTACATGGCCAATGACTGTTCTTGCTGCACATTATGCAAATAGTGAGGCCTAGTATAACAAGCCTAAAACTTATTTTGTACATAAATTGATCTTATTATTATTTCTCCTTGGTTGACAAAGATTACTAGGAAGAGAGAATTTTGTTTCAAAGGAAAATTGTAACACACCTGATACTAGATTTCAGCCCAACCTTTGGTTTTGAGTTCTTACTATTTGCTACAATAAGTCTTTAAAGCAGAAACAGGTTAAAATTTTCATAACATTTTTACTTAGCTACCTAATAAAATCAGTTCCATTTTCTATTCTGACACACAAATTCTCTTCTAATGTTCAAATTATTAATGTTACTTAATCTCTTGTTTTACTTCTTCCAAATAAACTGGAATCATGATATCCTGAAGACTAGAGATGATTCACCTAAGGCCTGTATATCTCCCTAATTTGGAATCCCACTGGTCCCAATTTGCTTTTCATTGCCAATGCTGTGCTGCTAAAACTATCCAAGCATGCTCCCAGAGACTATCACCAAAGGGGTGGGCTTGTGATTGTAAGGGCCAGTTTCTGGTTTCTGACCAGAGGGTGCACTTCCCAGCCTGTCAGAGTGGCCACCCTGCAGGCTGTAACATGTATGAGAAATAGAGCTCTCTTTTCCAGATTTATGACCCCTGTCATTCTTCAGCTGACACTACAAATATATGCAAAAAAAAAAAAAAAAAAAAAAAAAAAAAAAAACCCTGCTTCAGTTGTGAAAAAGTAACATGAGGCATCTTAGGTCATCTGTACTTAACTTTTCTTGAAGTTCATGTTGTTTGCTAAGCACAGTGTATTAGTCCATTCTTCTGTTGCTGTGAAGGACCACCTGAGACTGGGCAATTTATAAAGAAAAGAGGTTTGGCCGGGCGCGGTGGCTCACGCCTGTAATCCCAGCACTTTGGGAGGCCGAGACGGGCGGATCACGAGGTCAGGAGATCGAGACCATCCTGGCTAACACAGTGAAACCCCGTCTCTACTAAAAAATACAAAAAACTAGCCGGGTGAGGTGGCGGGCGCCTGTAGTCCCAGCTACTCGGGAGGCTGAGGCAGGAGAATGGCGTGAACCCGGGAGGCGGAGCTTGCAGTGAGCCGAGATTGCGCCACTGCACTCCAGCCTGGGCGGCAGAGCGAGACTCCGTCTCAAAAAAAAAAAAAAAAAAAAAAAAAGAAGAAAAGAGGTTTAACTGGCTCATGGTTCCACAGGCTGTATAGGAAACATGGCTGGGGAGGCCTCAGGAAACTTACAATCATGGATAAAGGATAAGAGAAAGGAGGTATGTCTTACATGGCTTGAAAAGGAGGAAGGGAGTGAAGGGGGAAGTTCCATGCACTTTTAAATAGATCTCGTGAGAACTCACTCTCATGAGAACAGCAAGGGAGAAATCTGCCCCCATGATCCATTCACCTCCCACCAGGCCCTTCCTCCATCTAGACCATTTCACAAAGTGAGTTAGAGCCACAAATAACAGTTTAATAAATTTAGAGAAAAACACCTTTTTTAAAGACCCCTCTGAGTTGCTAGATCACATCATATACAGGCAAGGTGAAATAAAACAACTATAATAAATATATAGTTCATTAATATAGTCTTTAAAGATCAGAGACCTTAAAGTGTTTATCCTAATATGTGATCTTATTTTTACCAACAGCAGTAGTAATTTTAATTAATATTATATCCAAAAACTTGAATATGTATAATTTGGATTCTAACAAATTAAGTAGTTTTCTTCAAGAGTGTACAGTTAAAAAAAAATACAAGCTTTGTGTTCTTTTTTCACTGGCCATACAAATCATAGACATTCCAGACTCCTACCTTCTACAAGCATCTTCCCTCTGCTGCTTTTATTCTTCCTTATCCTCAGGACCCTTTAGTTCTCATCTTCACTGTCCTTTCTTCCCTTTTAGGATAATAGGGGTAGTTGAGGATTTGTTTTCCTTTTCAGAAATTTCTCCATTACCCATTGACAGAAATTCAGAATCACAAAGCACTAAAAGATCAGTAATACGATGGCTGCTATTAAGCTGCCTTTAAAATGAGAGATACGAATGAAGGAGATTTTTAAGATGTTAGACTGGTGCTTTTTGATCGTTAATGAACATACGAATCTCCTGGAGATTTTGTTAAAATGCAGAGATTGGAAGTGGAATCTAATATTTTGCATTTCTACCAAGCTGCTAGTGATAGAGACCACACTTTGAGTAGAGAGTAGGGATATTTCTTTAGGAATGCACTC
This sequence comes from Chlorocebus sabaeus, assembly GCF_047675955.1. Taxonomy (NCBI): domain Eukaryota; kingdom Metazoa; phylum Chordata; class Mammalia; order Primates; family Cercopithecidae; genus Chlorocebus; species Chlorocebus sabaeus. The sequence goes on along the minus strand of NC_132913.1, from coordinate 52,750,767 downwards.
CTTCCTTGAAGAAAGTTGGGCTTCCTCTCTGTTCTTCCTTTTCTCTTTAGGAATGCACCCTTTCCTTGAAGTTTCTGAAAAACACTGAAGATCTTAATTGGTTTTCATTATTTTTTCTTGCTGCTTTATTTCTCTGCATTTACTCCAGGCAAGATTTATACAGCATTTGTGAAATCTACAGTTTCTCTTAGGCATGAATGTTGTACGAGGCCATGTGTCATGATATATCAGTGATAATGAGAAGATAAAACAACATTACCGCAAGATAATTACATTTCCTTTTTTAAAACCAATAACCCAAAAAGCTATTTTCTAAACAGCTACTCTGTTCCAGGCACCATATATGATCCTGGGGATCTAAAGCTGAAAATTACAGAATTCCTGCCAATAAAGATCTAAAATTTGTTGTGATAAGTGTTATAAGATACTGTCATAGGGTATGTATACATCACAGCGGAGAACAGAGGCATAATTATATTGCATATGGGGAAGAGTGAAAGGCCATAGAGAGGAGGTGAATTTTTAGTTGGGGCTTAAATAGAATGGTAAGGTTTTGCCTATCGGAAAAAAGGAGAAAGAATATTCTATGTAAAGAAAATCGCATGTGGAACGGTGTGGAGGCATTTGCTCTTGGGTAGTAGTTTTTGAGGTAGGTGTTATACTCACCATTGACAAGTTCTTTACAGGAGAAATAAATACAGTTACTGTGAGAAATACTATTATGTTATTCACAGTGAATTCACACTTGAAATAAGAAGCAGGTAATTTTGAAAGAAAAAAAACAGTACTTGAAAGCGTAAGTGGACATTAAATGTTTTATAATTACTCTTCACACTACCTTTTTAAAGAAAGCTTTTGTGAAAGAAAGAAAAAGGGAAAGAATGTGTTTTCATCACTTGTTAAAGAGGTTTCCATGGAAAAGCTGAATCTCAATGTGGGGCTCACTGATGGCGAAGTTACTAGAGTGTGCTTCAGAAACATATCCTAGTTTCTGAAGATTAGTGTCCCTGTGGAATTAGAGACAATTTCTTATGACTAAGTATTTTTTAGGATATCTCCACGTGCAGAGGAAGCCTTCTAAGAGGCAAGCTTTATACAGTCTGGGTTTTTTTTCAGTGTTTTTTTTTTGTTTTTTTCTATCAGCCACTTTGACTGATAGACACTTATTAGGGCAAGACTAAAAGCAAAACAGTACAGAACAAGCTTCAAATATAGTGAGCATTAAATTGATTTGTTTGTTACATATTTATATTGCACTTTTTGAACTGAACATCTTTCTAGGCTTTTAAAATAAAATGCCGAAAAAGATAAAATCCCTGACCCCAAAAAGCTCCATTCTAGTGTAAGCACAGCTAAGCAATAGGGGTTTCTATTTGATCAGTGGTTCTCAAAGTGGGTCCAACAGAGCCTTGGGGGTCCCTGAAACCCTTTCAGAGGCACCATGAGGTCAAAATACTGTTCATAATTACACTGAGATGTTATCTGCTTCTTTTCACTATGTTGACATTTGCATAGATGGTTCAGAAGCCATGGTGTGTGAAACTGCTGGTGCTTTAGCACAAATATCATCTGTGGCACCAAATTGTTCTGTACCTTTGATTATTGTATGCTTACTGCCACACACTTGCATGAGAAAGGGGAGAGAGAGAAAGAGAGAGAGAGAGAGAGAGAGAGAGGAATTTCTCTTATGAATGTCCTGGATACCTATGTAATAAACCTGCATGTCCTGCACATGTACCCCAGAACTTAAAATAAAATAAAATTTAAAAATAACTAGTTTTATTAAATGCTGACCTGTAATGCCAGTGCTGTGGGAGACTGAGACAGGAGGATTGTTTAAGGCCAGGAGTTTAAGTCTAGCCTGGGCAATATAGTGAGATCCCGTCTCTACAAAAATTTTAAAAGTTAGCCAGGCACGGTGGCCCACACCACACCTATAGTCCCAGCTACTCAGGAGGCTAAGGTGGGAAGTTGGTTTGAGCCCAGGAGTTCTAAGTTACAGTGAACTACGATTGTGCTACTGCATTCCAGCCTGGGCAATAAAGTGAGACCCTGCTTCTAAAAAAATCTTGACCCTTGAGTACATATTTTTTAAATGTTCTCTGTGATTAAATGGCAAGTATGAATAAACCACTTCTGCTTCATACCAGAGTATGATAGTTGTCTCAAGGGAAAGCACACGTGTGATTAAGTCAGGAGCTAAACAAGCTGTCTTTTTTTTTCCCCCATGAAAAGCCATTTTTACTTGAAAGAATGGCTGGCAGACTGGTTTTTTAGATTTGGGTATTTGGCAGGCAGTTTCTTAGATATGAAGGAAGTGAGTCTGTCATTTCACAGAAAACTCAGGGTTTGTTGCCAAAGATAAAATCTGAGCTTTCAAGCAAAAAATTAGAATTTTGGAAATTTGTTTCTGCCACCATGTACTTGAGGGCTTCCCAACACTTAAAGTTTTTTCTGAGATCAATGGTAACATTAACAACTGTGATTTTGATATTGTCTAATAAAATGTGTCAACATCAAGGACATTTATATAACTCAATGAATGAATATTTTCTAAACGACGGAAGCATGGTGTTAGAAAACAATGCATTGTAAAATATATGTTCAAAGTGCAAGAGAGACCAAAAGATTTTAATGTAGCAGATTACAAATATTTCATTGGTATAATTTCAAATTTCACATTGCAGCTAACCTTTAAAAAAACTACCCTTGTTGATTTTTGTAATAGTACTAAAACAATATGCACAATAATCTACAAAGGCTATTAACATAGTCCTCACTTTTTCAACTACATATCAATGTGAGACAATTTTTTATTCATATAATTCAACTAAAACAATGTATTTCAACACTTTAAATCCAGAAACTGGCATGAAAATCCAACTGTCTTCTGTTAAGGCAGACATTAAAGAGATTTGCAAAAATAAAAACCAATGCCATTCTTCTCACTTGTTTTGGAAAACAGTGACTTTTTACACACAAAAAATTATTTATACCAATATGTATTCAGTTTATTGTTGTTACTTTAAATAGATTTTAAGATAAATATTTTACAATTATCTCAGTTTTAATTTCTGATACAGTAAATATAGCCCATGTAAACAAAGGCTCTTTGGGGTTTTCCAGAAGTATAACATTGTCTTGGAAACAAAACTGGGAACTGCTGTATTAGAATATATTTTTAGGATATCTCCACGTGCAGAGGGAAGCCTTCTAAGAGGCAAGCTTTATACAGTCTGCTGGCTGCAGTGGGGTGGGCAGCTCCAGGTGCTGCTACAGGTGCCAGCACCATGTAAGGTTGTGGATGGACCAGGTGTACCACAAGCAGCTTCCACTGTGGGTACTGGGGAACACAGTGGCTCCCAGAAGTTTGTAGACACCGGTAATCACAGAGCCCCAAAGAGGGTGTCACAGCCCTGGCTCAGGGAGCTCCTAGGTCTAGGCTCCTTTAAGGGTTGCATCTCTTTTCTCCTCATCATCAGCAACGTGGTGAGTGGGGGAAAAGTTTCAGCTCTGTTTGCATTACAGGTCTTTCAGTCCCACCATCTGGCAGATCCCAGGTTGTTGTCCTGCATCCAGGAAGAATGAGGTACATGGACAACTGGAGGGTAAGCAAGGTGGAGAGAGGCGTCACTGAGCAGTGGAACAGCTCTCAGGAGACCTGAAATGGGTAGCTCCTTCCTGCAGTTGGTAGTCCTAATGTCTGTCTGAGTTTGGTTGAGTCTGGGTTTTTATGGGGTCAGAGGGAGTAAATGTGTGCTTATTGGTCCATGGGCAGCTATGGACAGGCCCAGAAAGAGCACCATAAGTTCTCACCCTAGGCCAAGGACTTAATCTGGAAATGGCAGCCCAGGCCCCAGGCTTCAAGCTATTTCTGGCTTAAAGGTGGGGTTTCACCAGGGACCCACCCCTTTCTGCCCAGGAGCCCATCTGCCTTTTGCCATCAACATGCCATCTATGGCACCAGGCTGTTCATGCTGAGGGGTACCTGCAAGCATGCACTGAGCTGCCCCGACCATCCCCCACCTCCTCCCCAGGATTATTGGCACCCAAAGTCCAGAGGGGGACAAAGCGGCAGGGGGCTGGCATGTCAGTGCTGCCCCAAGCATGTGCACATCCAGCTGGGTCATGACAGTGCCCAGGTTCGACCACAACTTTGATCGCACTGGACCATGTTCCAGGAGTGGGGAGAGGCCAGGGAGCAAAAGCAGGCACTTCTGAGCCTGCAGGGGTGGGAGTGGGTATTGTCAGGCCCCCCTGAGGGCACAGGGATGCCCAGGTCCAAAGCCACAGCTGGGTGGCTGCAGCTGCACCCAGTTCCTAGCCCCCGCAGCTCTGCAGAGCATGCAGCCCCAGCCACGCCTCCCCTGCTGCAGCCAGCATCTTGGTAGTGGCTGCTCCAGATGGGCCTCGACTCCCATCAGAAGGTTGAGTAAAGTTTCTTTATCTCAATGGTTCTTAAATACAATATTTATCAGAATCACTTAGAGTGCTTAATAAAACAGATTCTCTGGCCGAACTCTGGAGTTTCTGATTTAGTAGGTCTGAGGTGGAACCAGATAATTTTTACTTCTAACAAATTTCTAGGAAATACTAATGCTATTGGTCCAGGGACCACACTTTGAGGACCACTGCTTTGTGTAAATAAGTGAGGGAAGGGCCATTTGAAAACAGAGACTGCAATGACTCTTGGTGCCAACTAACCATAGTTAAGCCAAATTTCATAGATTGAGGGGACAAGATTGCCATTACGTTATATACCAGCTGTAAATTCAAAGGTCTCCAGGCCACTTGTACTCTGACCAGCTGGCTACAATTTCTGGATTCCCTCTAACCTCTCAGGCTTAATTATTTACTAGAACAGCTCATACAACTCAAGAAAGTGCTATATTTATGATTATAGCTTTATTATGGCAAAAGTATACAAAAATAGAATTAGCCAAAGGGAATGAGGCATAGAGTGAGGTTTGGAAGGGTCTCAAAAGCAAAGCCTCCATTTTGTTCCTCCGTGGAGTCAGGATGAGTCACCCTTCCAGCATATTGATGTATGACAATGCATAGAGACTTGCCAACCAGGGGATTCACCTGAAGTTTGTCCAGAGTTTTTATTGGAGTCTCATCAAATAGGCAAGATTGACTGAATCACTGTCCATGTGATTAAACCAAATCTCTGACCCCTTTATGCTCCCCAGATATTGAGCTAATATCAAAGTCCCAATCCTCTCATCACATGGTTGGTCTTTCTGGTGTTGCCAGTACCTATCCAGAGTCATGTCATTAGTATAAAACATGTAGGGCCCACCATGAGTTACCTCATTAGTATAAACAGGGTCCACCATGAATACCATAAACACTCCTATCACTCAGGAAATTCCAAGGATTTCGAGGCTACTTCTCATAAACTGGGGACAGAGACCAGCCAAATTCTTTATTGTACTGCAGAGATCGAATGAATAGGCACTGAAATATAGACACCTGAATATGCATGTCTCGCATGAATAAATACTTCTAGTCGGGAGTGGCTTGACTCCAAGGTATTTTGAAACGTAAAATAAATATGTCCAGAAAAGCAGTTTGGGAACATTTTATGGGAGATCTTTGAAAATAGCCTAAAGAATTTTATTCTTTTAATAACAGCAAATCTTTACCTATAACTGTATATATTTGTTACCATATTGTTTTAACCTGAATTCTATTATAGTAAGATTATGGCAATTCAAAAGATGTCAGGAAGAAGAATGTGATTTAACCATGTTTCTTAAAAGTCTAACTTATATATTATCTGCAATTGGGCCAGTGAAAATTCTCTGGGACTAACAGCTTAACAAAAATAACAAGAGCTGCCCTCATGCTTCCATACAAGGCAGTATCTGACTTCTTAGTTCTGATTACCTATTTAGCTGCAACCCTGGATTCTACGTCTGCTTTCGTCTCTGTTATTTGGACCCATTTTGTTTTCTGACTCCATTTTTTCTTTAGGATTTCAGCTTTATGGATCCTCCCTAAAATAGTTTTTTGCACCTCAACTTATCAATGTTCATTCTGACCCTTCAGTTTGTCTATGGGTGACCTCCCACAATTCCATCATAACCAGCTGCCTAATTATATCCTCCTATTATCAAGTTGGCCATGCAGGACAAGAAATAACCGGTTCCATAATATTGCATTAATTCCTGCATGCTTGCATTTTTCTTATACTCCTGCCCTTTCACTCCCTTACAGCTCTCAGCTCTCAGTCACGTGGTGTGATTTCTGCCCTGGCACACTGCTTAGCTATGATGTGATGCATTGTATACAATGAGCACAGTAATTCTATCACAGTATCTCCATACCAACTTCTTCTGCTGAATTGACTATTATACTAATCTACTCTATTCCAAAAAACAGGAGTCTTTAGAATTGTGGTATACAATAAAGAAAACAGTGTCTGGCCTGGCTTCAAGAGTTTCTATACATGACTTAATTGCTGGGTGCTAAGTGATAAACATAAACAAACAAATGAACCCTTGACCTCATAAAGCTTATAGACTAATGGGTAGCTTAGAACTTGCTTCATTATAAACAATATCAGTTAACTACTAAACACATCCCTATTACACATATATACTTAATTATAGTCTACTAATATACTACTATATTGTTTGTGTATATTATAACGCATATATAAACCAGAAAACAAAAAGGATAAATTAAATAATACTTGTATATTCTTCAAAGTTTCTACTCTTTTTGGCTAACTTCTTATTAGATTTATAATATGGTTTGGATCTGTGTCCCCACCAAATCTCATGTTCAACTGTAATCCCCAGTGTTAGATGTGAGGCCTAGTGGGAGGTGATTCAATCATGGGGATGGAGTTCTCGTGAATGGGTTGGCACCATCCCCTTGGTGTTGTTCTTGTGATAGTAAATGAGTGAGTTCTTGTGAGATGTGGTTGTTTAAAAGTGTGTAGCACTTCCCCCCGCAACCCTCATGCTCTCTTTCCTGCTCCAGCCATGTAATACATTCCTGCTTCTCCCTTCACCTTCCACTATGATTACAGGTCTCCTGAGGCCTCCCCAGAAGCCAAGTAGATGCTATCATACTTCCTGTACAGCCCGTATAATCTATGCCAACTAAACCTCTTTTCTTTAAAAATTACTCAGTTTCCGTTATTTCTTTATAGCAATACAAGAATGGAGTAATACAGAAAATTGGTACCAAGAAGTGGGACATTGCTTTAAATATACTTGAAAAGGTGGAAGCAGTTTTGGACCTGTGTAACAGGCAGAGGTTGGAACAGTATGGAGGGCTCAGAAGATAGGAAGAGGAGGGAAAATTTGGAACTTCCTAGAGGCTTGTTAAATTGTTGTGACCAAAATGCTAATAGCGGTATGCACAATGAAGTCCAGGCTGAGGAGGTCTCAGATGGAAATGAGAAACTTATTGGGAATTGGAGCAAAGGTCACTTTCGTTATGCATTAGCAAAGAGGTTGGGTGCATGGTGCCCCTGTTCTAGGGATCTGTGGAACTTTAAACTTCAGAGTGGTGATTTAGGGTATGTGGTAGAAGAAATAAGCAGTAAAGTGTTCAAGATGTAGCCTGTCTGCTTCTAACAGCCTTATCTCATATGTGTGAGCAAAGAAAAGTCCTGAAACTGGCAACTTATATTTAAAAAAGAAACAGAGAATAAAAGTTTGGAAAATTTGCAGCCCAGCCGTGTGGTAGAAAAGAAAAGCCCATTTTCTGGGGAGAAATTCAAGCAGGCTGCAGAAATTTGCATAACTAAAAGGAAGGCAAGTACTGATAGCTAAGACAATGGGAAGGAAAGTGACCTCCAAGGCATTTCAGAGACCTTCCTGGCAGCCCCTCCCATCATCAGCCCGGAGGTCTAGAAGAGAAGAATGGTTTTGTGGGACAGGCCCAGGGTCCTGATGCCCTGCACATCCTCAGGGCACTGCTCACTTCATCCCAGCTGCTCCAGCTCCAACTCCAGCTGTGACTCACAAGCGCCCAGATATAGCTTGGGCCACTGCTCTACAAGGTGCAAACCATAAGTCTTGGTGGCTTCCATGCAGCGTTAAGCCTGCAGGTGTACAGAGTGCAGGAGTTGAGGGTTCAGAGCCACTGGCTAGATTTCAAAGGATGTATGAAAACACCTGAATGTCCAGGCAGAAGGCTACTACAAGGGGAGAACCCTCAGGGAGAACTAACACTAGGGCAATGTGGAGGAAAATGTGGGGTTGGAGTGCACACAGAGTCCTCACTGGAGCATTGCCTAGTGTAGCTGTGAGAAGACAGCCACTGTCCTCCAGATCCCAGAATGACACAGCCACCAACAACTGCACTACACACCTGAAAAAGTCATAGGCACTCAATGCTGGCCAATGAGAGCAGTTGTGGCAGGTAAACCCTGCGAAGCCACAGCGGCAGGGCTTTCCAAGGCCTTGGGAACCCACCCCTTGCATCAGTGTGGCCTAGATGTGAGACATGGACTCAAAAGAGATTATTTTGGAGCTTTTAGATTGAATGACTCCTCTGCTGGGTTTCAGACTTGCATGGGGCCTGGACCCCCTTTGTTTTGGTTGATTTCTCCTTTTTGGAGCAGAAGTACTTATCCAATGCTAATACCTTTATTGTACCTTGTAGGTAACTAACTTCTTTTTTATTTTACAGGCTGAAAGGTAGAAGGGATTAGCCTTGTCTCAGATGAGACTTTGAACTTTGGACTTTTGAGTTAATGATGGAATTAGTTAAGATTTTGGGGGACTGCTGGGAAGGCATGATTGTATTTTGCAATGTGAGAAGAACATGAGATTTGGAGGGGCCATCAACAACATGATATAGTTTGCATCTGTGTCCCTACCAAATCTCACGTCAAATTGTAATCCCCAGTGTTGGAGGTGGGGCCTGGTGGGAGGTGATTGAATCATAAGGGTGGAGTTCCCATGAATGAGTTAGTACCATGCCCTTGGGGCTGTGTGATGGGAGATGTGCCTACTTCTCCCTTTGCCTTCTACAGTGATTTTAAGTTTCCTGAGGCCTCCCCTGAAGCCAAATAGATACTGCCATACTTGCTATATAGCCTGCAGAATCATGAGACAATTAAACCTCTTTTCTTTATAAATTACTCAGTCTCAGGTATTTCTTTATAGCAGTGTGAAAACAGACTAATATAATATGATTAGATTTTCATTGCTTTTACCTGATTATCTGGGTGAAAGAGAGGTTCTAACCAGTAATAAGTGAAAGTGTGATTTTTTTTCTCGTTGTTAATGTAAATTTCATAGTCCCTTGCAGGGACCTTTTTAAGCCACTTAGATAAAGAATCCAGACTATCTCTCTCATTTTAATGTAAAATATCTAAGACATTGGTCCCAAACCAGGGTAAGTAAGTTCTCTATTTCCTGATCCCTTATGCATGCAAGATGGGTACCTATCTCAAGGGCAACCATCCAAAGTTGCCTTACAGGAAGTGCTCTAAACACTAACAAGTAGCTATGTCAGCCAGATCCTTTCTCTAGAATTTAAACTGGGAAACAGAATTTGCAAGAGCAGGACATGTGGTAGGAGAAGCTGAGGCGAACTCCAGGAGGCCATGTGGTTGCGAGACTTGTGGAAGCCATGAGGGAGGTAAAGATATGAAGAAGCTGAAGCTGCAAGGGAGATGAATGAGCTGATTGGGGGAGGACAAGATCAAAAGATGAGTTCCATAAATGCCCAAGAATGATGTACTCAGTCAAGAAGACAACCAAATCAATGGAACCCCAATACTGTGTGGACAATTCCACTACTTATGTTCCATTTCCACAAGCGTCAAACATTTTTTCATCACTTCCTGGGTTCCTATGGGGTCTTGCCTCCCTTATTTGCCACATATATCCTTTTAATAAACTCAAACAATTTGAAGCAGCCTAAGTGAGTTTCTGTTACTGAGCAATAAACAAAACCACCCACCTATCTGGGGTCACTTTTTAAAGATTTGCTTACTAAGTAGTAAAAAGTCAAAAAAAAAAAAAAAAAAAAAAAAAAAAGAGAGAGAGAGACGTTGGGGTAGAAGGGGTATTTTTTGTTTGCTATGAGTTTAAGAGCATTTTTCCAGTATATACCGGTTAGGGGATATATTCAGTGCTTTTTTATTTGCACCAGTTTGGAGAGAATTCATAGGAGTGGGGCAAATAGAGCAAACATCACCCCTGGCAATAGGCTGATGTTCTTCCTCCTCTCTGCAGTTCAACTCGATCAAACTGAATGAAGCCATTCAAGAAATACCCATGGTTGTTGGGAATATCTTGAAAATAGGCAAAGAAGTAAAACAGTTAGGTACACCCTTTTACAGAACCTGTGGATAATATTGTTTTAAAATCCATTTTGTTCTGTGGCAAGAACAAAATCATACAGAAGAGTATTAAATAAAAAGTCAAAGTCTTCAGCCCCAACGTCTTAGTTCCCATTTCTACTTACCAGAGGTAATGATTTTTAACAGTTTCAGGCTTGGCCTTCCAGAGTGCTTATTTTTAAATACACACCTTTTTATATAAAGGAACTTGTACTAAACATACTTTTCTCTAACTTTCTTTTCTTGCTTGCAGCAGCTATCTATTTCTATTAATACAAATCTGCCTCATTCTATTAACAGCTGCAGTGCATTGTATTAAGTAGTTGTCACATCATTTATTTAAACAGAACTCTACTGATGGGCAAGTAGGTTATTTCCAGTTCACTGTTCTTATAAATAATGCAACAGTGAACATTCTTCTACATGTATCTTTGTGTATTTGCATGAATATATTTATTGGATAAACTCCTAGAAATGGATTTGCTGAGTAAAGGGGATATGTTGATTTAAAATGCCATAAATATTGTGAAATTGCCATCCCAATATGTTGTTTCAATTTACAGGAACAATATTTTAAAAAAAAGTTATTTTTCCCACACCTATACTAGACTGGATATTATAAAATCTTTTTATTTCTGCCAATACTATGGGTTTAAAAACTAGTGTATTCATGGCCAGGCACAGTGGCTCATACCTGTAATCCCAGCACTTAGAGAGGCTAGGTGAGTGGATGCTTATGGCAGGAGTTTGAGACCAGCGTGGCGATCATGACGAAACAGCATCTCTACTGAAAATATAAAACTTACCCGGGCATGGTAGTGGGCGCCTGTAGTCCCAGCTACTTGGGAGACTGAGGTGGGAGAATTTCTTGAACTCAGGACGTAGAGGCTGCAGTGAGCCAAGATCACACCACTGCACTCCAGCCTGGGCAACAGAGTGAGACTCTATCTCAAAAAAAAAGTTTTCTTTTTCTCACTTTGTTATCTTTTTTTTATTAACTTATAGTATGTTTTCCTGCATATACATATATTTCAAAAAATATTTATATATATTCAACAGTATTAGTCATTCGCCTTTGACTTTGGGAATTTTTGTTATAAAGTCATTTCCCACTAAAAAATAACACCAAAAAAATATAGCTTGTGTGTTCTTCTTTAATGGTTTTATTTTTAATATTTAAATTTTGGGATGTCTGGAATTTATTCTAAGGAGGGATATTGGGATCCATTTATTTTCCGGAAAAACCATTCAGCCCCCCAACAACATGTATTACAAAAACTATCTTTTCTAATCAGTATGAAATATCATATCTTTCATATCCTGTATCCCTGTGTGTGTGTGTATATATATATATATATATATATATATATATATATATATATATTTGGATCTATTTCTGGTCTGAGTGAGTGTGATTGTGCTGATATATCTACTCCTGTGCCAGTACAAGCTATTTAAATTCCTATAGCTTTGAAAATGTCTTAATATCTGGTGGGAGTTATATCTGTTTCCTAGGGCAATTTGAAAGTACGTGTGAAAAAAATCATAAAATTAAGTGTAATCTTTGACCCAGCAATTCCATTTCTGAAATTTTTAACTAAGAAAATTTTAAAAGTATGTATAATTCAATGATACATAATTCAAATCTCCCCAGGACCAATCAGGATATAGCACAAAGTGGATCACAGTTAGAGTTATAACTAGAGTAATGAGTCATTTGCTTGAGAATGGGAAAGTTTCCCTGGATGTGGGTCTTTCAGTGCTAAAATCCAGGAAATCCTCAAGTTAAACTGGATGGTTGGTCACCCCAGCTACCCAAATATTTTGGTTCTTGTTCCTTCTGTTCCTACATGATCTCTAACTTCAGAAACATTCTTCTCCATAAATATTTCTGGGAGATTCCTAAGTTTCATCTGTGCTCACACGTGTGTGTTTCACATGAGCACACATATATGTTCATCTCTATTCCTGCTGATACTGCTATTGTTCCACTTGCATAGGATTTCCCACTAGATGCTATTCTCTATTGTGTGCTACTTTGTTGTCAGACTTTCCTACTTCTTCGGGTAGAGTGGGCATCACTGCCTCTCTACTTGGTATGGTATTACCTATCTGGTGTTAAGAAATCTCTAAAGCTGTGTGACTCCAGTTACTCTGACTTTACTGCTGTTGCACATGTCTGCCACTCTATAACCAAGCACTGAGCCTCCAAGAGATAAACTGCCAGACTTCCAATCCTGAGAATAGTCTATGCCTTCTTTGTATGAAAGATACAGAGATCACGTTGATAGGGAGGTGCCAGAATGGCTCTCTGATCCTCCCAAATCTCAATTCATCATTTGCTTGTGCTTGTCTGTGTAACTGAGTCCTCGAACCTTCCCTCCTAAAAGGAGTGAGTTTTCAAGGGTCTGCCTGGTCACCACATGGTTGACATTACATTCATGTTGTATTGCCTTCTCTGCTTGTATCAGTGAATTCCCAAATGCTTATCTGGAGGTTGCTACCCCTCATCTTTCTTTATGTTCAATATTAAGATAAAGCTTGATGTTCTTGGGGCAGAGACAAAACAGAAGCGGGGAGGTTAACCTTTATGCATCTACTTGGGAGAGCTGGTAATCAAGTCATATTTAATATTTACCTACTGAAATCCATAAATAGCAGAATTATGCTTTTTATCCTACTTTCATCTACCATTTGTACTTTTATACACCATTGGTATGTTGGGTATAGACCAAAATTATATTGGAGAATTGACATAGTTTAGGTTAGCTGGCATAAATCTTTTTGTGTGTGCAGCGAGGTGAAGAGAAGAAAATATTAGAAATTTATAAGTGAAAAAACTGTGGCTAGGAGACAGAACTAACATGCAGCTCCTCCTTGGATGGACAAAACAGCATCTGGAGACTCACATTGTGAAGTTTTGCTACAAGAGCAACCACAGAAGCATACCAGGAAAACCAAAAGAATTCACAGACCCTTTGAAAGAAGTGGCTTGCCACTGCAAACGCCATGAGACAGCCAAAAAACTGTGAGTTCCCAAAGTGTGAGAGGGGGAAAAGTTGGCCTCCAAGTACACATTCCCACTGGGGAACCTGAAAATCTAGATCACAGGAGAAGCATTTAACCTTACCTAGAGCTGAAATGGATTTAGAGAACTGAGTAAACTATAAAAGTAGAAGCAGCAGGAAGAGCCCTGTAGGCACTCCTGGTCCTCAGCTTGAGCCCCGGGGACCATTCATGGCTTTACCTCACACAGGTCAACAGGGAAGGGAAGGCAGCCAGTGGAACCGGGGAGGGTCCACAGGGTGAAGGAAATTCCTGGCTGAACTTTGTAGTAATTTCAACCAAGCACGAACTCTCCTGAGTAGACTCCAGGGCAAGGGTTTGGGAGGTTGGGTGGTAAAAGGGAAGTGCAGATATGAGTGCAGAAGCTGCAACAGTGCAGGCAGGCAGATGCCAGGCCTGAGACACCTGCTTGCTTTCTCAGCAGGTAAGCTTGTAGCCTGGGACAAGATTTCAGCCCAGCTCACCCACTCCATGGCCCCTCCCTTCACCTGAGAGGCCCCGGTAGTCATTCTGGCCAACACAGGGCAAGATTATATCCCACTTCTACTGCTGCAGCTGGCGCTCTCTTGAAAGCGCCACCTCCTGGCTGGAGGCCAACCAACTCAAGTCATTACAGAAACTCAGAACAGAACAATCCTGCTTCAAAGAAGGAGAAAATAAGAGCTAATTCCACCACCTGAAATACCCTGCCTAACCAGAGGACCTGTGTCTGTCCACATGACTTTAGCTAGCATATCCAACATTTGAGAAAACCAGTGCACTAAACAAAACTACAACCAAAGACTATCGCAGAGTCCACTTAGAACCCCTGCCACTTTTACTGGAACAGATGCTGGTATCCATGGCTGAGATACCTGAAGACAGATCACATCACAGTACTCTTTGCAGACATTCTCCAGCACCAGGCTGGAACCCAGCCACCCCACTGGGTGGCTAAGCCCAGAGGAGAAATAAAAATCACTTAATTCTGGCTCTCAGGAAGCCCTATCCCTAGAGGAAGGGGAAGAGCACAACATGAAGGCATCACCCCATGGTACAAAAGAACTTGAACAGCAGCCCTTGAGTTCCAGATCTTTCCACTGAAACAGTATACCCAAATGAGAAGGAACCAGAAAAGTAATTCTGGCCATATAGCAAAGTAAGATTCTGTAAGACACCCAAAGTTCTATAAGACTCACTCTAGTTCTCCAGCAATGGATTCAAACCAAGAGGAAATCTCTGAATTGCCAGAAAAAGAATTCAGAAAGTTAATTATTAAGCTACTTAAGGAGGCACCAGAAAAAGATGAAAATTGTCTTAAGGAAACTAAAAAAAAAATAGAGGATATGGATGAAAAACTCTCCAGAGAAATAGATATCATAAAGAAAAGAAAATCACAACTTCTGGAAATGAATGATACACTTAGAGAAAAGCAAAATACACAATAGAAGTTTGAACAAGTAGAAGAAAGAACTTCAGAATTCAAAGAAAGGCCTTTGAATTAACCCATTCTGACAAATACAAAGAAAAAAAAATTTTAAAAATGAGCTAAGCCTCTAAATAATTTGAGATTATGTTAAGTGACCAAACATAAGAATAATTAGTGTTCCTGAGGAAGAAGAAAAATCAGACAAGAGAAATAAATGAAAGGCATCCAAATCAGTAAAGAGAAAGTGAAATGGTTGCTGTTCACTGGTGATATGATTGTATACCTAGAAAACCCTGAAGACTCATCCAAAAAGCTCCTAGATCTGATAAATGAATTCAGTAAAGTTTTAGGATACAAAATCAATGTACACAAATCAGTAGCACCGCTACACATCAACAGCGACCAAGCTGAGAATCAAATCAAGAACTCAATCCCTTTTACAATAACTGCAAAAAAAGAAATAAAATACTTAGGAATATACCTAACCAAGAAGGTGAAAGACCTCTACAAGGAAAACTACAAAACACTAATGAAAGAAATCACAGATGACACGAACAAATGGAAATGCATCCCATGCTCATAGATGGGTAGAATCAATATTGTAAAAATGACCGTATTGCCAAAAGCAATCTACAAATTCAATGCAATTACCATCAAAATACCACCATCATTCTTCACAGAACTAGAAAAAAATCTTAAAACTTATATGGGAGCAAAAAAGAGCCCACATAACCAAAGCAAGATTAAGCAAAAAGAACAAATCTGGAGGCCTCATATTGCCTGACTTAAAACTATAAGGGTGTAGTCACCACACAGCATAGTACTGGTAGAAAAAATAGGCACATAGACTGATGGAACAGAATAGAGATCCTAGAAATAAAGCCAAATACTTAGAGCCAACTGATCTTCAACAAAGCAAACAAAAACGTAGAGTGGGGAAAGGACATCCTATTCAACAAATGGTGCTGAGATAATTGGCACCCACATGTAGAATTATAAAACTGGGCCTTCATCTCTCATGTTATACAAAAATCAACTCAAAATGGATCAAAGACTTAAATCTGAGACCCGAGACCATATAAATTCTAGAAGATAACATCAGAAAAAACCTTCTATATTTTGGCTTAGGCAAAGACTTTATGACCAAGAAGCAAAAAGCAAATGCAATAAAAACAAATATGAATAGATGGGACTTAATTAAATAAAAAGCTTCTGTGCAGCAAAAGAAATAATCAGCAGAGTAAATAGACAACCCACAGAGTGGGAGAAAATGTTCTCAAGCTATGCATCCAACAGAGTACTAATATCCAGAATCTACAAGGAATTCAATCAAGTCAGCAAGAAAGAAACAAACAATTCCATCAAAAGGTGGACTAAGGACATGGATAGACATTTCTCAAAAGAAGATATAAAAATGCCTCACAAACATATGTAAAAATGCTCAATGTCACTAATGATCAGGGAAATGCAATTCAAAACCACAGTGAGATACCACCTTACTCCTGCAAGAATGGTCATAATTTTAAAAAATAGAAAAAATAATAGGTGTTGGTGTGAATGTGGTGAAAAGGGAACAGTTTACACTGCTGGTGGGAATGTAAACTAGTACAGCCACTATGGAAAACAGTGTGGAGATTCCTTAAATAACTAAAAGTAAAACTACCATTTGATCTAGTAATCCCACTCCTGGGAATCTACCCAGAGAAAACAAGTCATATGAAAAAGACACATGTCTACACCTGTTTATAGCAGCAAAATTCACAATTTCAAAAATATGGAACCAACTTAAAATGCCCACCAACCAATAAATGGATAAAGAAAGTGTGAGATATATATAATATACATACTCAGCATATGGTTGTACAAAATTTTAAACTCAGAGGGAAACCACAACATAAACAACATTATTTGTACAAACACTTTAGGCACAATGAGTCACTGTGCTCATTTTGGGAAAGTGACATATAGTTGTAACTACCTTTCTGTGACTTACTTACCTTTCTATGGCTGAGTATATGTGTATATATACACATAGACACACACACACACACACACACAGACACACACACACACACACCATGGAATACACTCAGACATAGAAAGGAAGGAAATAACGGCATTTGCAGCAACTGGATAGAGTTGGAGACCACTATTCTAAGTGAAGTAACTCAGGAATGCAAAACTTAACATCGTATGTTCTCACTTACTAGTGGGAGCTAAATTACAAAGATGCAAAGATGTAAGGATGTCATAACGGACCCTGGGGACTTGAGGTGAAGGGTGGGAGGCAGGTGAGGGATAAAAGATTATCTGTTGGGTGCAGGGTACACTGCTTGGGTGATAAGTGCACCAAAATCTCAGAAATCCCCACTAAATAGCTTATCCATGTAATCAAATACCACCTATTTCCCCAAAACTATTGAAATAATAATAATTTAAAAAGAAATTCAGAAGTATATTTCAGCTACTTTTAATAAACTTTATTGTTTTAGTGTCCCAATGATATTAAGGCTGTCTTAGAATTACAAATGGAATAAGTTATGCCATTTATTTGTAATTCCAACAACAATAATGATGCTGATTTACATATCAATTCATTGACAGATAGATAGATAGATAGATAGATAGATAGATAGATGATAGATAGAATCTCATTTAGTCATTATTTTGCCACTAAGAATCTCTCCAGACTAACCTCTCTCTATTTGTCTCTTTTTTTTAAGTTATTCTTGTGTTTGACAGTAAATGTAGGTTTCAAGCTATACAGAAAGCAATTCTCACAGTAGACCTGAGACTGCTCTCCTTAGAAGGATCTACAGGCTAGGTTGGCCCCTGGCTGACACAGGAGAACTTGGGTGGAAAACAATTCCCTACAACTATATGTAACTTTCCCCAACGGTCACAGTGACTCATTGTGCCTAAAGTGTTTGTACAAATCATGTTGTTTACATTGTGGTTTCCCTTTGCGGGTCTAAAATTTTGTACAACTATATGCTGAGTCCTGTGAATCTTTTTATCTATAGTCCTGTGAAACCTGGGGGTTGTTGGGATCCTTGATGCACAGGCTCACGGGCGTCATGGTGCATTTATTGTGACCTGAGATTTGGTGCCACCCATCCTCTCAAGGTTCCATCATGTGATTTAGTGAAAATAGTACAAATGGCAACATTCTGAGCTAAGAGGGTTCCTGTAGATATAATTACTGTTGGGACACAGGTGACACCAGCAACTAACTCCCATTGCCATAGTGACTCAATGCTTCTTAGAACCATCCACTTATACTTACACTTTTCATTTACTGGCATAAAATCCTATTCCAATATAAGAACCTGTTAATGTGTGTGTTTGTGTGGGTTCCTTGCCACCAAATTAGATATTTTACACTATTCACTCTTGTACCAAACTATCTCCTCAAGTTACCCTACTGATCAAAGCTTTAGATATTATTGATGTTTACCATGAAGGAATGTTTATAATGTGCTAGTTATTTCATTTTAGGCCATGAGAGACTGATACGACCACTTACAAAACACAGACTTAGGGGTCCATGGAAGCAGTGTAGTATTTATGCTTTTCTTCTTTCCTCCTTGTTCCTTCTTGATTTGGGTTCATCTTTATTGGATACAGTCTGGAATCAACTCCATGTTTATTGGTTAGGATGATATTTCCTGCCCAGCATCATCAGAATAATACATTCTGTGTGTCTAAAGAAAGATATTTCAACTTCTTTCCGAGGGATGGCAATTTTAGGACTCAAGGTCTTAACTAAAGTCACTAATATTTGAACCTATGTACATATGATTCCAATGGAGTCAGTGGAATTTTTGCCTTTGTGTTTTTTTGTTGTCTGTGTCTTTCTACACTGAAAAAGTTACACTCCTGATAATTACCTTTCTTGATTAAAAAAATAAAAACTAAAACTATAATAAGTGCCATTTTCCATTTTCCATATTCAAACTCTTCACTTTTGTTTTCTAAGGCAGCTACATGTGCCAATATCAGGATATTTCAGGTAGCATCTCTTGACTCTATCCCTAGCCTGAGATAATATACCCATGTGTGTAAGAAGTAGATTAATCATCTGCTGGACCTAGGAAGCATTGAGAGACTGTTTTTCAGAAGCACCAGATGCAGAAGTATAAATCGCACAAAGAACAACAGTGGCGAAAACTAGGCAAAGCAGTCCCTGGCCTTGCTGTTTGCTTTTGGAGATAATTAAGCAGTTTGAACTAAACCAGTGACAAAGAAATCTAGGAGATTGAAGAATTTTTGACAAACCTTTAACTCAGCATCAGTTATTTAGAGGTCTTAGAGAGTATACCTGAATAACAAACTAACAGCCATTTGAGACATGTATATGACATTATAACAATAGTAGAGTGTTCATGGGACATTTTACAGGGTTGATAAAACTCAAATTGTAAAGGCCAAAAATACAGGTGGGTTGCAGTACACTTTTATTACAATTTTGCAAATATGTTTATTATTACAAGTGCATTTCTGTTTTTATGTCAGAGTATTTCATGTAACATTGAGCACAACAGTACTGGGAAGTGATTAGTGCAGATAAACACAGGAGTTTCAATATGCCACGCAGCTTCCTCCAGTTTTGTACTTTGAAGTAATGAATGACTCTATAGAGACGAGCTCTTCAAATATTATTATTATATTTTTATCAAGTATTGAAGTCCAGATCTTCAAAAAATATTATTACAATTATTACAATAATAATAATACAACAACATGAACTATAACCACATTTTTATAAGATCGATTAGGGTAATCAGATAAAACACAACCCCCGAAATAAGAAGTGAAAATTTTCTAGTTCTATTATACTATCCATTTTTCTACTTTTTATTTTCAGCTTAAAAAAATAACTTTCCAACTTGGCTGTTCAGAACTTTCACTAAAAGCTGGGTCTGGAGTTTTTAAGCCCCTTGAAGGGGTAGTAGCTTCAGGGCAATATTCTAAAAGCTATAAAAAACTTTCACCTAATACTAATGGTTAAAACATTTCCACATAAATACCTTTGCCTACTTATTTCTGTT
The DNA here is from genome assembly GCF_047675955.1 of Chlorocebus sabaeus. NCBI lineage: Eukaryota > Metazoa > Chordata > Mammalia > Primates > Cercopithecidae > Chlorocebus > Chlorocebus sabaeus. The sequence continues at coordinate 52,730,924 of NC_132913.1, read as the reverse complement.
TTGTCTCCAGTGCAGTAGAGTCAATAAAGCCAATTTTAAACAATCTTCATTCTCCAAAGAGGGGATTTATACTGGGGAAAAAAATTAATTCCCTCTAAAACAGGAAAAGTTATATGTAGAAATCTAATAAGAGAGGGAAAGACAGAGAGAGAGAGAGAGAGAATTTCAGCCAATAGAAAATAACTGTGGCTGAAATAGGAAAATTAATTCATTGTTATTTATAGGTTAATTGATTTTAACACTTTGGTTTAGATAAACATAGTTCAAGCAAATGTTATCCCAAAGGACTCGTTAATGTGAGCATTCTGCTGGAGTTTGTAAATTTTCATTGGTGAATTTATAGCTGCAGCCTAACAGAGATCATATTGCCTGACTAGACATATGCATGTAATATTCACAAACACTGATATTTAAAAGTCATAAAAGGAGAAGATCTTTTGCAATTACAATGATGCAGTTTTCTGTTTCCACTTAAGTAGTTTTAACAATTACCTAAGTAGATAACTTTCCAAAAAGAACACCATTTTTTAAACTCCAAAATTTCTTGAATATTGAATTTTAATCCTTTCATCTTTCAATATTTTTTGTACAAAATCAGAACCTCAATGTAGAGAGTTTTTGTCTGTTTGTTCATCTGTATTCTTTTGTTTTCACTTACAAGAAAAAAATGTAAAGTTAATATTGTTTTAAACAGAATTGCTTATTATTAAAATTTTAAACGCAGCAAGTGAAGACATCCAGCTTTCATAACTCTAAATCATATATCCATCCATAGTCTTTCCTTTAGCTAATCCTTTGAAAAAGTTTCCATGTCCATTCCTTTCTCTCTTCCTCCTCCATCATTTTTTTTCTTTTTTTTGAAACAGAGTCTTGCTCTGTCACCCAGGTTGGAATGCAACCTCTGCCTCCTAGGATCAAGCAATTCTCATGCCTCAGCCTCCCGAGTAGCTGGAATTACAGACGCCTGCCACCAAATCTGGCTAATTTTCTTGTATTTTTAGTAGAGATGTGGACCATTGCATTAGTCCATTTTCATGCTGCCGATAGAGACATACTAGAGACTGGGCAATTTGCAAAGGAAAGAGGTTTAGTTGTTCTTACAGATCCACATGGCTGACGAAGCATCACAATCATGGTGGAAGGCAAGGAGGAGGAAGTCACATCTTCCATGGATGGCAGCAGGTAAAGAGAGAACCTGTGTGGGGCATTTCCCATTTTAAAAATCATCATATCTCATGACACCCATTCACTATCACAAGAACAGCATGCGAAAGAACAGAAAGACCTCATTATCATGAGAACAGCATGGGAAAGACCCGTTCCCACAATTCAATCATCTCCCAGTGGGTACCTCCAACAACGCGTAGGAATTATGAGAGCCACAAGGTGAGATTTGGGTGGGGACACAGAGCCAAGCCATCGGGGTCATGCTGATACAAGAGTTGGGTTCCCATGGTCTTGGGCAGCTCTGCCCCTGTGGCTTTGCAAGGTGCAGCTTTCCTCCCAGCTACTTTCATGGGCTGGCATTGAGAGTCTGTGACATTGCCAGACACACAGTGCAGGCTGTCGGTGGATCTACCATTCTGGAGTCTGGAGGACACTGGCCCTCTTCTCATGGCCCCACTAGGCAGTGCCCCAGTGGGGAATCTGTGTGGGGGCTCCAACCCAACATTTCCCTTCCACACTGCCCTAGCAGAGGTTCTCCATAATCTTTTACTCTTACTTTTTTTCTCTTACTTTCCAATGGCTAGCAACAGTTATTTTCCTTTCTTTTGAGGCAGGAATTTTCTTTATGTAATATACTATTCTTTGTATTCTGTCCAGGGATGCTCCCTTTCCTGTCTTCCCTTCCTTTACTCTCCCGCTCCCCTTGGAGAAGTATCAGTAGTAGCTTCGGGACAACATTCTAAAAGCTATAAAAATCCTTTCACCTAATACTAATGACTAAAACATTTCCATATAAATATCTTTGCCTGCTTATTTCTGCTTGGTCTGCAGTGCAGTAGAGTCAATAAAGTCAATCTAAGACAACCTTCCTTCTTGAGATGTATGCTGGAAAAAAAAATTGTTTAGACCCTGTTACTGGGAGTCTACACATACTCGCTCACTCTATTCATGTGTCACAGGGTCCGAAGTGATGAAAGCTGGTCAATGCTACTTTGAATTCTCAAACCCCAGTTCAGAATACTGTGTAAAATACACTCATCAGCCTTACCCACAGGGCCCATACTTTTGGATAAGAAATATCCAGGTTGGATCAATTAAAAGCCATTATAAAATGTGGATTTTACTACCTTCTCTTACATGCAACCTCCAAATGGTTGTTATAAAGTCATATCCCCCTTCCTGTTTGTCTATGCTTTTTATGAGCAGGACAGGAAAAGGACAGGAAGGCAGCTGGGGATTTGGCAGTCAAGTGTAGCATACTCGATGCTCACACCCTCTCTTTTCATGCTCCCAGTACCGTTTCTTGAGTCCACATTGTTCTGGCATGGCCCCCAGTCTCTGAAGCTACTCCTATCCACAGGCATGTGGCTCCAGAGATGCCCTCCCAAAACCAAATCAGGCAACAGTGAAGTGATGAAGTGGCTGAAAGGGAAAGTGTAGATACAATATGTTAGAGGAATCCTAAAGCACCATTTATTATATCTAGTAGTTCACAGAATTGAGATACATGGATGTTTTAGGGGTTTTTGCTTGTTTGTTTTTGTGGCCTAGGCTGGAGTGCAGTGGCACAATCTCTTCCTACTACACCTCGACTTCCCAGTCTTAGTCTATCCCCCCGTTCAGCCTCCTGAGTAGGTGAGACAATAGGTGTGCACCAACCCCCCCGACCCCTGGCTAATTTTTTGTATTTAGTGTAGAGATAGGGGTTCTGCCATGTTGTCCGGACTGGTCTTGAACTCCTAAGCTCAAGCAGTTATCCCTCCTTGACCTCCCAAAGTGTTGGAATTACGGGTATGAGCCACCATAGGCAGCCAGATGTTTTAGTTTTCATTTACAATTTGCTCTTACAGACTTGCCTCAAAAATTATTTTTAATAGATAGCCTCCAGGAAACAGTCTGGATTTGGGAGCAGACAAGCCCAAATGCAGGAACAACTCATTCATGGGTAATCCTCAGTCTCTAGGATACAAAACAAGTGCTTATCCAAATACTTGCTGAATTAATCATTGAATAAATCCAGAAACAAGCCTCTGTTGTTATGTTCATTCAACCCATCTTATTTCTTGTTCCCAAGTCCTCAAAATAGTTCAAACAGTTGTAAAGACACTTGGCAAAAATGAATTTTTTTTTTCCCTAGGATAGTTCAACCTGAGTGGAAATATTGGCTGTTCACATTATTGGAGAAAGAAAAACTTCAGGAGTACTTTGACCTGCTGCTTGGTCAAAACCATTGAGTGAGTTAAGAAATTGCTAGAATAAAAGGGAGTTGAGTCAGACTCACATGTGTGGCACATTTCAGTGGGCACACGCTTGAGTCACAGTGCATAGGTTCAAATCCTGGCTCTGCCACTCAATTCTGTGCAGCTAAGCAAGTTAACATGAGTTAAACAATCTCATGTGCTTCAGTTTCTCCAACTTAAATGTAGAAATTATTATACTTTTATGGGAGAGGTAATTGAGGCAATTCACATAAATTACTTGGAAGAGTGTCTGACAGTGAAATTAAAGTTAGCAATAATAATAAATATAACAAAAGTATTGTTATATATTAGAATATAGTTTAATATATAATAATAATGCTATTATTTCTAGGTGAGGGGTAGAGATAATTGTGAAAGAAGAATCTCAAAGAATATAGTGGAGAGAGAACTCATAGGAGACTTCTTCTGTGAAAGCTTTACAGTGCTAACCAGTGATTCTCCTCAGAAAGATAAAAGATTATAGACTGATATTCAAGTTTTTTTTCCTTTGGTGGTAAAAGTCACTCTGTGTTTCTTCCTCTTCTCAAATCTTTTTTCTTCTCACCAGCTTAAGCTATTCCCCATCAAAGGCCTCTCTCTTTCTCCTTTTTGCTCTGTTTTTGAGCTACAAATGTTCACCGTCCACAATGTTTTTCTTGCACATCTCAAGTAAAATGTATATAGCAAGAGGACCATGTGGGCTAAACATTCTGGCTAAAGGGCAGCATCAGGAATGCAACAAATGGATGTCATTAACTGAGGTTTTGGGAAACGAGACACACGGAAGAATGCCCAGAGGACACGATGTCAGACCTAGATTGTTTAAGGAACAGTGTTTTCCCCCCATGTTTCACATTATCTAATTGACATAGCTCCCCTTACCTATTCATAGCCGGAAGTCAAGCTTCACCACAGGACTCTGCCTCCTCAGCCTTTAAGCTGCAGTGATCACCATCTGCACACCCAGATGATGACCTAAGAGTGACAAGACCTCAGACTCTGAAGTTTGGGCTCATTGCCAGTGTAAGTATATGCTGCCACCTTTTGCTACTGAATTTGGCATAAGAGATGAGTGACAAGCAGAGATTTTAATCACCCCTCTGTGTTTAGCTACAAGCAGTCAGAAAAAGACTTGTAGGGTCAGGCTGAGCCCTAACCACGGGGAGTGCTGCTAACATTGAGAACAAAGCAATAACAGAGGCAGACCCCTGTGACCCACAGCAACACAGTGGGCTGGATGTGCTTCTGTTACATTAGTAATTGTTATCCCAATGGCTAAATACCAAATATAGTAATAACTGAAAACACCAGAACAACCAGTTAGTTTTAAATTATCCTCTCTAGCCTGTTCCAGGTTACATTTTTTTTCAGCAAGGAAGAACAAAAATTAGCAATATAGAATCAATTCAATTATATACTGTCTAAAGCAGGTGAATTTTATCATAGGTTATACTTTAAATATATGTCTTTTATACTTTAAAATATGTCTTTTATAAGATATTTTAAGTATGTTTAAAAGTAAAGTGAAAAATATCTAAGAAAACAAAAGTAAAAAGTAGTTTCAGATATCATTTTTAAAAGGTGTTAAAGAAATTTAGAAATAACGCTGTTCAATAAAAAGTTTAAAAAATAATATTTTGCAACCCTTTCTTCTTTGCGGTCCTCGGGGTTTAGGTATTGTGAAAAATCAAAAAAATGGTACAATGTTAGAGGACAAACCTATTTTTAAAAATCTATGTATATGTTCTTTTAATGTTATGTATCTTCGTTGTACCTTTGAACAAACTAGAGTGAATTTATAAACTATGGCTTATACATAGAAACATATTGAATGCCCCCAGAAATGATCAGTGCTACTAAATCTCTTCATGAACCTTACAATACATTCATCACTTTCTTTCACCTTAACCTATTTTTATGGAAAAGTTTATATTGTGGTCTTTTCATTTTCAGGTGGGGCACTGTTTTAAGTGGTTGAATGAATTTATACAAAACCAGTTCAAGGAAAATAAATGTATCTGCGTTTAAAATTACTGCCTCCTGGAGAGACTGCAATGTCTTAAAAGCTTAAAGTTTGAGAGATTTTATGCTTGAAGTGAGAAAAATACAGAAACAAGCTGATTCATGCACAGATGTCTCACATTTCTTTCTTCAGTCTCCAGCACTTTCCAAAAGCATGTCAGTGGTCCTATTTGAGGCATCTTTGGTGAAAATTAATAAAATTTTCAAAGTAACCCAAGCAAAAAAAAAAAAAAAAAAAAAAGAATGGAAAAAAGGATTTGTAGAAGAGATACTTCACGGAATCCAAAGAAACGTTAAAGAACCAGGTCCCAGGAAGAACAGAGGCTTTTTCAACTCTGCTATTACATATTTAAACTTGCAGTTCCCAGTCTCTGTGTCTTTAGTTCAAACAGTTAAGGAAGAGAATCTGATTGACCAGTTGGGGTCCAATCTTCATCCCTCGTGCAATCAACAGTGAGCAGTAGGGTGCAGTCACACAATGGAAGGGTGTCTGCTGACTGCCCATGCTATGGGATTGGGGTAGAGAAAAGTTCTAATGGGAAAGGTATGAGGGCTGCACAAACTGCCTCAAAGTCCAAGTTGTCCCAAACACTTCAGAAAGCTGATAAACAGATTTTCATTCCTCAACTTTGCAGCAATATTTAATAAATACATGCTATATGTTTGGTACTATTCTATGCATGGGCATGGTGGGACAATACATTGGTACCCTCCCTATTTTGACACAAATGGCTGATTATTCTTGAGTAACTGTTATTGAAGGCTTCCAAAGGAGCCAAGAAGCAATGATGTCTCTCTGGTTAGTAACCATCCCAAAGGTGATCAGTTTAGATTTCTAGATGCTCTCTCATTTGTGTAAAGACAAAAACTCATGTTTTAATATACAACAAAGCATTTGTGACAAGTCATTGTGCCATGGGACACTTAAATGTTCATTGGCTTGTGTTTGATGATAAGACTTCTTCAATATTCTGACCCCTTCATTACTAGTTCATACCAAATTCTGGTCTCCGGCAGAAAGTCTAGCATTCGATATTGAGAAAGTGTCCCTTTCTCAACATTTTGTAATATACCATTGCACCCGACATGTAACTGGCCTTAAGCAAACACTTACTGATCGATTTACCTTGTCACTTTATCATTTCTGGTAACACATTAAATCATTATTACAGATGATCCTCAAGTAAGAGTTACATTTCATTTCAAATGATTATTGCAAATGTTGTGCGTCACTCTCAGGACTAACAAATTATACAAGACCATGCCGGCAGGATTTAAAACCAGCCTCCAGCAATGTCACTTTTGCAAGGTCTCTCCAATGTCTCTATCTGCAATATCTTTACTGCCTCACATAAGGCTCTTTAAGCTTAATGTTGTTTTTAAGAACATTCTTTTACTTGTTACTATTCCTTATTGCTTTTTGGCTTAAATTTAATTCAATTTTATGTTTTGGTTTTTTGGTTTTTTTTCTTCAAAGTTCTGATTTTTCATGCTTGGGATTGTATGGAGTAGCCACTTTTCTTCACTAATGCAGTAACTAATATATGGTTGCCAGCTCACTTCAGTGCCTTTTTGAGAAAACAGTTTTGTGCAAAGTTAAGTAGTGTAGGAATGAACTCATTGTGGGGTGTGTGTGTGTGTGTGTGTGTGTGTGTGTGTTTAATAGGATAAACTTCAAAAAAGAAAAAAGCTCCAGCAATTCTTCATATCCTGAATAAAAGAGACAAGCCAAAATTATGGCTAGATAATTCAACTTGATTTTCCTACTAACGTACTGATAGTTTCAATTTTTAAAATCAGGCTGCATGCTTCTAACCCAAACGTTCCCTGTACTGGCACAACTAAGGAATATATAAACAGATAAAAGCCATTTTAACTTTCAATGCTTTGGGAATTTTCTGATGGGGAAAGATAAGTTTATTTGTAGGACAAATGAATGAATATGCTTGTGTGAAGGCATAAAGTGTGATGACTGGTAATACTCGTTGCTTGGGCGATATTTGTAGCCACTGGACAGAAAAAAAGCCTTGTTACTCTATAATGAAGGGAGGGTTGCAGAAGATGCTTTCTTCCTGGCTTGTCCTGTGTAGCCATTAGACTTTTGATTAGGATAGTCAGTGTTCATCTAATCCAGCTATATTTACATCTGGCCGACTCACCTTAGACCACCACCCTCTTATACTCCCCTTCACTTGAATGTGGGCAGAATGTGCGACTTGCTTCCAGCTGACAGAATATGACAAAAGTGAAGGGATTTTGCAAATGTAATTAAGGTGCTCAAACAGTTTGATTTTGAGTCAGTCTAAAGGAGATTATACTGGGTAGCCTGACCAAATCAAATAAGCCTTTTAAAAGAGGCTTTAGGTCTTCCCTGAGCTCAAAGACTTGATGGAGTGAAACTCTCAATTTTTAAAATCAGTCTTAAAGAAACTAACTACAATGGGTTCTATAGCTGATAGGAACTGAATTTTACTATCAGCTGCTTAAACTTGGAAGAGGACTCAAGCTTCAGATGAGCTTCAAGTCCTGGCTGATGTTGTGATTGCAGCCTTGTGGGACTGAGAAGAGGACCCAGATAGGCTGTCCCCAGATTCCTGACTCAAAGAAACTGTGGGATAATAAATACTGAATGTGTTGTCTGGGCCTCTATATGTGTGGTTATTTAACAATTGAAAACCAATATGCTATAATAACAATATCTGAAGATTATTTCATAAAGTTGACAAAAGGATATCTATTTGTTTGTTTTTAAAATGGGTAAACTGAAGCACCTTAGGAAAATATATACAGTATATGATTTATTGTATTGACTACAAACTAGGTTCTGGTATACATCCAAACCTTGCTAAAGAAAAACCAAGGATTAAGCTTATGTTTCTGGATTTTTAGACTCTCTTCCCAAGCCCCACATTTATTCGTGTCCCAAACTACCTGCTCTAAAACGCCTGCTTCTTATTTTATGGAGGACTTAGCTGTGACATCATTCTGGTTTTGCTCCGAGGATGAGCTTTATAGTCTTTATCAGCTGGTTCCTGAGCAAGGCTTTGCTTCCTATTAGTATGCCTTGGAAAACGCTGACTGCTGACTTTATAAATAACCCAAGAACGACTTTACAATGCTATAATTATAGGGATTTAATCAGATTATTTTGCATCAGATTTACTTTAGGGACTGTGTTTTCCTTGGCTAATTTTTCTGTTACATTTGTGATTTTGCTGTGAACAGTGGCAGAAAGACATTCCCTTTGTAGGAAGAGTAACTTATTGTGTGAATTTGCAGCTGAAAATAAGTGTTCCACACATGTGTGTGCATGACACTTCCTGTGTTACTCTCTTAAAACTCTTGGCCACAGGATCTCTGGTGTATGATGAGCTAATTATTTTACTCCTGATGCAACTTCAAGAAATGTAGCTTTACTAAATGATGAATTATTTTCTGAATTAGAGACAGAATTTAAGACACGTGCTGAGTTGGACAACCAAATTTTACTGTGCTCACGAAAATGTGGATAAATACTTTCAAGACTCTTAGTACTTACAGTGATAAAGTTACTTGAAACTCTCTGTTGATATGAATACTTCAACACTTGGCTCATTCAGTTTTATGTTAGTCGCTGAGATGCTTTCCATTAACCATGTCTTTAGTTTCATAATTTGCTCATGTTTGTTTAATTTTTGCACTATGAGATCTATGCCCAAGGAAAGAAATCTTTTCTCAATACAAATGCTTCACAAACTGTTTTGTCTTGAAGAGACACATTCAAATTAAATATTATTTTTCCAGTAATGTTTCCAAAGTGGATATTTGCTTTCATTGTTTTACACCTAAGTTAGATGCAAAATAAGCAGAAAATGTATTTGCAAAGCTGACTGTCCTCCTCCTATCAACCAAAAAAAATTTACGAGTCACGTTTCTTAATGGAAGCATCGCCCTCTAGTGGATAGGGTTGCAATAATGTTAACTTACTTTTTCCACATAACTACGTTTGTATGAAATTCACATAACCATTTTAAAGTGTACAATTTATTAGTATTTATTGTAATCACATGTCATGCAAGCACAAGCTTTCTGTAGTTTCACGGTTCTATTACTCCATAAAAACATCCCATAACCATTAAGTAAGCACTTCCTATTCTGTCCTTCCATCCCCGGTAAACTTTAATCTATTTTTATTTATTTATTTATTTATTTATTTATTTATTTATTTATTTATTTTGAGACATGGTCTTGGTCTGTTGCCCAGGCTGGAGTGTAGTGGCAGGAACAAGGCTCACTGAAGCCTAAACCTCTGGGGCTCGAGCAATCCTCCTGCCACAACCTCCCAAGTAGCTGGAACCACAGGCCCCCACCACCAGGACTGGCTAATTTTTGTAGAGATGGGTTTTTGCCATGTTGCTCAGGCTTGTCTGGAACTCTTGCGCTCAGGCAATCCTCCCCATTTGCCCTTCCAAAAGTGCTAGGATTACAGGTGTGAACCACTGCGCCCAGTCGAATCTACTTTTTATCTCTATTGATTTGCTCATTCTGGGTATATAAGAGTAACCACATAATATGTGACTTCTTGTGTATAGCTTTTTACACCTGTCATAATGTTTTTGAGGTTCATCCAAATTGTAGCATGTATCAGTACTTCATTTCTTTTATGATTGAATAATAAGTCATTGTATGCATATACCACAATTGTTTATTCAACCTTTGATGGTCCCTTGGTTGTTTCCATCTTTTTTTCTATTATGAGTAATGTTGTTATAAACATTTGTGTACAGGATTATATTAGACATATGTTTCCATTTTTCTTGAGTGTATACCTAGCAGAATTCTTGGGTCATAAGATAATTCTGTGTTTAACTTTTTGAGGAACTGCCAAAAAAGGGCAATCAGGTACATCAAAATATGGTTTTCTAAAATATTGGTAAGTTTGTCAAAATGTGCTGGTTAGTATTGAAAAAAAAAGACAATAGTTATTAAAAACAACTATGGTTCTTTCTATGCCAATTCGTTATATAAAGCCTTTCTAGAAATGGGAATGGGGTGATAATCCCTCTTAACATCCTAAAGATTGGCTCCAATAGTATGCTATAAGATTTATCAAATTAAAAATATATGGGCATGTATTTATCTATGTTAAGGGAGTGTTTGAGTTGTCTGCTATTGCATTTTGCTTTTCTGGTAAATTTCTCTCCTTTTCTTGAATCCTTTGCATCATGAAGACCATGAAGCCTTTTCTTTCAAAGAATAGAAATTCATATAAAAATTATATCAACAATAGAAAAACATCACTCGTCTTCTAATTTGATATTTATAAATCCATAGTAATGTCAGATTTTTGCATATTAAGATCCAGAGTTCAGAGAATTGAACAAAGTGTGGATCTCAGAATACAAAGAATAGTATGTTATGTAAAGGAAATTCCTGCCTCAAAAGGAAGGAAAGTAACTGTTGCTAGCCATTGGAAAGTAAGAGAAAAAAAGTAAGAGTAAAGGATTATATATGAGTGATCTGATTTTCCTCCCTCACAATTAAAACTAGAACTGGGGGTGGCGTTGGTGGTAGACATTCAAAGACAGAAACATTTAAGGGACTCACAAGCAGAGGGAACACTCTGCCCTTTCCAGAACATAGACCAGGAAAATTGCAAGATGTTGAGGAATGACCCACATTTAGCGTAAACCTGGAGTGTGTTGGTTCCATCGTGCAGGTACAGGAGGAGGCTAAGAGCATGGCTACAATGCCACATGGTCTGCACCTGGCACAAAAGAGGATTCAGAATTTCTTTGGAGCTATGGCATGGGGAGGGGTATAAAGCAGGGTTTGAAACTGCTTAAAAGACCAATGGACCAGAGATATCTGGAAGCAACATTTAGAGAAGGGATTTCCATCAAGAGACCACAGGGCCTCTGTTTCTGATCATTTTGCCTGTAGCCAGGAAATGATTTCTGTTCATGGCAGAGCAAATAAATGTTGTCAAGCAGCGTTCACAGATCTTTATAAGTCAAATCCTCCTTTAAACCTTTTGTTTGGTTCTTATGGATTTTCTCATTAATTAATGAGTTAAATGAAATCTTTGACGTGTGTTCATGCTTTCATTGTCATGAGAATTATAGTTTTAGGGCTTTTTTTGAAATTATTCTTTTTACAGAAGACAATGTCACCTCAAAATGCTAAAATAGAAAAAGTATATTGGAACTCATATCTGGTGAAAATATCCTTCAAAAGTGAAAATTTAAAAAATATTGGGGGACAAATTCAACTTGAGAGAGTCAGTAAGAGCAGACCCATAGTAAAGGAAATATTAAAAAGAATTTTTTTCAGGCAGAAGGGAAATAATCCATAGATAAGTAGAAAATATAGGAAAGAAAAAAACACTAAATATTTTGGGAAAACTAAGTGATATAGTTTGACTCCGTATCCCAACCCAAATTTCATCTTGAATTGTAAATCCCATGTTCAAGGGAGGGACCTGGTGGGAGGTGACTGGATCATGGGGGTGATTCCCCCATGCTATTCTAGTGATAGTGAGTGAGTTCTCACAAGAGCTGATGGTTTTGAAGTGTGGCACTTCCTCACACTCTCTCCCTCTCCTGCTGCCATATAAGGTGTGCCTTACTTCCCTTTCACCTGCTGCCATGATTTTAAGTTTCCTGAGGCCTCCCTACTCACTGGGAACTGTGAGTCAATTAAACCTCTTTCTGGTTGGGCATGGTGGCTCACACCTGTAATCCTAGCACTTTGGGAGGCTGAGGCAGGCAGATCACTTGAGATCAGGAGTTCAAGGCCAGCTTGGGCAACATAGTGAAATCTCATCTTTACTAAAAATACAAAAATTAGCTGGGTGTGGTGGTGGGAGCCTGTAGTTCCAGCTGCTTGGGAGGCTGAGGCAGTAGAAACACTTGAGTCTGGGAGGCAGAGTTTGCAGTGAGCTGCGACTGGACCACTGCACTCCAGCCTGGGCAAAGGGCAAGACCCCATCTGAAAAAACAAACAAACAACAGCAGCAAAAACTTCTTTCCTTTATAATTACCCAGTCTCAGGTAGTATTTTTATAGCAGTGTGAAAACATACTAATGCACTAAGTAGAAGTTGATTTCATAAAAGTAATGATAATGTCTTCCAGAGTTTAGACTACATGTAAAATGAAAATACGTAATAATAGTACAAAAGATGAGGTGGGGGAAATAGAATGAAAGTGTTCTCATGTCCTAGCAATGTCCAGAAAGTAGCGAAATACTAATTCATTTTGGAATTTAATAAGTTAATGTGGCAATTGCTTGGGTAACTATAAACAATATAGTAACACAATGTATAAAATTGAATTATACAAATAATCCAAAAGGAGTCATAAAATTTAAATCCAAATGTGAAATATATGTGTGTGTGTGTATGTGAAAGATTGTCAGATTGGATATAAAATACAATTCATGAATATTCAATATTGAATAGCAGGTTACAGAAACATTTAAAGTAAAACAATGAAAGAAGATGTACCATGCAACCACCAAGCCAGGCAAAGCCACTGTAGGTATAATAATAATCAGACAACATGAATTTAGGGCAATCTTACTAGAAATTAACAGGACTAGTCCATAATGACAGGAGGGTCAATCTACTGGAAAAAAAAATGTAGCAATTTTAAATTTTAGGCACCTAACAAATATCAAATAACTAAATAAAAATTAAACTATATGGCAAAAGTTAACAGAACTAAAATAAATAAAACAAATTTATAATCATATTGGAAAATTTTTACATACCTCTTCTGGTAAAGGATAGTAAAACAGCCAAAAGAAATGAAGATTTCTTTCAACTTCATGAATAAAATGTATAGAATTTTGTACTTAACAACTGAAATGTACTTTATTTTCAACTACACATGAAATATAGGCCACATTTGATACATGCCGAGCTACAAGGAATCTTCAACCAAAAGTTAAATATTAAGATTATACAAAGTATATTATCTATATTATCTGAATGTAGGGAAATTAAATTAGAAATCAAAATAAATACATCTAGAAACTTTTTCAAGTATTTGGAAATGAAGCAGTTCTAAGTTTCTAGTAAGATTTTTAAAAATCAAAATAGAGATGAGAAAATATGTTAAACTGAATGTTATCAAAATAAAATATACCAAAATTTAGGGTATGCTATTACAGCCATGCTTAGAGAGAAATTTATAGTCTTAAGTGCATTTATTAGAAAAAGAACAAAGGATGAAATCAATGAATGAAATAGAGATTTTCAGAATTTAGAAAACAATAGTAAATTAAAACTAAAGAAATAAAAGAAAGAAAATTATAAACATAAAAACAATTAAAAAATAGAAAAGAACATACAATACAGAATATTTTAAAAGGCAAAAGTTGGTTCCTTAAAAGTCTAAATAAATAAAAAAGAGAAATCACAGAATACCAATAACAAGAATCAAAAGGAGTCACCATTAAAGATCCTATAGAGTTTTAAAAAACAATATCATCATAAACAATTTTATGTGAATAAACTTGAAATTTTATCAAGTTACAGAAAGTAAAACAAGAAGAAACAACAAATCTGAATGGTCCTCTATCAGAGAAAATAATACATGATTAAGAACTTGTACATAAAAACAATTCATGCTCAGATTTTACTAATTAATTATCCAAAGAATTAAGAAAAATATTAACACCAGTCTTACTTATTCTCTACCAGAGAACAAGAACAAGAAAAATCCTTTGCCAACTTGTTTTAAGAGGTTAGCATAATGATGATTTCAAAACCGAACAAGCACATTAAAGTAAAAAGATTACAAACCAAACTCTTTCACAAACATAGATATAGGAATATAAAACAAAATATTAGAAAATCGAAGCAATGTATGAAATTGATAATTCACATGACCAAATTTGATTAAATTCCAGGAGCATAGTTAGAGTTAATATACTAAAATCTATCACTGTGTACCACAATATCAAAATGCAAAAGAAAAATAATATATGATTTTCTAAATAAGATGCAGAAAACCAATAACATTTTGCATTAATTAACGACTTTTAGAAACTTTTAGAAAATTAAGAACTGAAAGAGTCCACTTTAAGATGATAATGATATCTATTTTTTAAAAATCTATACCAATTGGCATTTTTAATAGTTAATTATTAAAACCTTCCTTACTCATATTAGAAACAAAACAAAGCTTACCATTATCACTTCACCTTCTCGATGTTACAAGTAATGTTCAGTCCATGCAGGGAGGAAAGAAAAGGAAAATGATAGTAGTAGGGATTGACAGAGCAGAAGTAATTAAAATAGAAAGCAGAAGAACTATAGAGAAAATCAACAAACCAAAATTGAATTTTAAAAATATATTCATAAAATTGAAGGACTCCTATATGGGCTAATCAAGGAAAAGAGATGATTAACAAATTTTCAGAATCAGAAATTAAAGGAAAAATGATTAGAGATGTTACAGATATTAAAAGCATAATACGGGAATAATATGAACAATATATACAGCAAATTCAAATAACAATAACTTAGATGAATGAACTCTTAGAAAAATGCAATTTGTCAAATCTAAAAAAAAAAAAAAAATCTTAGTCATCCTACATACCTGTTTAAGAAATTGATATCTTTAATTAAAAACTTTCCCACAGAGAAGACTCAGGTTTCTGATGGCTTCACTTTGAGTTCTATCAATATTTAAGGGAGGAATAATCTCTCTTACTCTCTTTTAAGAATAAATGCCTCCCAACTTGTTTTATGAAGCCAGGATTATTTCGATACCAAAATCTGACAAATTATCCAGAGAGACCACTAAAAAATAAAAAAGGAATGTTAAGAGATATGGAGAAAAGATTTAGACATTGAACCTGTATTCTTAAGGAGTTCCAGATAGAATAAAAAAATATGGAATGAGAAAATATTTGTAGTGTTAAAAACTGATCATTTCCTTGGAATTTTCTGAATTAAAAATATTAATATGTGAATCCTCAACTTACATTAGCATAAATTATGAGTCAGATTAATGAAAATAATTTCATGGATGCGTAGAAATAAAAAACAAAAGTATTATAATTAAATATTTATATAAATATTTTAATATAAATATTGTAATTTACATAAATATTTATACATATTTACTTATTTTTATATAAATATATGCTGTATATTTATATTTATTATATTTATATATTATATTTATATATAATAATATATAAATTATTATATTTATATATTTATTATATATACATATAAATATATTTATATATACATCTTTATATAATACATAATTATATATCTTATCTTAATATAAGTTGATATATAAATAAAATAATTATAATTTAAAATGTGGCCAAAATCAAGTCATTTTCAGAAAAAGAAAAATGGGGTCATTTTGCTGCTAACAGATCTTACAGAATTCCTAAAGGATACATTTCAAGAAAGAAATAGAATACAAAATTAAAAAGTTGGCAAAAGAAACAAATTTGAGGGAAAAAATTACTAATAATTAGTATGTAAGTCTAAATAAGCACTGCCTACAAATTCATGTAATAATACTGTTTAATTTGTTTCATCTCAAATTAAGGTAGAGTTAAGATACTAGACAAAAATAACATGTTAGAGGAGAGCAATTATATGTCGTCAGTCTAGGAAAATTCATTTTTCCAGATCAGGGTACAAACGTTGACTACAGTTCACCTTAACTGAGTATGCATATTAAAGTTTAAGAGTAATCACTTATAAAAGAGAAAAAAGAAGAAAGGAAGAAAAGGAGGGAGGGATGGATGGAAGGAGATGATGTGTAACTTTCCATCAGAGATGGGGGAAAGAAAAATAGAAAACACAAAGCAAAAGAGGACCAGAAGAAGAGGAGAAAAAAAGGAAAAACCTCAAAAAGTAGAAATTGTGAAATAAAGTGATAGGAATAAAAGTAGATATATCTGTAAATATAAAAAAATGTAAGTTGATTACAATAGGCTATTAGCAGGAAGTGTCATATTGGATGACTTAAAAATCTAGTTTTATTATTTTACTTAATAAAATCTATCTACTATACCAAGAGATAAGAACTCATTTAAAGAACTGGAAAAATGAGATCGCTGTAAAATACTGGCAAAAAATGAGCAGCGTAGCCTTATTACTACCAAGCCTTTTTACTACCAGATTCAGCAGGTACAGATGTATCATATTTCACTGCTCCTTCTACTTCTCAGGAGTAGTCACTCCTTTTGGCCACATAATCAATTCCAAACTCTAGCATGGCTTTCCAGATTCTTCACCTCTGGTTATAGTCTTTCTTTGGATAGTTATATTCCTCTTTGATCTCTTAGCTGCTATTGCAAAGCTGATAAATGGTAGACACTCGAATATGTATTTAGTTTAGGTGAAAGAAAACAACATTACTCCTTGACCCATGGAATCATTGTAACATTTACTTGTATAATGTCCTCTTCACTTTTTTCACAGGTATCTTTTCTTTAAAAAAATGAGAGGGGCAGGTGCAATGGCTCATGCCTGTAATTTCAGCACTTTGGAAAGCTGTGGCAGGATTGCCTGAGTCCAGAAATTTGAGGCCAACCAGGCAACATGGGGAAACCCTGTCTCTACAAAAAATACAAAAAAAATGAGTTCAGTGTGGGGGCACATGCCTGTAGTCCCAGACACTCGGGAGGCTGAGGTGGGAAGATCGCTTGAGTCCGGAAGGTTAAGGCTGCAGTGAGCCATGATCACACCACTGTTCTCCAGCCTGGGTGACAGAGCAAGTCCTTATCTCAAAAAAATAAAAAATAAAAATAAATAAGAGAAGAAATATGTTTATATTTTAGATCTAACATATTGACAGCTAAGCAACATTTCTTCCTCCTTCTCTCACCATTGCTGCAGGTATCCACACCAGACTTTTTTTCAGAATTATAACTTGTGAAACATCCCATTCCTTACACTCCCCTCCTTTCTCCTACTTTCCCCTATCATTCCCTCTCCTCCTTTCTCCTCTTTCTTTACTTCTCCTCACCTCTTTTGTCTCCTCCCTTTTCTTTGTAAATAGGTCTGTATTACACAGAGTTCAGGAAAACAAGGGATTGTGTGAGATGCCCCAAGAATGGAGAAGATGAGAAGGAGAATCTTTCCTGTCTAGATCTATGAGTTAATGACAAACTGAATGTATGCTTTATGACTGGCCACCGTGAGCTGCCTTCTATTGGTCCAGATTAAAGGTTCTCATGCAACAAGGCAGGTAGCATTCACTGGAGGGAGCTATTTTATAAATGTTTACTGTTTCCTAGACCATCCCATATTCATTCCACCCAGTATACACTAGGGATAGTTAAGGTGCCATATGGGGTGTCTGTGTGTGCATGTGGTACCTGAAAACAGTCTCCCTAAACTATTCTAATAGAATTCCCTTTATACCAACCACAGCCCTAAAGAAGAACCTCTATTATAATTAGATCAATGTCAATCCCTCAATCTGTAAGATAAATACTCCGAAACCCATCCTCTTAGGAACTTTATTTTGTACATGATAAGTTATGTAATGAAGGACAGTTTGCACTTTCCGGATAATATGTTTTTCCTTTTGGGCAAAGGAGACCCGAATTTGCTCGTTCTTAGTCCTTAGTATGAATCAGCATCAACGATGAGCCTTCAAAAAATTAAATGCTTAAGTCTCACCCAGAGATACGAGTTCAATTGGTCTGGTCTTGGTCCATGCAGTGGTTTTTTTTTTTTTTTTTTTTTTTTTTTTTTTTGCTTCTCAGGTAATTCTAATATGCATTCAGAATCAAGAAAAGTTTCCCAAACTGTTCATAATTAAACGAGAAAGTCAAATCTGTGCCATTTGGGAATTTTGTTTATATATTATGAAAAGTTGCAGTCTAAGCCTTCTTAGAATTTTTGTAAAGAAAATTGTAAAAATAAATACCCAGATACTATGTGCACTTTACAGAGTGACAGCAAATTTTAGGGATCTAAGTCTAAGTGGTCTGTAGACTGTAATAAACAAGACATTTGGTGAATAGAAAAGAAACAAGGAGAATATCCTAAATGAAAAATACTGAAAACCCAAGGAAAGGATAGAAGGATATGAAGAAAAGTAGATCAAGAATACATAAGGAAGAAATTGAAATGGAAAAGTGAAAAAAAGAACAATAGGTGGACAGGAAGGAGAAAAGATGCACAACTTAAAGTGTTAGTCAATTTTTTATTAATTTTTGTAACTTTCCACTACTCTACCTAATGCCATATCTAGGTTTTTGGCCAATATTAAAGTAGTTATCCAATACAGTCTTCTTAATTAACTTCCATTCCATGAAAAAATTGAAAGATGAATTATCATAATTAATGTGTGTTCTTTACATTTGTTTTTCAGATAGATTATTTTTACATGATAGAAATTTACCTTTAAATGGCATTTCAAAGATAGAAACAAAGACAACAATTAAATACAAAAACAAAAGCGAAACCTTTATTCTTTTGGCTTGATTGTAATGTGGTTTACCGTTCTTTATGGTAACAGCATTTTCCTGCATGCATTTCACCAACACACTACAAGTCAATAGCTTTAGTATAGAGAATCTACATTTATTGTTGCTTGTGAAACACAAAGTATTTTGCTGTAACTGGTAATATAACTTCACTACCTGGTTTTGTGGGGGGGGGGGGGAAAGCTGGGATCCCATATTATATCTGATACAGTTCTAGTGCCATATGGGTCAATAAGATCTATCTGTGTAAACAAACATTGGAAAAGACTGATGATTACTGAATAAAAAGACTAGGTGGAAACATTGGATTCAAGCAATGCCAAGAATATCAGCTGATTTTTTTCTTTAAGCCTCTTTCAATGATAAGGCATTACTATGGAAAGCAAATAAACATTGAACTCAGTTTGAGATTTGTTTCACATTGAAACGTGTGCAAGTTTACAGTACTAAATAAAAAGCAGAAACCTACACTGCATCCTAGTCCTTGCTTCTTATTTTGTGAAGTGCTTCAATTTAAAAGTGCTAGGAACAGAAACTAACAATAGTGACTGTGACATCCACCTGAAGATACTTTTAATTTCTCATTTTATGTACAAAAGGCTGAAAAATAAAATAAAATGAACTTTTTACAGTATTTATATTTCCTTAGAAAACTCTAACCATATATTTTAAACAGATTTAAGCAGCTTGCAACGTGTTTGTACAGTCGGGCTTTTCATCATAGAGTGTTCAATTAAGGTTGGAAGAATAAAAAGCAAGAAGCTCTTCCTTGTTTGCTGCAACCTATTGCTTAATGACATGAAGAATGAGGTCTTGGTAGAACAATTTGCTTCACTTTACCACTGACATATGGCTTCCCATATTAGACTTCTGAACAGTGGAAGGAATAAGATACAGCAGCATAGGCAAGATAAACATGCAGCAGTGACAGCTTCAAACTATAATGGAACCAATTACATCATATTACCTGTTGAAAGCTTGCAAACTATACTTACTGTGGTACATATTTGATGCAATAAGTAGTGTGCTTAAATCATCATTTTCGTTTGCTCAAACATGCACCACTGGGTAAAATTACTATTTACAAAGCAGACTTTTATTTTTTAAATTGACATATACTATGTCAACCTTACCAAGAGCAGAAGATGGCTAAACAATACTGCAGGATAAAGCAGAATCAACTTTATAAAGTGGTGGTGGGGATGTTTTTTGGTCAATTCAGGTTTCTTAGAAAGGACTGATAGGATATTTTTATTTTATGCCAAAGGACACTTATCAAAAATGTGATAGTCATGCTGCCGGGACTGTGAATGACAATGTAATGGTATGTGTACATCTGTGTGTGTGTGTGTGTGTATACATATATATGTATATACACGCACATATACATATATACATATATACATGTACATTTAATGGATTATGTAAAAATAAAGCAACTCTTTAATGCTTGTGATTCTATGGAACATTTACAGGCACATTAAATTTTTTCTGGATGAGACACCTTAAAAATACGAATAGCTATTTAAGCACCTCAAAAATCTAAAAACATCCTGAAACAAGAAGTAAAGTCTTTCCTTTTGTGATGTGATTTTTTTTTCATGTGTGAATGAGAATTGCAGCATGCCTCCATTTAAAATATATCCAGTTATACAATACAATAGAGAAATGTAGAATTCCCTCCCTTTAATCCCTCTCCCCAAACACAAACCCATTTACAAAAATAGTCACATATAATAGTAAACAACCTGTGAATTAAAAAGAAAAGTGATAAATTCACAGCACACGTTTTGTAAAAATATGGCAGATGTGGCAGTTACAACATAAACAGTGGTGACAATTACTATTATCAAGTGTCACATGTTGAATTTACATAAAAATTTAACTTCCCTCCCCCCTTTAAATTGGTTCCTATCGTCTGAGTAGCCATTATGCCTCTGCTCTTCAGCAGTGTCAGCTGGTTGTGAAAATAGAAACCTCCTGTCGATACTACTTCTCCAGTTTACTGAGTTCCAGTTTGCTGACCAGAGGTCTCTGTCTTGTTATAGGCACTGACCTTAAGTATACATTTGTAAAAACAGTCAGTTTGGCATAGACCTCCTGTGGGAGTCCTGTAGACACAAACACATCACCATCACGGGCTGTAAACAATTGATCACAAAATGGAATATTCTTGGTTTCTTTTTACTTTTTACTTTCCCTGATATCTTTCCCTTTGTCTTCCTTTTCTGATTTGTCTTTTTCAAATTTTTCTTTTTCCGGTTTGGTCACACTATCATACGAGGGTGGAGATGTGGTGGAAGGCGTCATATCGGTTTTCTCTGGAGTTGAATTCTCATTCAGTTTATCAATGAGAGTATCTTCTTTGATAGGTGTTCCGTCACATTCTTTGCCTTTGTCTTTCTTGTATATACTTGATACCTTTTTAACTTTTTGCTTCAAGAGGTAGCGTCTGTAAGCCCTCTGGATAATAATAGCAGACACCTCCTCTTGTTTGCGTTTCAACGTGGTGGTAATGGGCTCATAAGAGACTTTGGAGGGGTTTGATGCCATGAATCGCTCTTCCATCTGTATTCGAAGGGCATCCATCTCTCCACTCTCACCCAAAACACGCTTTGTAAAAGCAAATAAGATGTCGAGGCAGTGGATCCGGTCACCGCTGACCATGGGCAGATCCATGGCAATGAGCTGGACTTTGTTGGGTTTTGCTATGAGAAGAGGAGGATCCAGGGCATCTGCAAAATCAGAGAGCTTGGCAAACTCTATAAACTGGGTCGCATCGGGATCAAACTTCTCCCAAACCTCATAGAACATCTCAAAGTCATCCTCACTCAGGGGCTCTGCACTTTCTTCAGTAGCAACACTGAAGTTCTCCAGGATGACCGCGATGTACATGTTCACCACAACCAAGAAGGATATGATGATGTAACTGACAAAAAAGAAAATCCCAACAGATGGGTTCCCACAATCTCCCTTAACTGAGCTTCCAGGGTGATCTTTTTCAGGGTCACAGTCTGGAGGTCCACTATTAAGAATAGGCGCTAGCAATCCATCCCAACCAGCAGAGGTTGTAATTTGAAACAGGCAGATCATGCTGTTGCCAAAGGTCTCAAAGTTGAACATGTCATCGATCCCAACTTCCCTCTTAACATAGGCAAAGTTGGACATCCCAAAGATGGCGTAGATGAACATGACCAGGAAGAGCAGGAGGCCGATGTTAAACAATGCAGGAAGGGACATCATCAAAGCAAAGAGCAGCGTGCGGATCCCCTTTGCTCCTTTGATCAGACGTAGGATTCGGCCAATTCTGGCAAGACGGATCACTCGGAACAGGGTAGGGGACACAAAATACTTTTCTATCAGTTCAGCCAGAAACATTCCTGTAGAAAATCAACAAATAACAAAAATAATGTTATACTTAATAGTAGCAAATGAAAGTTTACATAATTACGTTAGTTTTATAAAATGTGAACAGGACAGTTAGGTACATGTATGTATGCAAATAATCTGCAATATTTGTTCAGCAAAATGAAACTGGTATGTTTTGTGTTATAATATTGACATCTTTTAAGTGAAGATAACAAGCGTCATTTTTCCTAGTTCAAGGAAAGCATCTATCAAAAAAATGACTCAACCCTGGAAGGTCTAAAGACATGATGAAGCATACAACGGCCAAGTACAGAAATTAATTTATATGTCCAAAATACTAATTCTAGTATTTGCATAAGAACTAAAGGCATATGATTTTGGATCAGGAATATGAGAGTTCTTAACTTTCAGAGATGGCTGTGATCCTGTTTTATTTGGGAGTAGGCAGTGTGATGTACAGAAGAAAACATAGACTTTGGAGACAGATATACTTGGGACTGAATCCTGGCACTTGCTTTTATGCATCAGTAAATGGTGATAATATCAACTTTTTCTTGTGGTCACACTGACCATTTACTGAGTCTTTTCTTCATGCTGGGCACACTGCTAAGTGCATGTATATATATACATAATCTGATTTAATCCTCACAACAACATTTTACAGAAAAATTCCTTGCAAAACCAGGAATTGGAGAGCTGAGGTGACTTCTCTTAGGTCATTGAGCAGGTGTGTAATAGGGAAGCTCCAGGGCAGATATCAAATCTTACCTCCTCATGCTACCTCATAGCACTTATGTGAGAATCAGATGCAATGGAACGTTGTTACAATGTTCTATTCTACTAAAGAAAGTAGTTTAAAGAGTGCTATATGATTTTCCCCTCCATGTGAATGTTCTCTTTCCCCATATAGGGAGAACAGTCTCTTAAATCTTCTTATATTTACTTCCAGTATCTCATTTAGTATCTTATACATAAACACTATATATATATTTTTCCAATAAGCCTTTTGCACTCCTAGCACTTGATATATGTATGTATTCTAACATTAATGTATCATTGATGTTAACAAATCTGTTTTGGATTTTCAAACAAAATATCTGCTTCCAAAAAGAAATACTGCAAACTACAGAAAACTGCACCCAAAGATAACATGAAACTTATATATGTGTAATTCTATATATAACTGCACATACACAATATTCCAATTATTTAAGAGGTCATATTTATCAATTATGTGACCACTTCAAATGATTTATGTATATATGTGGGTGGAATGATTGTTTATTCAAAGTAGTAACTATCAATAGCACAGGAGTATGACCAGGTACAAGAGTATTCTGCCAAAGTTGCAGTTACTGTCTTCTGAGATGAGAATGAATGAGAATATATGAAAATATTAAATGAGAATAATTGAAAGCTGAAAATACAATTTCATTTTATTCCACTCATCATTTCAAGTACGGCATGCAGTTAGAGAAATGGCAAACTAAAGAAATGGACTATTAGATTTTTATTTGGGAGTTTGGGATGAATGAGAAAGATTAGTGAAAAACACCTCTAAAGTTTTAAAACACACATTTTTACTACTATATTTCTTAATTGAATAAAAGCACCTCTTCTTACCTACAATGGAGAGAATGACCACCACAAAATCAAAAATATTCCATCCAATAGTGAAATAGTAGTAACGAAGAGAGATCAGTTTCAGCACACATTCTCCAGTGAACAGAACAATAAACACCAGATTAATCCAGTACAGAATGTTTGTCATTTCTTGACTCTGGTCATCGGTTTCCACCATCATGGTGACCATGTTAAGGCAGATGAGGATCATGATGCTGATATCAAAGACTTGTTTGGTTACAAAATCAAAGACCATTCCTTGGAATTTGTTCTGGAACAAATAATACGCAAAAGTTCCATTAGAAACTTTTAAAAAATTGAATTCAATTCTTCTGATTTTAAGAAAGCAACATAAAATTGTTGCTTTTATAAAAACACACCTTTAATTCTCACAACATTTTAGAAAAAAAAAAATTCCTTGCAAAACCAGTGACTGGAGAGATGAGGTAACTTGCCTTAGGTAAGTAGTGTATATAGGGAAGCTCCAGGTTAGAACTCAAATTTTCTCTCTCTGTTTTTTTTTTTTTTTTTTTTTTGAGACGGAGTCTGGCTCTGTCACACAGGCTGGAATGCAATGCAGTGGCGTGATCTTGGCTCACTGCAACCTTCACCTCCTGGGTTCGAGCGATACTCCTTCCTCAGCCTCCTGAATAGCTGGGATTACAGGTACACCCCACCATGCCCGGCTACTTTTTGTAGTTTTAGTAGAGATGGGATTTCACCATGTTGGTCAGGCTGGTCTCAAACTCCTGACCTCATGGTCTGCCCACCTCGATTTCCCAAAGTGCTGGAATTACAGGCATGAGCCACCATGCCCGGTCTCAAATCTTATCTCTTGATGCTACTGTATAGTACTTATGTGAGGATCAATTGCAATGGAACATTTTACAATGTTCTATTCTATTAAAGGAATTAGTGTATTTTATTTTTGTTGTATACTTGGAAGAAAATTTTGTATATTGTATATTCAGCTCTATTCAAATGTATTTGTTTTATTTATACTAACAATGATACCAGGTTTTATAAACTCACCTATTATGTTCTCAGTGCACAGAACACTATCATGTTATGACGGACAGTTAGTAAATATTTGTCATATAATAAAATTTTTCATCCCATGTGTTGGGAGGGTATTAATTTTACTTTAAATAACTAATAAATAAATACTTCTCTAAGTTTTCCTCTCTCTTTTTAAATTTTTCATCTGATTTCTGACTTTATATTCTCCCACTAAAGCTACAGTATCTTAAATTTCATCTTAAAGTTCAGCTGAGATGCCTTAAAAATTATTATTCAAGAGAAAAAGCTTCAGTGGAAAAAATAGTGAAATCTGACTAAGTTCTGTATTTTATTTAATGGTATTATACCAAAGTTAATTTCTTAGTTGTGAGAATTGATCTATGATTGCATAAGATGTTAAATTAAGAGGACACTGTGTCTATATTCATTAGAGTATGCATTATGGGTAACTCTTCTGTAAGAATAAAATTGTCTTTTTAAAAGTCACAATGGAAATATTCAACCTTTGCCCTAATCTATTTGGACCTTATTTCCAAGTACTAACTGCCTTGTGTCTTGCTTATGAAATTAAGTCCCCAAACTGTAAAACAGTTCTGATCATTGGTTTCTGCATTGTTCCATTTTGCACGTATCTGCTTTGTTTCTCAGGTAATCTAGGGATCCAGTCTTGACTTACCCCTGTTGGGCTGCCTTACTTTACCTTTGCAACTAGAATGACTGATACTCTGCTACATATACACTTAATGGCTTGTTTTCCCAGATCCTGACACTTTTAGTGACCTGGATTCTACATCCTAGTGTTCTGCCCTCTTTCTATAGGGAGGCTTCCATTACTTCCAATGGCGATTTTTGGACATCAAACACTACTTGTTCTGTTTTGTTTTGCTCTTTCCTCTGAATGCGTATTTGGCCTATTCAACTAGATTTCTATTACTGCAGCTGGATCTCTCCTCTCAGGGCCTCTTTCAACCTAATGAATGTGTGTAGTTTTAGTTCAAACCTTTCCTTATTAATTCTTAATTTACTGTAGTTTACCTTTCCAAGTCTGGTATGTTCCCCTTACTTCCACCCTCTGATATTTCCTACCTACCACTCTTAGAAGCTTATGAAGGTTCTACTGTATCGTTTTACATAGTTTATCTGTCTACTACTCTGTCTAAAACAGATGTCCCCCACCCCTTCTCTGTCTCATTAATTCTAACTCAGTTTTGAGTGTAAAGCACTTAGTGCTCTCAGAAAACTGAGTTTTTCATTGATCATAAAATGTATGGCATTGTATTGCAAATGGTTTGCTCTTATTCAGTTTTAGTTTTCTTTCTCTTCCACTTGTTTCGAGGCCCCTCAAAAGCAGAGCAGTGCCATTTTTCTCTCAGATATGCCTCCTAGAGTATAGCAAGTTAAAAATATATTAAAAGCAGAAATTTGTTCTTAATTTTAATATCACCATGACCAATAAAAAGCTCCTTAGATTCCCTACTCATAGAGTTGTCCAATGGGACAGACACTTAATGTACAACTGCAATCCCAAGTCTCTGTGTTCTGTTCTCCCGTTTAAATCCTAGGGTGTCAAATATGTTGGAACAAGATGGATAATTCTGAAGATCTTACTCACCAAAAATTTATGTTCTGTAACTTCATCTTGGCTCTTCACATTTAACAATTAGCAATCCTTTGTCCTTCATTTTCTCCAAAGATAATTCCAAACTTCTCATAAATTTCCACTCTCTTGCCCTCTATTTTTACTTTTTTTTTTTTGAGAACATTAAATTTAAACAGTTTAAATAAACTCCTCTATTTCCCTTTGCATTTCATATTATCTTAATTTCCACGTTCTTTTCATTTATTGCTCCAAATTCATTAGAGGACTCAGCCCCTTTTTCTTTCTAAACCTACCCTAGACCACTATGTTCTTGTCCCACATCTTGTGCATTTTTATGCCATAATTATTCCCTCTCTCTTCGATCTTTTCCTCTCTAAAATTCCTTTTGCTTTGCTTTGAACCTCATCTCTCAATCTTAAGAAACCTTTATTTTGCTACTTCTTCTAAATATTAATCATTTATTTCCCTTCCTCCTTCCTCTCACTCTCTTACTCTGCCTTGGTTGCCAAATTCTGCAAACTAGTATCTCCAGTTTTCTCACCACTCATGTCCCTTCTTCCTTTCCTGCATGACACCAGTATTCATCCAGTTGTGCAAAGCAGAAACACACCAGTCATTCTTGTTGGTTCCTTCTTTAGTTCACATATTCAATTAATAGACAAACTTTTAAATTTCACTCTGGTGATAGCTCACAAATCCATCCACTTTTATTAATCTCCACATCACTATGGTTCAGGCTACCTACCATCTCTGAAATAGCTCCAAAACAAGTCTACAATGTATTCACACAGCCTGTATGAAGCTGATTGAGTGATCAACACAAAGCCCAGACTGACTGGGTTCACTTTAATGGTTTCTTACTGCTTTTAGGATGAAAACAATTCCTGAACATGGCCTCCAAGGGCCAGAAAAGTTTGGGCTTATCCGAACCTCTTTATTCTCAATGTGTCCCAAATGAACTTTGACTTTCTGCACTCCAATCCCACCAGTCCTCCTACATAAGGACCTTCACATATTCCTTCCCCTTCTACAGGGCTCTTCTCATCCCACTCTAGCTATTGATGCTTTCTATTCTTTTTCCATCCTCAGCTAGTGTATTATATTAATAAAGCTTTCCCTAAACTTCCTTGATTAATCGGTACCCTCCCTATAATCAGTTCTCACAGCTGAATGTATCCCTTTTTTCCTGGGATATTTCCATTTTTTGGCATGACTATTTGATTACTATCTGTTGCATTAACTAGACTCCAAACTGTTCAATATTTAAGTTCAAATGCTTGGCATACTACATAGTACATATTGTCAATGAAGAATATGTGGATTTTACCAGTTACTTCGTAAGTTGTCAAATTGTCACTGATAACATTCTAGCTGAATGTGTTGAACTTTTTCCACGTACCCCTACCACTACCCAGGTAAATCCATGTCATTTGATGGAAGTAAACACAATCTCATTTCTTCATTGATTTATTTCTTCCTATATCTTGGTGAAGTATGCAAGGTCTTCTGAGAATTTTGTTTTATTCTCTATTCTAATTATTTTTCAAAAATGAATCTGTGCTTCAGAGCTCTACTGAATTTTGTTCTGACAACTCTAAAATCCTTTTCTCAGTCTGGACATTTCATAGGCTCTGACACTATTTTTCCCAATGCCTTCATATGACTTCAGTTTATGATAGTAGAACCAACAATCTCACAAAACATCAACAGGTTTATGTTTTAGATTCTCTGTTATCTACATGTCCTCCCTCTTTTCCTGTGTTTCATAGGTGCTTCATCCCAATTGAGTCTTCTTATTGGCTAACTTCACTCCTGGAGTAGTTCCAGTCCTGTTGGTGTGACACAGATTATGGACTCATCTTCTTGTATGTAAGGGTTTATCTTCTTGTCTATGGCCCAGGGTTATTTTGCCTCTAACATTTTTCCACACCAGTCTCTAGGTTAAACTCTCTAAAATCTTTCTTTTCACATTACTAGGCTGTTCTGTTAACTATATTGCATTTGTGTTGCTTAATTAGCACAAATTTCTTCAGACTTGTATGGTAACCTTGACTCATTTAACTTGGAAAACCAGGATTTACTACTCAGTAATTCAAATGCATCACTATTCTCCGCTGATATATTTATCTATATGGCTATGAAGTATACATGTTCTCATATAGTAAATGTTCTCTGTGTCTCTCTCTATTCATTCAAATTGTATTATTTCCTAAAGACTAGGCTCAAATTGTACACCCTTTATGTTTGACCCAATATAGCTATCCATTTTTTTGAGTTATTGGCCGGCTTACCAACTGAACACTTAATTATGGTCTGTTTTATATTGTCACCAATAAATTTATAGAGTCAAGATTTCTGAGAAACACTGAAGTGTTTTATACCATGTATATCTTGGGGAAGATGTTCCGAGACTTATATATCTGAGCTAGTCCTTCAGGAGTGATAGACAAACTTAGCGATTTTCCTGGCAGCAACTCCCTGCAGCAGCCAAACTGAACGAACAGTATCACTGGCAAATATACACCTGGAAGAGCCATAGAAAGCCCTAAAAAGAATGCTATCATCTCATTTTAGGGTGGGATAGTAGGAGAAAATATGAAGTTGGCCTTTTTTTTATTTAACCAGAAAAAAGCAAAACCTGTGGCCTGTTTCATTAATGATTCCATTCAATCTGCAGAGTTGAACAAAAACTGAGGCCAATCTGGGATGTACCAATTATTCTAATCCATCTCCTCTGTACTCTGAAAACATTTAATATTTTCACATTATGTATGTATGTATGTACGTATTTTCTTTTTTATGTTATTAGAAGCTTCTTAATGACATCAGCTTGTATGATACTACTGGCACTTAAGTATAGCAAATTTTATTCCTATGTATTTTGTATGTTTACATATAAAATATGTTATGCCTTATATAATTTAAACATATTACATATGTAAAATACATTTATTCAAGCTATTTAGGCTAGCTACTCACATGGTTAAGGTAAAAAACTTTGTGTTACAAAGCCACAAAAATAACTAGTTTCTAGAAATTCTGGGTGTGAAAAGGTTAGGTAACATAGCTTTAACAGGCAATGAAAATACATTATTCTTACAGCAGGTCGAGGTATGGGTTTTTGTGGTTTCTTTGAACCCAGTTTTTTCATTGCATTGTAGTATTTCTTCTGTTCTTCTGTCATAAAAATGTCTTGACCTCCAAAGTAAAGAAATGAAAGCAAAACTTATTAAAATTGTGCTCTTTGCTGGTTATAAAATCCACCTTAGTAATCATGTGAAAATTGGCTCCCACATTTCATTCTATTGTTGCTAATATCTGTATTTATGGAGATGCCTTTATTCAATACATAAATTATGCCATATTAGTCATATTTCTAGACTAAAAATATCAAAAATATGCTATCTGAATTATTAATTTCTTTAAAGCTTATCCATTATCAAATATCTCAAAATAATTTCTGAATTTTATATTTTTTTGGTGATTGCATTTTGGAGGCTAAAGGAAAGAGTATGAAATATTTAGTTCATATTTCAGAGCAAATATGAAGTTTTAATATACTTATCTTCTTTTTCTGTTGGTTGAAGTTGTCTATGATGACACCAATGAAAAGATTCAAGGTAAAGAATGAACC
Organism: Chlorocebus sabaeus; assembly: GCF_047675955.1. Lineage (NCBI taxonomy): Eukaryota > Metazoa > Chordata > Mammalia > Primates > Cercopithecidae > Chlorocebus > Chlorocebus sabaeus. The sequence continues at coordinate 52,700,789 of NC_132913.1, read as the reverse complement.
AAAAATAATAAAGATGACAAAATAAAGATACATATACAGGTTGTCTTCATACTTGGGTTGCAATTCTACCTAAAAAATATGAAGAATTGTAACCATTATATCTAATACTTGTTTCATAAAAAGTACAACAGTAAGTTTTCAATTATCTAAGCATGTTTTAATCCCTGGAATGAAAAGAAACAAACATTAAACAGATTTTATGAGCCTTCAAATCTCACATGCTTATTGAAGAGTTCTGCAAGACTATTCATTACCTGAGAAAATAACTCGTATAGAAGTCTGAAATATTATAGACAATTTCATCCAATAAATGCCCAGATTATGAATGCACTTTCCTTTGTAAGCAAAGTTCCCAACACCGCATGCAAATTAAAGATTTCCTCTTCTTACAAAAGAGATGTCAGCGTCACATTATTCTATGTCACAACTTTTAAGATTTACTTTCTCTGCCTCAGTTTTCTCATCTGTGAAATGAAAATAATCAAACCTAAACCTCATAGTGTGGTTGTAAAGATTAACTATATTAACATATAATATGCTTAGAACAGTGGCAGTCAGTAGTAATTACTAAGTGTAAGGGTTTGGTATAATACATTTCTTTAGATAGGCAAAAATCATTGTATTATGTCTGCATGTAGGTATAGAGGTTGATCTTTCCTTTCTGAAAATGAGTCTATTGCTTTATCCTATTCAGTAGGGACAGTTTCTGTAACAATGATACTATCACTTGTCTAGCCCACTTTTGATTAGAAAAATGTGTGATAGTAGGTTTGAGCTTTAGGTCTAATAGGTCTAATAGGACATTGTTCTAACCAACTCAGTTAACCAATCCCTGATGATGATAATAGATTGATAATAGATGCAAGTGATAACCCACTGTGTTATTAAATCAATTTAGAGGATTATGACCAGCATAATTTTTTTTTCTAATGAAATACAGCAAAATGGAAAATATCAGAAATAATGTAAAACTACTTATTCTTTGATGAGATTTTATTTGTGTATGTGAGTTTAGTTACCAGTGATGTAAAATTATATTTTTAAAATTCTTGAAAGACAATATACATATAGGAAAGTGCATAATACATAAATGCAAAATATAATACATTTTTATAAGTGAAATCCATAACCCAGGTCACTCCTACGACTTCAGAAACCCTTGGTGTATCCTTCTCAAACATAAACTCCATCACCCCTGCTAGAGGTAGTCATTATCCTGACTTTTATGGTAATTATGTCCTGGTTTTTTCTTTCAAGTTAACACCTCAGTATGCATTTTTGAACAATAAGCTTAGTTTTGTCAACTTTGAACTTTATGTAAGTAGAATTATAGTATCTGTCTAGTTTCTTTAACTCAATGTTATATTTTTAAGGCTCATCCATGTGGTTGTATATAGCTGTATTCATTCATTTTCATCACTATATACTATTCAATTATTTGCCTATTTCTACTATTTTTTATTTGCTCCCAGTTTTATCAAGTGAAAAAAAAATGTTATATTCATTTTTGTACATAGATTATCTTAAACATGTGCATAAGTTTCTTTAGGATACATTGTTCAAAGTAGAATTGCAGGATTAAAAAATATCTTTAACTTTCTCAAATAATGTGATCATACCCAACTGTTTTTAAAGAATTATTTGTCTATTTTTTTTCCTATCAGCATCGTATGAGTGTTCTTATTGCTGTTTATCCTTGGTAAAACTTGGTATTGTCAGACTTTTTAGTATCGCCAATCTGGTAGGTGTGTAGATAATGTTTTATTTTGGTTTAAATTTGCATTTCTCTGATGCAATTTACTAATTAAAGTAAGATCCAGCAACTTTTCATAAATATAGTGCTCAATTGGCTTTCATTTTTCTAATATGCTTGTAATTCCAGGAGTTTTGCAGCAGGAAAGGTCTGCTAAGTTATTAAAGAAGAAACTGAAAAAGTGTCATGCCATACAAGCTATTGATAAGGAAGGTGGAGAGAGCTTTGAATTAATTAATCAAAAAGGTAAGAAACTACTGTGGAAAGTGGGTATGAGCCATTATTTGTGGTCAGGGTTCAAAAACTTGTTTTACCATTTAATGCATTAAGCTTCTTTGCTTCAGTGCTAAAATAGAGCTAGTATCCCCTATACAATAATGTTGTTATTTAGGATTAAATGGGATAATGTGAGAAAGTCCTTGGCATAGTGAGTAGTGATAAACAACAAACTATTATTACTATTCAGAAAAGTCTCATAACTGGAATTCCTGATAGCACTTACAGAGGATACAATGCAGGGCTTTTCACGTTTTCTTGCTCCCTCTCTGTTTTTATGAAGTGGAAAAAACAAAAAACAAAACCAAACCTTGAGAATTCTTCACTCAGAAAGCTAGCTGCTGGTGCTAGGGAAATAGCATTTTGAGCTTTATTATCACGCTCTGGCATACCAGAAATCAATCTCTCTTTTTTTTTCCCCCCAAAATGTGACTTCATTCCTCATTAGTGAGAAATTAATGAAAATTATAGAAAATAATTCAAAGTACTGGTGTGTATAAAGTAGATTCAGAAAGTCCCTCCCTTCTACCACTTAATCTCACTTTCCCAAGAGAAACACTAAGTTGTTTGTTTATTTTTGTCCCCATTATTAGTCATATTTTTCCTATTATAAGGAAGATCAAAAGCTGGAGGAAATCTATGACAGATGAAAAGTATTGCCTGTGAGAACTTCTAATCCACAAATGACCAGGACTATGAGAGTCAAAAATAAAATGTCTCATTTTGAAAATACATCCAATAAAGTTTTGTGTGAGGTGCCTTGCTAAATACTAGAAAATATATGTTAAAAGATACATAGTGATTAGAGAAAATCATCCTATGATAATTTTGAAAGAAATAATATGATTAAATATTTTATCCTTATGATATAGATGTTTTATACATTAAGCACATAATTGTATTTTATTGACAATGTCACTAAATTATAATATTGTAGAAATATACATTTAATCAAATTAAACAATTTCCCTCTAACTAACTTACATTTCTTGAGTCAACAGCTGCATACATAATATCCATCCATCCCTTAAACGTGGCCTGTAAGAAAAGTTGTATCATTTTCTTTTTTTCCAAAATTATAATTTTAGAAAATAAATTTGATAAGAATAATTGATCAAGATTCTATTTGACCTGTATTCAATATAGGCATATAAATAAGCTTGAAATTTGTATGTACTTTTTAGGCAATGTTTTATGATATGCATTGAAAATACTTCAACTTTGTATTCCTCTATAACATCTTATGTGCATATTTAACCCCATTTATAATTAAACAATGATCTACTGTAACAATATGCTACCATAAAAACAATATTAACAATGTTTTACTCTGATGTGGTTATATAAAAATATATCATGTAATTTGATGACAAGATTTCACGTATATAGTATCAGCATCAGACAAGTTCAAAAGTATGCTGCGTTATTTATCTTAATGCTTTCTTTTCTACTTATTTTTTTCTAAATGATTATTACCAATCACCAATCATGACAGTTTATTCTTGAAAACCTTCTTAATATTATTGAACATACTATTTTGAGGTAATTACTCTATAAGAGGCAGCAGTTTCCTAATCTGAAAACAATATATTCCACTGCATTTCCTTTTTAAAATGTTTGTTTTCTGTGCCGTTGACATGGTAATCTTGAAACCAAAACTTCTGTACGTTTTTTTCAGTTCCTTAGTGCCACAGGCTCTGCCCCTTTCCTGACTATTTTAATAGTCATGAGGATCGTGTAAGTGGATTGTGTCCGGGAGCTAGTGGATATTTAATACTGCAGTCAGTTAAATAGCTGAATGAATTCTTATGAGTGCATAGCAGACACAATAGTCTTAATGGGAAAGTTTTCATTTGCAAGAGAGCAATTTTCCTATCTGAAAGTCTCTCTCTTTCTCTGTCTACACACACGCATGTGGACACACACACACACACACACCCCTTTTAACCCCTCTTGGGGCCAGCACTTCTTTCCTCAGAGTAGGAAGGGAGGAAAACAACGAGTGCCTAGATAAAACACCTAGTGACAAAGGACTTGTGCTGGAGACAATGATGTTTTTAGAACTTTTCAGCCTGGGGCAGAAAAGATCATTCAATCATGGTAAGAGGAATCTAGGCAGATGGGCCTAAGGAAGTATTTGTAAACACTGAGGAAGAAGAATTTTATTTTATTATTGTATAGTATTATATTATTTTTATATGGTTTTAGTGCATCTATATAGAGTTTCTAAAATGTATATGCATTTTTGTTTCAATTGCTTTTCAAAAATGTATTCATTTTTTAAATTGACAAATTAAAAATGAATATATTTATGTTGTACAAAATGATGTTTTCAAATATATGTATATTGTGGAATGGCTACTTCAAGCTAAGTAACATATATATCGCTTCATATACTCATTTTTTGTGATGAGAAAACATGATATCTACTCTCTTAGCTATTTTCAAGTATGTATTATTATTAACTATAGTCACCATGCTGTACAATAGCTCTACAGAATGTATTCCTCCTGTCGAACTGAATTTTGTATCCTTTGACCAACATCTCCCATTATCCTACAGCCCCTGGTGATTGTCATTCTGCTTTCTGCTTCTATGAGTTTGTGTTTTTTAGATTCCATATACAAGTGACATCATGTGTCATTTGTCTTTCTGTGCCTGGCTTATTTCACTTAATATCCTCCAGGTGAATCCATGTTGTATAAAAGGACAGGATTTCCTTCTTCCTTTAAGACTGAATAGTATTTCTTTGTGTATATATACACACACACACACACACACACACAAAATATACATCCAATAAATTTTTAAATGATTATTACCAATCACCAATCATGAGGGCTTATTTTTGAAAATATTTTTAATATTGTTGAACATACTGTTTTAAGACACTCTGTAAAAAGAAGCAGTTTCCTAAACTGAAAACAAATACATTCAAGTGCATTCACTTTTTGAAATACTTTTTCTGTTGTGTGGACACAGTAATTCTGAAAACAAAAGTCTTGTACATTTTCTCAGTTTCTTAGTGCCACAGGCTCTGCCCCTTCCCTGACTACTTCTATACACACACACACATATAGACATACACTTTTGATATATATGTGCATATAGATATACACATATATAGTGTGTGTATATATATCTATATGTGTGTATATAGAAATATGTATGTGTATATATACATATAATATACATAGTAATTCTGAAAACAAAAGTCTTGTACATTTTCTTAGTTACTATGTATATTATATGTGTGTATATATATATACATACACACACACAATTTTCTTTATCCATTTATCTGTTGATGGACAATTAGGTTGTTTCCATATTTTGGCTATTGTGAATAGTGTTACAGTGAGTGTGAGAGTGCAGATATCTCTTTGACATGTTGATTTAATTTCCTTTGGATATATACCCAGTAATGGAATTGCTGGATCATATAGTAGTTCTACTTTTAGTTTTTTGAAGAACCTCTGTACTGTTTTCCATAAAGCTATACTAATTTATATTCCTGCCAACAATGTACAAGGGTTCCCCTTTCTTCACATTCTTGCCAACATTTATTGTCATTTATCTGTTTGATAATAGCCATTCTAACCAGTGGGTATCTCATTATGAGGAAGAAGAACTTTACACCCATTTTAATTACACATCATGGAAAATAACAAAGTGATTACTTACTACTTGAAGTAGAGACAGATATCCAAGTCCCACGTTATCAAAGTTTACTTTCACATTTTTCCACCTGGCAGTTTGATTGCTCTCAATGAGAGCTTTGCACTCGCTGTAGTTGTTAACCACGCTTACATCAAACATCTCTCCAGTGGTGTAGTTAATACAATGGTAAAACTTGCCAGCAAAGAGATTCACTCCCATTATACTGAATATTAGCCAAAAGATCAGACAAACCAGAAGTACATTCATGATAGATGGAATGGCTCCTAAAAGAGCATTTACGACAACCTGGCACAGGATGAGAAGGAAGAATAAGTGAAAAGCCGACAACAAATATTTACTTAGTTTTAAACACTATTACAAAAACAGTCAAATGATTAAAAAAATCTGTTTCAATTGAATATTGGGAAGAAACTGGACTCTAATAGCTCCAACTAAGAATTTTAAAATTATAAATCAGAAGACTATACAAGGAATTTTATATTGGAGAATGTTTTCTCAAGAGGTAATAATATACATGTAGCAAATTTACCTCAAAGGATGGAACTAACAGTAAATGCCAAAAATAATTAAGAGTATAAATAGTGACATAAATATAGAAGTCAACAACACTTTTAAAAAATCGTACAAACCATACAATTTGCTGCCCAAAGAGCGTAAAAGAAACCACTTGGGGATCAAATTCCACACAGAAAATACAAAAAGTATTCTGGTACTGAAGGTTTGATACCTTTTGCTTATTAAGCCTTCTACTGCAAAAACTTTTCTTTCAAATTGGTAAAGTAAAAAGAATTTAACAGCTAATAACTCTTTTCTATGTAACTATGCATATACAGACACTCACAGACACACATCTACACACACCATTCATCTCTGGTTGTGACTGTAACATGCAGATGAAGTCTAAGTAACTACTTTCAAATATTACAAAAAGTATCATTTTTAAAAAATCCCCTTTGAATCAGCTAAAACCACTGAGACAAGGCATCATCATTTTCTAGGTGGTGGGTATGTGGTCTCAGGTTTTGTGCCTCAGGGGATGACAAATGTCAGCACAAACTCCTCTGTTCTTTTGTACCACCCTTCTAAATGAGCGTTAGATTTCCAGTTGACCTACTTTTTAGCCATCTCAGCCTGTGTTTAAGAACTAAAAGGCCTGATTCAAACATCAAAGGGCTCAAAGTGTATCACAGCGGAGTAGTGAAGAAATGATGAGTAACGATTTGGTAGGCTTAAACTACAGCGAGTAGGATTTCCTGCACATTTATAAATGAAGTGAACATAAATAATCTTGATTCAAATCAGCAGCATAACTATAGAGATTTTTCCAAGTGAAAATCTAGCTAATCAGAAACAGTCCCTCTGGCATTATTATACTCTGTGAGTGACTCCAGCAGTGCCAAGTATTATGGACATCTGGTAAATATTATTTTTGATTGATTAGCTATGTCAGTATGAATGTGTGGGACACAAATTTTCCATAAATTTGACATTTCTATGATACAAAGTGTCAGTCTGCTCTCAATAATAATTCTGACAATTTCTAAGGCATTCAGTCTTACCCTCATTCCTTCAAACCGGGACAAGGCTCTCAGTGGCCTCAGAGCTCTTAGTGTTCTGAGGGATTTGATGGCACCAAGTTCTGAGTAACCCAAGGCATTTGCAGTTAAGCTAACCAATGAGACCTATACAGAAAAAGCAACACAATTTTCTTATTTACATACAAAAATGTCTACACAGTTCAGCCTTGCTCTATGCAATGAATCAGTAATTCTCAAGCTTTCATGAATTTCAAAATCACCCAGGGGTCTTGTTAAAAACACCAATAGCAGAGTCTGACTTAGTAAGTTTGGGGAAAGGCCTATTTGCATTTCTACAAGTTCCCAGGGTGAAGTTAATGATACTAGTCTGTGAACACTTATTAAAAAGAAGCCCATATATGTGTCCTTTTTTAAGATTCTTGGTAGGAAATGTTTTTGAAAAATTAAAAGTAAAGAAAAAAAAAGAGAGAAAAATGTGATCTTCCTCTACACATCTGTAAAACTTATTTCTGTATCATTTCTAATAATATTGAGCAGATCTGAAATGGAAAGAAACATTTGATACACAAGTAAACTATGCAAACCACTGGTGAATATGAGCATGAACACATTTAAAAAGGCCTAGGCCTCTAAAAAGCAGCTTTGACTTTTTACAAATTTCAGTGTGAAGGCCATGATATCATTAATTAGGTCAGACCAAATTAGTGAATAAAAAAAGTTGAGATTTTATGATAAATTAGAAATTGCAAGAACAATATTGTCTTTAGTTATTCATACAGATGACCAATGTAGTTGATAAAAATTATAAAGTCTTAGCTAAAAAGGAAAAGAAAACTGGTCAGGGGAACATACACATGTCCAATTTCCTTTGAAAACATATAGAAAAATTATTAAAATTATATAAGCTAAGTAAAGATATTTTGTTCTAAAGTGCACCTGAATTTCAAAAGCAGGTAAATAAAAATAAATATGCAATATAGTTTTGCAGAGTATGGCATTAATATATATTTGAAAAATGTATTTTTTAAGCAAAATAAGTGAAGCACATTGAAAGTTGTTACAAAAAACAACTTATTCAAAACAATTTTGCATGTGCAATTTGAAAGTGAAGCCTCTTGAATACAGAAAACAATGAGCTATAAAATTATGTCTTACATAGTTAATATAGTTCCCTTAAAATCCAAACTTTTAGGCTTTGTAAGTCCCTTCTTAACAGATCATTGAAAAATAGTTACTGAATTATCATGACTGGTGAAGCTTTTCTGTATTTAAGATATGAGGACCTGTAGTACTTTACCTTCTCTGAAGACAGAACCAAAAAGAGATAAGCATAAGTTAAAGGACGAAAGATAAAAGTTAGACAGAGGAAAATATTCTGAATGGGGTAGTATTTACTGACTGAAAAGAGGTTGTAAAACATTCAATTTTATGTGACTTGTGTAGCTAAATGTGAAAAAGGAGATACATATAGGCCTTCTCTTTCTGGGACATTGCAGCAATCTCCTAATTGGCGTTTTAATCTCTAAATAATCTCCTTTCTATTCCATCGTTCACACCTCCACCTAACTTCCCTCCCTAAAAGAACAAGTTGGTCTTGTCACTTCCCTATACGTAATTCTTCAATAGCTTCCTCTTTATTAAATCATAAGTCCAAATTTCCTTGGATGGCACCTCAGGTTCTTCAAACTCTTCTCTAACTTATCTTTCTTACCTTATCATCCCATTACAAAGGCTTACCTCACCCTATCTACTTGTTTCTGGAACCCGCCCTGCATGTCATGCACCAATGTTTTAAGGAATCCATGTTCCTCCCTGTTGCGGGAAGTCAGGGACCGCGAACGGTGGGACTGGCTGAAGCCACGGCAGAAGAACAGAAATTGTGAAGATTTCATGGACATTTATTAATTCCTCACATTAATACTTTTATAATTTCTTATGCCTGTATTTACTTTAATCTCTTAATCCCGTCATTGTCATCTTCTTCGTAAACTGAGGAGGATGAACCTCGCCTCAGGACCCTGTGATTGTGTCAACTGCACAAATTGTAGAGCATGTGTGCTTGAACAATATGAAATCTGGGCATCTTGAAAAAAGAACAGGTTAACAGCGATGTTCAGGGAACAAGAGCGGTCACTTTGAACTGGCCGCTGGTGAGCCGGAACAGAGCCATATTTCTCCTCTTTCAGAAGCAAATAGGAGAAATATCGCTGAATTCTTTTTCTCAGCAAGGAATATCCCTGAGAAAGAGAATGCACCCTGAGGGTGGGTCTATGAACGGCCCTCTCAAGGCACGCCGTCTTTTATGGTGGAGGCTGAAGGGATGAAAAAAGCCCCGGTTTCCTGTAGCGCTCCCAGGCATATTAGGACGCGGAAATTCCCGCCTAATAAATTTTGGTCAGACAGGTTGTCTGCTCTCAAACCCTGTTTCCTGGTAAGATGTTATCAGCGAGGATGCATGCTGGAAACTTCATTAGCAATTTTAATTTCGCCTCATCCGGTGGTCCTGTGATGTCGCCCTGCCTCCATCTGCTTTGTGATATTTTATTACCTTGTGAAGTATATGATCTCTGTGACCCACACCCTGTTCGTGCACTCCCTCCCCTTTTGAAAATCGCTAATAAAAACTTGCTGGTTTTACGGCTCGGGGAACATCCCGGATCCTGCCGACATGTGATGTCTCCCCCGGACACCCAGCTTTAAATTTCTCTCTCTTGAGCTCTTTCCCTTTATTTCTCAACCCAGCCGAGACACTTAGGAAATAGCAAAGAACCACGTTAAACATGAGGAGCGGGTTCTCCCGATACCTCCCTCAGCTGTGCCTGCTGGCATTCACCTCTGTTAAGCTCCAGCTCACACTCCACTTCCCTCTTGAAGCCTTTCCTCCTCCCTCAAGTAAAGAGGTGGCACTTCTTGCCCCCCAGGTCACTGTGTGCAGAATCACGTGACTAGGACATGTGCCCTGCAATCTGTGCTCTCCTTCCTGTGCCTGTGGGGTCAACAGCAAGAAGGCCCCTCAGTGCCCCTCAAACCTGGCACCAGCCACAAGGGCCTGGGGCAACATCGGGGCGTCTTTGAAGGGAGGGGGGGGGGAAAAAAAAGAGGTGGCACTTCTAATACAGGTGTCGACTTACTGTGTACACATCTGTCCTCACTTTTCAACTGTAAGCTCCTGCAGGACTAGAAAAATGACTTATTTACATTTGTATCTTTCATAATGAAATAGATGAGCAATAAGCATATTTGATTTAAAGCAAAGTATTGATCAGTTTAATATACTATCATAATAGTTTTCTTAAATCTAAAAAGATAAATATCAGAGTACTTTGGGTAATATGGTCATTAACTGCGGGACAACTAGATTTCTCTTAAGAGTTTCCTTATATCCAAGTAGTGTTAACTTAATACTTTTATCCTTACATGGATATATTAAGTTTCAGATATTTTTATTATGGATTTGCCAACCTATGATAGGTACATACAGAAAATAGAGAAAAGAAATAGTATCATGCATAATCCCATTATACAAATAAAAGAATGGTTATAGTTTTGGTGCATTTTATATTGTTTGTAATGTCCAGACATATGTAGTTTTAAATATTGTTTATGTTCTTCCTTTATTGCCAAAGACTGTTAATGTAATTCTGCATGTAACCTTTATATGTTTAATAGTAGTAGTACATTTAATAGTAGATTTACCTCATATTCAATTATACAAAAATCCTCATATTTTAGTACTTCATCTTATTTTATTTTAACACCAATGTAGTTTAATAAAACCTTTGGCTACTTGGTCAATAGCCAATTTGCTTCTATACCATACAAATCAAATGTCTCTTGCTTTTTTGGACTTTCCAATTTCTTTGTAATTAATGATTCATCTGTGTGACCTCAACTCAATAGCCTCTAGTGATGACAAAGATACTAATGTCAAAGATGCCTGTGAAAAATTTAAATACAGTTATTGTGAAATGTGAGCATGCAAAAAGCAAAATTTCTAAATTCATATTTTATTTTGCATCACTTGAAATTTTAAATATTAATTTGAAATTAAATGAATAAGTATAGTATGATGGCCCTTGACTTTTATCTATGAATGTATGTGTATTTAAATTGGTAAAAATGTTTTGAGGCATCCTCTCACTGTGAAATGAGAAACATAATTCATATTTGGGCTGATACAGTGTTACTGAGTGCCTACACTGTGTCAGGCACCATTGCTAGAACTAATACATATATGCCTATGAATAAAGCAGCGAAGTGCAGCATACTCACATCAACAATCAGGAAGTCTAGCCAGCACCAGGCATTGGTAAAATACACTTGAAAACCATATGCAACCCACTTTAGCAGCATTTCCAGGATGAATATGTAAGTGAAAACCTTGTCAGCATATTCTAACATGGTCTTAATGGTTTTTCGCTGCTCAATGTATATATCTTCAAAGGCCTGTAAGTCAAAAAATTCTATTAAATTTTATGATCAGAAACAGTCTCTAATTGATGATTTCTTAAAAAGGAAATGATGCAAGCTTTTATCAGGTGCCTAAGGCTGGAAGGTTTAATGTTTCCCATGGCTGAATTTTACTTCATCATTATCTGATCATAAATGACTGCTGACTGGGCATTTCAGTCAACCCAGGGTTTCAGTAATTTTTAAATTTTGGTCTCAGGGTACCCCCAAAGAGCTTAAAGCTTTTGAGAGACTGCCAGCTGCTTCTCTCTCGATCAGGAGGCAGCGGACCGCCTGGGAGTGGATTGGTCTCATTCAGTGCAGACTCAATGGAACGCACCCTCTAGTAATACAGATACAAAGCAAGGAGGTCCCTCAGCCAACGGAAAAACGAAAGGATTGTCATTGCTCACTTTCTTGTCTCTCTCTCTCTCTCCCCTCTTTCTCTGTCTGTGTGTGTGGGTGGGTGGGTGTACGTTTGGAAATTCCCTTTGACAGAATTTTGCAGAGCCCTTGGGAAAGAGTGGGTAACTCATTTGCAGGAACTCCTGAGGCTTCTGGAATGAAAGGACTATTTATCTAACTTGATCTTCCTATCAGAAAAATTATCAGGAAAATCTGGCAGCCTGGATTAAAGACAAAGGAACATTTTCTTTTTTAGATAACAAGAATCAGGGCTTGTAACCAGAGCTCCATACAAGGATCGAAAGGTTTCTGGGCTTTGCTTAGAGCTGAAGCTGTAGACCCCTGAGGAGCCAGCCACTGTGCCAGCACGTTGTGCAATTTGGTGAGCACTGAATGGGTGTAACTGAGAACAAAGAGCTCCTACAGCAAAGGTACTAGTCACTGATGAGACTTCATAGTTCTGTCTCTACTTGGCTTTAGAAAGCACATCTGGCAAGGTGCAGTGGCTCACGTCTGTAGTCCCAGCACTTTAAGAGGCCAAGATGGGCAGATCTCTTGAGGCCAGGAGTTCTAAACCAGCCTGGCCAACATGGCAAAACCCAGTCTCTACTACTAAAAATGCAAAAATTAGCCAGGTGTGGTGGCTCACGCCTATAATCCCAGCTACTTGGGAGGTTAAGGCACAAGAATGGCATGAATCCAAGAGGTGGAAGCTGCAGTGAGTTGAGATCAAACCACTGCACTCCAGCCTGAGCAACAGCAAGACTCTGGCTAAAAAATAAAAAAGTAAAATTTTTTTTAAAAAGTAAAGAAAATTAAGCATGGCTGATCCTCTTTAAACTGAGTATATGGCAGGACACAGAATTCTTACTCAAATCAGAATTCGGCTTAGAGGCCTCCAGATCCAATGCAGCAATTCTCCTAATGAAATCAACTCACCAAACACTCTAGTAATTATTAAATTGAAACAGTAAAAGGAATGCAGCCACATATGTATCACCAATTAAGAAAATAGGTCATATCATTTTCATTATATTAATAATTTGATCCAGTTGATCATTTCATTGAATGAAATCAGACTTAAGTTTGTAATGCCATCACTTTTCTGCTAGTCAGTAATTAAGTTAGTCTACTTCTTATCATTCACTGTGGTTGGCAATAGTGAATCAGTGTGAAGAAGACAGTGGAGTCCCCCGCAGCATGGACTCTAGTTCTCACTAGAGAACTAGTTCTCACCGTGCCCATGCACTCTAGTTCTCACCTGTAAAGGGGTCAGGGAAATACTGTGCTTCAGTTTGATATTTAGCTGATAATCCTACATCATGTCTACATAACCAGTCTTAATAAGAACTGCCTCTGATGACTAAAAGTCAGAAAGATCCTTCTTTAATTTTGATAGGAACAGGAGGCAGAGAAATTCTGGGCAGAAGAGAGCAGGTACCCGGCAAGGGTCCCACCCTCAAGCCTGGAACCGTGACCCAAAGTGAGAATATACATCCTTGTTTTCCCACTTAAATGTTGCCTTTTCCAAAACCACCCGTGGTGCACCCTGCCCCCATCCCGTGCCTATGTGAACCCCAGAACTCAGCAGGCAGACAGAAGGAACAGCTGGACATTGGAGACTACAGTTGGACATCAGAAAGAAGTGGCTTGACATCAGAGGGACAGCTCCACAGCATAGCTTCGGAGAGGAGTCTGGCTGGGGATGGCCAGACTCCAGGGGAAGATTACCTTCCTGCTCCGCCCCCTTTCAGCTCCCCTTCCCTCTGAGAGTCACTTTCACTGGCAATAAAATCCCCCACATTTACCATCTTCAAGTTGTTTGTACAACCTTGTTTCTCCTGGACACCGAACATGAACTTGGGTACCACAAGTGTGGGTGCAAAAGGCTGTCACACTGACCCACCAAGGAACTGTTAACATTTAAGCCATCCATGGATGGCAAAGCTAAAAGGACACTGTAACACTTCCTCTGGGGCTTCAAGGATCCCAGGCACCCTTCCCTAGATGCTCCCGTGGGACCGGGATGGAGTTCACTCTTGCCAGTGCCCAAATGCGCTCGCCTTGGCTCCTGCACCCACTCACCTGCGCTCCCCCTCCTGCAAGGGGTGGAGCAGTGAGTGAGTGGAGTTCGCTCCTACCCGCGCCCATGCACTCTAGTTCTCACCTATAAAGGGGTCAGGGAAATACTGTGCTTCAGTTTGATATTTAGCTGATAATCCTACATCATGTCTACATAACCAGTCTTAATAAGAACTGCCTCTGATGACTAAAAGTCAGAAAGATCCTTCTTTAAACATTACAAGAAACCCGAATGATCTGAACTCGGTTCCACCTGAGGGCTACTCCAGACAGAGTAATAAAAATTGCTATTTACTGAGCCCCTCATACTGTGCGAAACACATCACACATATTTCTTCTCATTCTTACAAACATCTTAATTTAAAAGTGGGTAACATGAGTTGACTGAAGGGAAAGGGAAAAGATTTCAGGTGAAACTTGTGAAGGAGTGGATCATGCATCACCTACCAGAGCCCCACTGCTCAGCAGAATCATGAAGACAATGAAGGTTTCGAACCAATTGTGCTCCACTATCTTATAGCATGTTTTCCTCAAATTCCACCAGAGTTTCCCTTTGCCTTCTTCTATGCTTATCTGACAACACTTGAACTTCCGTACACAGTCTAAAATATGTGGGAAAAAACAAAGAAAGCAAATTACTCTTTGATTAGGTATATTTGTGTTGTGGGAGATTCATCTACAATATTACCTGATAATACATTGTAAATAACATTAATTTTTAAGATAGCTTCCACTTACAGAAGCTATCTTAAAATCATCTATATGGCTTTTTAATCATTTGTTTAATAATTTTTTTTATGTTGATAGCACTACTATAATGAATTACATTACATTGTAAAAACACAATATATAAAAAATAGAAGAATCAAAAGGAAAATAAACATACCAAAAGTTGATATTTCCATCCGGCCCTTATCCTATGAGTGTAATTCCACTCTATATGGACATTTTACATATTTGAATTCTGATTAGTTTGCTTAATGGTATAACTATTTCCCATCTTTATTATAAGTAAATAAATTTGTGAAAGATTTCATAATATTTCTCTAAATATGATTACTAGAATTAATATAATTATTCTACTTTTTTTTTTTGAGAGGGAGTCTCACTCTGTCGTCCAGGCTGGAGTGCAGTGGCCTGACCTTGGCTCACTCACTGCAGCCTCCGTCTCCCAGGTTCAGGTGATTCTCCTGCCTCAGCCTCCCGAGTAGCTGGTATTATAGGCATATACCACTACGCCCGGTAGAGATGGGGTCTCACCAAGTTTGCCTGGCTGGTCTTGAACTCCTGACCTCAAGTGATATGCCTGCCTGAGCCTCCCAAAGTGCTGGGATTACAGGCATGAGCCGCTGTGCCCGGCCCAATTCCACTATTATTGAATACTTTGTTTGCTTTAAATCTGGCCATTATCAATAACAATCTAATACACACCTTTCATAATTTCTAGATTGCTGGATCAAAGGCTCTTCAACAAATACTTATTGAGTATCTACTATTGTCAAAAAATTGCACAGAACAAATTATACTACTATAACATGTAAAACATAGCCTTGCCCTTAAAGAATGCACATTTTAAGTTGGGGCAATTTGTCTACAATTCTATAGTTATGGAAAGCAATAATTATCACAAAACAAAGTGTTATGAGAGTTTTCTGGTAAACTTTAATTTTTGAGCTTTATGGAGGAAATGGATTTGGATCTTGAAGGATATGTAAGAGCCATATGTATAAAATGAAGCTGTAAGAATGGAGAAATAATGATATAAGTCAAACTTAATGACAAGAAAGTCTGTGAGTTGCGCAGAAGGAAATAGGAGTCAAAACTAGAAAAACAGTTTAAAGCCCAAGGTTTTAGGTGGTTTGATACACAGCATTGCTATCACAATATATAACTGATCCATACCTCAAAAAACATAATTTTAGTTTTCTTCAGAAGATCCTTTTGCGATTACTCCAGTGACATGTTGCCCATATCATATGACTCATAGTATATTTTGGCATTTTTATGATCTATCTTTTTTCAGAAATAATAAAAAAAATTTGGACTTGACTGAAACAGGAGCTACTACTTAAGGACAAATTTAAATGTACACTTATCAATTAGTACCCATTATAATATCACAAAATAGCACATCATAAATTACTTCTTTCACTTTCTTATTTATTTAATTTTTAAACCTAAAGAAAGATGTGTGTGATTTGGCTTTCTCTCCTATAAGATATTTTGGAAGGCCACAGAAAAGCCAGTTAGTAATATTTATTAGAGTTAAAAATGATTCATAAAAATGAAAATATCTAATTACATAAATTAAACTTTGCCTTTTAAAAAGCTGCATTTTTTTTTTTCAAACGGCAAATGCAAAAAAAAAACAACAACAACAACAAATAAATGAACAGTTGTTGGATAGGTACAAATGATTACTAGATAGATAGATAGAGAGAGAGAGAGAGAGAGGTACATATGATAGATAGATAGATAGATAGATAGATAGATAGATAATAGATGGTAGACAGACAGATATTTAAATAAATAGGAAAAAATGGATAGATAAGAGGATACTCAAGACCACATATGTTATTGTTTTGCTTACCTTCTGTAAAACAGGCTTCAGGTTCAAGGGATTCCTCAGGTTCAACCTCAGGTTGTTCTCCCTCGGCGGGAGCTCCTATATCAACTGTGCTGCCTTCAGATGAACTAGTTGCATTTAGCTTCTGAAAATCAATCCCACAAAAAAACACATTCAATATTTCCTTTAATCTAAATGTAAGAATTAATTAGGTGTGCCCCCCCATCTTCTGTATGCATTTTCTTGATCTGTAATTTAAGAATAACTTAAACATAATGCCAATCCGCTTTGGTAAAGGTCGGGGGTCACAAGATTAGATATGACACCATAGTATTTTTTTTTTCTTTAAAATATGGTGCTAACAACTGAAATAACTTTTGTTTGAGCCTATGTATAGAGATTCTGAAAGAAAATCCTGCAGAAAGCTTATGTAAGCTGCCGGAGTCATAATCATCTGTGATCTTGCTTTTGTACATTAGCTGCAAATGGTTTGCAAATAGTTTGTTTTATTCTAAAATTGTGACCCAACCAATGAAAGCTGCACAAGTGTATTTTCATGTCAAATTCAGAAAAGATTTGGTCAAATGCACATAAACAGCAACCATCTAAATTTATCCACTTTTCATTGACATGAAAACATATACCAGATTGTTATTAAATATATTCTATAATTTTCTAATTCCAAAAAAGAGCAGCACATTGTTAGCTATATAGCAAGAGCTGTTATTTTGCATTCTCTTTGGCCAATGCACTCCTGTGTTTCATTGTGCATTTGGAAACTACTTGTTACTCTGGCACTCTTACCTGCCCTGTTAGTACAGGCAGAAATGAATATTTAGTTGTTCTTTTGTTTTCCTTTAGGATAAATCCAATATTACCAAAAGAAAAATATAATAGAAGTTGTTTCATATCTTGAAATGCAATAAACTTTAGCCAGGTCGGTCCATTCTTGGGATCAGCATACACGAAGGGATCCCAGTGTTTAACCTGGTCTTAAAACGCTCTAGGAATGATGCAGGGCCAGGTGTGAGTGCCACACAAGAATCAGAGTAGTTTGGGCCACAGCATTCTCGGACCTGTTACAATGTTATTACCATGAGTGCATAACATTAGGAAATGGTTGAGCTGGTAAGAGCTACTTTATAAAAAGGATGAAGTAAGCACATGATAAAATGCACACTGAAGTATGTTAAACTGGAATAAAATGGATGCTGTAGTCAGTACTGGAAATGTTATATTTATATTTGGGCATAGGATTATGTGGATTTTCTCTAGAAAGATAGTTTCTTTATTTTATGAAAATAATTTTCTTTATATAAAATATTTCCTTAGCATAGTGATGCTGATGACTTAAAAAATATTGATGTATGATATACATGAGATTAAAAATGCTTCTGTCTCTCGTAATTTAACAATACCAACGATAGAAGCATAGATATTAGATACTTCTGCCTGCTTTGAGTTAGTTTGAGAATTATTTTTTAATTTGTCCAAAAAAGTTAAATCAATGATTATATATTATAAAGTGCTGGAAGATTGTTGATTTCTTATTTTAATTTATCAGGTATATCAAAATACCAGAAAAATAATCCTATTATCTTTGTTGTTAAAATTTGAATATATTTGTTCTCAGATGAAACATTACATGTTTTTCTAATTTCCTATCCTTTGGATTGGAATCTTTCTGAGATAAGTGTAACTATGTTTCTATACATGTAATTGACTAAAAAATGACTTAAAAATCTTCTCATTTTAATATATCTAATTCACACGAAGCTGTTATGCTATTAGGGACCTGATAATACTGATCTTATCACTTGCAGCCTGTTGGAAAATAACACAGGTAATCAGAAAAGCTGAAGCTTAGTCACATCTGATGGAAGTATAGACAATCCACGATAGGAAACGAAAAATGTTCCTTTTAAGAATAAGGTCCACACTGTAAACACAAAACGGGGTAAGACTTGGGGTGACCTCAAGGGAAAAATGAGGATCCATATTCAGGGTTCTGCAAATGCTCAGGCTGACATTGCTGGATGACTGTATCAGAGCTTACATCAGTGCTAAGTAATGTTACAGGTCTTAATAAATTTTGCTTAAAAAAACGAACGAGTGAATAAATGAATGAAAGACATCGTAACATAATGAAGTCTAGCCCTTGACAGTGATTGGGAGAAGTCACCAGACAGCATATTATAGAAGATCTTCAGTAAAATGTGCAAAAGTTTACATAGGATTCCTGTAACATCAATTATCACCCCTGCTGCCAAGTATCTGGGTTGCTAATACTTTAAATGACTTTGGGAAGACTTTTGCCACCACACCATTTCTGTCTTCACAATCTGTTTTGCAAAAATCATGCTTCCTTTCTTTCATAAAGTCTGCCCAATAAATCTGGAGTCCTAATTTCTTCCATACATCTTCACTCACCGTATGCACCCTAGGCTGTTCACCAACCTTTTCATGGCTTATCATGCATCTTAAACCTTGATAATGTATGGGT
Source organism: Chlorocebus sabaeus (assembly GCF_047675955.1). NCBI lineage: Eukaryota > Metazoa > Chordata > Mammalia > Primates > Cercopithecidae > Chlorocebus > Chlorocebus sabaeus. Next base: position 52,681,536 of record NC_132913.1, on the reverse strand, counting down.
CAAATTATTTCAGACAAATGGATTCTGGGTACTTTAACATATTTGTAAGACATTTGGGGGCAGAAGCTATGTACTCTAGGCCCAATGGATAATACATCAATATGGATAATAAGAATAATATACATGTACTCTAGGCCGTACAGATAATACACCAATATAGTTCAATACAAGGAACAGACTTTGAATTGCTAAAATGCTGTTCATTAAGTATTGAATGAATGAATGAATTGCTAGATACACTGTCTGTTTTCAACAGCCTGTTCAAATTAGCAATTTGCCAAATAGTTTGATCCAAGCTTAAAATCAGAGAATATCAAACAGAGTTTGCTGTACTTGGCTGAAAATGAGAAGCATGTTGAGGTTTTTATTAAAATTGCTTTTTTATTCATTTTTTCTGGAATTTCAAATTATAAAAGACATCCCTGTATTTTCTCTTATTTAAATAACATTAAAAGTAGAAGAATTAACATTGCTCCCTTTCATTTTAGTGCACTACCTTAGTTCTGATGTAGAATTAATAGATACCTTTTTCCTAAAGCCAAATATTTATCTATTGAAAGGTCAAGTTTTTAATTTTTCCAAGGTTCAATTCAAAAGTATTTTGTGTTTCTAGAAAATGCATCTCATCAGACTTAATTTTTTGGAGGAAAGATCATATTTTTGTCATCCTTGTATCCCTAGCACCAACGTTTGTGTTTAATAAATGTTGGGTAAATGAATGAATGACCAGTGCGAGGACTCTTCTATCCAACCACTAACTACTAACACTTCCTATCTGATATTTACTTTCACATTTAAAAGAATACACATAATATTCTCTCTTAATTGCAGAGTAACACAAGTCTTTCAAGATTCTGAGTTGCGTGGGCAATGATGAACAACTCTTAGAACTAGGAGTACTGTCTTAAAACCAGTCTGCCAATTAATCAGACCTAATGTGAGTGTATGAGGTGAACCATAGTTTAACTGTGGAGTCAGGAAAATTATTACCGAATCATTTTGACAGTGTTTTCCCTCTTTTCACTCTGTGTACGAGGATCTATAGCGCTAGTGATGAATGGAGCCTCTTTAAGGAATGCAATCTCATCCTTCCCCACCGTCCTCTAAAGTGGAGCAGCACAGGATCTGTCACATGTGTTACTTGAATACTTTTCCACTTGTGGTACTTGATTTACAAATAGCAGAGAATCTAAGCTGCACTTTGATCCTTAATGTCAGCCAATCCAGTAATTATTTAGAGAAGGAAATGTGAGTGTTATCAACTTGTCAAAAGTTATACCGAATCAGTGGTTGGATTCCAGATCTGCTGCAACCCATTCTGCCATGATTCTCTAAAGAATCTTTTTGATGATTCAAAAGTAAACCCAATGTTTATCAATTTAAAACATTTAGTAGACTAGATACGTAATCAAATATTGTAGGTTCAAGATAGTGCTTATGATATTGTTGATTTCCATGTTTTAAAACCATGAACTTTAGTATTAATTCAAGTTATATTCATAATTGTTAATATGTTTTAATGTAGAGGAGAGCTAAATACACATTGGAATATTTCATGAACAGGAATTTTTCTTTAAGCAATGATCCCGAAACATAGGCAGAAAATTCTGATTTATAAAACCCTTCTTGATAACATCAATTAAATGACTTTCTTAAAATTATATTCGAGGCAAATATCATAATATTATAAAATATGCTGACTAAAGCAGTTAAAATGTGTAAAAACCCATAAAATAAAATTAATCAAATTAGGAATATAAAAAATTCAGCTTCATTTAAGTTCATAATTACGATGAACCTAACTGTAGTACGTATTCACCAATTAGTACTGTGAGATGATCATTATGTGAAATTGTTACAACTCATGCACTTAAGAATTTTCAAATAAAGAGTGTCTGTAAATGCTCTAATCTGGGGATAATTCATGGTGAAATGCTACATAAATAAGTGACAAAAATATGGCTAGAAGCAGACGCAGTTTAAAAAGTTCTATATATGCCCCTTTGGTATAATTTGGTATTTAGGTTCACTTTTTATTACCTGTACTTATTTATCAGGAAACTAGTGGACTAACTGATGTTGTTAGTGTAGCCCTTGCCTAGTTAAAATTTAACAAAATAAGGATGCCAGGACAATAAAGAGATCAAATAGGAATAGCCAATTTTATATGCTCTGAAAAGCATTGGCAATCATTTACTTTCAGGTAGAAATATTACTTGAACAATATTTTTGGTGGATACCTAATATTATAGGACTCTTCCTAGTGAAAATCTGTTGTGATTCTTTTATACGCTGGATAATTATAATCAAATGATTTAAGCAGGGGAGAATCATATTTTGCTTAATGATCTAATAAACATCAAGATACAATATTTCATTTTATATTTTTGGATATTATACTTCCAAGTTATACTTTCTGCTTTAATAATAAATTACTACTAAATATCAATGTGCCAAATGAATAGTTTTTCTTTAGACAGCAAATGTGAGCAAATGCAAGTAAATTATTTTCAAAAATAATGAATCACAACAGAAAATGGAAGAGAAAACATAACTTTCTATTAAATTTTTCATGGGCACACTCGTTTCTCATTATGAAGCTAAGACACATTTTGAAGAAAACATAATTAGTAGATATTGAATATAATTTGGGAAAAGAGATAATTTAGTTAAAGATTTGGTACTTAAAAAAGAGAAAAGTTCAAATACAGATTAAATCAAGTATCCCATATCTGACTATTTTGGCTTCCGAGAACAAAAATCATTTGTTCTGCATGGATCCTATTGCTGACCTGTACTTAAGGAGCTCTGGTTACTTTACATAAACTATCTTAACCCTGAAACAATGGAAAAAATGGTCTTGCTTACTTTGGAATGGGCTTAAAGCCTAAATGACACATTTGTATCAGACAGGAATTACTGGTGTTACTTTTCAATAAAGAATATGGTAAAATCAAAATAATTACTCACGGTATACTGTAGTATCCAGAAAGTCATTTTAGTGTTTATAATGAATACATTGTAACATTTTTTAAACCACAAATGGTAGGATTTTAAATATTTTTCTTTGGATGGCAAAAGGAACTCTAATGTCATGATGTCCTACTGCTCAGTAGATTACCAGTGACCCAAAGACACATGTGTTTGGCCCATTTTGTTCTTATATTAAAGATATTTTGGGCACTTTTTTTCCATTTTAATCACTATCCCACTGGAAAACTTTCCCATGAGGACTACACATTCTCCTGGATAAAGTCATAGACAGGTGCCTGTTGAACCCATTCCACCATTGCTTACTCAAACCTTCCAGACAGATTTTTGTCCCTGTATTTAACCCCTGTATTAGAAATTAGTATATTCTTTTAGGAAGTGGACAATGTTTCCTGAGGGAGAATCAGAGACTTTTTTGAGGAAATCAAAAATTACAATAATGTGAGGTTTGAAAATAAACCAAACAGTTCCTTCTTAGCTTCTATTCTACCACCTTTACTCCAGCGGAATCCCCTAGATACAATGATGGATAATATGCTTCAAATATCTTTCTAAACCAGAAATTGGCAAAATGGGATACTCAGAGAATAAGGAAACTAACCTTGCCTCTTTCCAGCAAACAAGCTATTACCCAAAAGTGCCTAAATTTCATGCTTTTCTGAAGAATTACTACATAATAGGAAAAAGTAATTCTCTGTCGTCCCTGTGTATATGTGCATCTGTGTTTAACTGTAAACAATTACGCATCTTGGATCCCATTTTATATACCATGCTTCCAATATATAAGGCATTATAGATCATGAATCTGGAGAGTCAGTGATGGAATATTTTGTTCCAAAGTATAAAAGAATGCTCCAGGAATGGCACGATTATTGCTTCTTCCAAAGAGCCAACTACACTTTTATGTTAGTGTTGTTTTACAGTTTTATTGGCAGAAGGAGAGGAAACTGTATCTAAGTGACAAAATAATTAACATTTCTTTTCTTTTCTTTCTTTTTTTTTTTTTTAAGACGGAGTCTCGCTCTGTCGCTCAGGCTGGAGTGGTGCAGTGGCCGGAGCTGGGCTCACTGCAAGCTCCGCCTCCCGGATTTACGCCATTCTCCTGCCTCAGCCTCCCGAGTAGCTGGGACTACAGTCGCCCGCCATCTTGCCCGGCTAGTTTTTTGTATTTTTTAGTAGAGACGAAGTTTCACCGGGTTAGCCAGAATGGTCTCGATCTCCTGACCTCGTGATTCGCCCGTCTCGGCCTCCCAAAGTGCTGGGATTACAGGTTTGAGCCACCGCGCCCGGCCTTAACATTTCTTAAAAATGATTAAATTGGGTTAGGCAATTTGGTTAACACATTTGTGCATAAAACTGTGATTTCAACATTAGGAAATGAAAGTCCACTAATGGATCCCATAGAATGATGTTACATTTATTGCTATTGTCACATGATAGGGAGGTCTCTTCATTTTAAAAACACCCTAGGAGCAAGAGTTTCTGATTCTTTTCCTTTACAGGAGTTTGTGGATCATGGCAAACTTAAATAATATTCTTCATGAGAAAGTTTTCCAGCAGGTCTGACTAAAACAGAGGGGAGAGAAAGCACAGAGGAGCCAAGAAGATGAAGAAGATGGACTCTAAATCTATTTTTAGAATGAGCATACCATCTGTAAGTCTTTAATTGTCACTATTATTATTATTATTATTTGGTACACAAAAAACGTTATATCTTTTTCTTTCAGTCTAGGAGTTTTAACGATAAATATAAACAGACTCTTCAAAGAAATTATATTCTAAATGCAAAATACTTTTGGTCAATTGCTAAATAAAGCAATGCCATTTTCCCTAAAATGAAGCAGATAAAAATTATACCCATGCTGCTAGCAACTGAAACATAGACATTCCTAATCATTTACCTTATTATCACATTAAAACATCCTTTGGGAAGTTTGCATATGAATAAGGGATTGCTTTAATTTGCAGATTACCCTTCAGAAAAACATAACACTAAATAAAAAACTGTCAAGAAAGTACAGTAACTGGGCTATATATATATTTTTAAAGGCAGAGGATAAAAAACATTTTTGCAAGTTTTCAAAGAGCACCTACATTTCTCCTTTAGGCTCTTAATATGTTCAAAACTCTGTAACATTAAATGGAAATTAAATAACCCAAAAAGGCATGCACTTTTACTTTTCATTGAATATAATTTCTGTTAAAATCTATGTAAGAAAATTAGCAGCTAAATCATTTTTTTTAAGTTAGGGTTGTCAGACTTGCCTGACCATGCTTTATATGACTCAGCATAATAGCAGCTGTGCATGTTTTTATTTTACTGCCAATGGAAGGGCAAGGAACGTAGCTGAGTAACATGCAGGCCAGTCAAAAGTCATTTAGAAACTGATTATATTTATAGATGTACAACTTGCTTGGGTAACCTGGGTAAAAGTGGTGGCACGAGCCTCTGGCTGGTTAAAAAACACCAGAGCTGCATTCTTGATGGCTCCAGCTTGATTTTACTCCTGTGAGAAGTAAGAATGGTAAGCGGTGAAGGTCACCATATCGCACTACTAAATTTCACTTCGAAAAATAGTCATTCAAGCATGGCTTCCACATTATTAAATACTCTAAAAGAAAAAACAATCATTCAAAATCACAAAAGGAATTACATTAATATAATCAAAATAACATTAAAATTAAAACATATGTGATTATAACATGATTTTAAATGAGAGAGAATCTACAGAAAACTACTGAAGAATCACACACATTTAGCAAAGACACTGCAGAGGACTTACTGTGAACACCCAAAAAAACCTCTGAGTCTACTCAGTCTGCCTTATAAAAAAATTCATTTAGACATGAAAAAATGCCTCATTTTTTCTTTAATTAAAAAATTAATTTAGAAAGGATTGGCAGTATGCCTCATGATGTTTCCTACTACTCTGTGATATTTAACAGTGTAATCCTGTCCCCCAGATAGAAAAATGACCAGACAAAAATGACTAGAAGGCAGACAAGAAATGCTATTTCAAATGGGAGTGTCTGAAATTCTTCAATAACTGTTTTAATTCTCTAGTTTTTTAGTGTAGAGCTACCAGGTAAAATTCTGAAAGATCAAAACCAACACATAATCTCTTTCATGGCTATAATCCTAATCATTTATTATTTTATAAATTTATGTCTAGAAAGTTTGATATAAAGCCAGAATTAAAAACCCCTCCAAATAATGTTAACACTGAAGTAACAGTCTATATGCTGGGAAGGTATTGGAAGGACTCCACAACTCGAGCAATAAAATAATTCTGTCTGCTTCCACCTGGCAGATCAGGTCTCTTCCTCAAATTCTGAAATACTGAATTCACAAATATTATTTTAGAGTATTTAACTCAGAGCTAAGTTAATTAGAAAACAAATAAAAAAGCTTAATGATAACAAGAGAAACAAGAGATTTCCCTACTCTAAACCCCACATCACTGGACTTCCCTCTTATTTCAAACATAATGGCTTAAGTTAAGGCAAAATACGTGCTCTTTTGGAAAACCCAGGGCTCTAAAATCTCTTAAAGCTAAGAAGACTGGATGTCAAGTTGAACATTCCTCAGAAGATCCTCAAACTTAGCTAAAAGATTAAACTAGCCAATGGCTTCAACGTTTGATACTGTATAATTCATTCTTAGTTTATATGACAGCCTAAAACTAAACGTGTGAAAATAAAAGTTGACTTTTTTTAACTATTAGGGAGATATTCCCATTAGGCATAATTTCAAAATAATTTTACATTAAAATTCAAATGACCCAATTCTATTTTATAAATGCCAACTTCAGCTTCTATAATAGCAGTATACTATATAAGAAATTGGGCCACTCCACCCTTCCAGCACAAGCCAACTATTATAACAATACTTGTTCAAAATTTTGTTAACAAGATTTTAAGATATTGTTCAACTTTCAAACAATAATCTAGTTAGTAAAAGTTTAAGTTCAACTAATTAAAGTAATTCTTTGCCCCAGGATAGAAGGTTTTATTACTTTTCCCTTGAATCTCATCAGTTATTTCTTGTGAAACTAATAGCTATGTCCCTGTTATTTATACCTTCCTACATTCAAACATTGTCTGAATTTCCCATTAAACATCTACCTCTACCTAATCACTAACAGCAATACTACCTAACTTACAAACAAGAAAAAACAGAAAATAGCATACTCTTTAGTAATTTTATCAAATAAATACAGAAACACTGTCTGAAATATCTATTTTTTTTTTTTTTTTTTTAGGCAGAGTCTCATCCTGTCACCCAGGCTGGAGTGCAATGGCATAATTTTGGCTCACTGCAACTCTGCCTCCTGAGTTCAAGTGATTCTCCTGCCTCAGCTTCCTGAGTAGCTGGGATTAGAGGCGCACGCCACCACACCTGACTAATTTTTTGAATCTTTAGTAGAGACAGAGTTTCACCATGTTGGCCTCACTGGTCTCGAACACCTGACCTCGTGATCCACCCACCTTTGTTCTTTTTTTTATAATTATATTTTTCCTCATAATTTTAGCTGATTGTTAATTATCACGACCATGTTGTGCTACCTAAATTTTACCTTTCAGTGCCCAAACTCTCCTATGTCATCATTCTTTCTTTCCCAACATCAGGAGTAGAAACTTTTATCTTTCTTGCCAAACAATTCGTATGAGGAAGGAACAAATCTTTGTTTTTCCTTGTTATTTTTGTTTGTTAGTGCAAGCTTTAATCACTGGAAATCTTGTCTTCATTTTTGTATAAGCAATTAAATATTAAGGTTTTAAATTCCTCTCTTTACCTCCAACTCTGTACTTGTTGAGCTACAGGTTAATAACAAACAAAACAAAAAATATATTCTGTTGCTCATACCTTTCTTGTAAATCAAAGAATACATTAAGGTAACAGGACTTACTGAGTTGGTAAATTCAGAATTTTACATTCTATAATGTATGAAAGATTTTTGTTTCTTTAAATGGCGAACACTGAGCTCAGTAGGGTTAAATATGTTTTTAGTGTGATTCCTCATCAATACCTTCTCTTCAAAAAAATGACCGACTTCAGGAAAGATAAACTGTATATAAATATCAAGCCAAGATCCCAATTAGATCTTCCTTGCGTAAATATGTCTGTGCAAACTAAATACAATACTATTTTGTGAAGCATTTCATAAGAACTAAGAACATAACAAGATGAGAATTGTAACTACCCTCTCATCAGGTATTTTTCCAGTACATACAAAAACCACTGTTGTGGGCAAATTATAATGAAGAAAGTGGAGAAATGGAGGCATTTTCAGAAATTTAAAATTATTTTTAAATACTGAAAAATTCATATCAAGAATACTATCAAGAATTCAAAATGTGAGTATTTGAAATATGAGTCAGCATATTGTTTATCTAGCTCTATTTTAATCTATCACTAATTTATTTATTACCAATTTTTCCATGGAAAATGTATTGCTAGACAGATATTTTCTATTTTCTTAACAGGAAGGAAACATACAATTTAAAAATACCTGATAATTTTAAACAACAGAAATATATAACACCAAAATATCTCCTTATTTAAACATTTTTACCTCTTTGCTTTCCTCCATATCTGACTCGCTGCTGAATTCTTCAGTATTTAAATTTTCAAAGTCAGATTCTCCAACAGCAATTGGTACCGTCACAGTGAGGCTAGGGTTGTTTATAAATGACATGTAATCACTTTCATCCACGACATATTTTTCTACACTGCTGCCTATGCCACTAGTAGTTCCATTTCCGTCTTTGAGATAATTGAGGTCTTTGCCTATTTCTATGGTGGTATGATTGGAAATACAGCTGTCTTTTTTATTATTTAGATCTTCAAGAGGTTTAATTTCATCTAAAGCTTTCTGTTTCCTAACAAAGGCTTTCTGAATAAATTCACGTATTTTTCTTTTAACAAAATCGATTCCTTTCTGCATCCTTCCCACAGCAATCTGGAGATTATTCATTTCGTTATCATCATCAGTGGCAGCCAGATTGTCAGAACTGAAGGAACTCAAAAGCAAGGCCAAGAAGAGGTTCAGTACCTGAAACACAGTAGGAAAACAGGTGATGAAAACATTCTATTGCTTCAATTGCTTTCAACAATTAGTTTTCTAAAATTGTTCTTGACACCTTATTTTATTCTAATACGTATTTCTGCTAATTCATGATAAAAATTCTGCAAAAAAGTGAATGAAATAAAAAATACTTGGTCAACATAAAATAATACTATTATCACTATTTGCTTTTTAGTCATTGCAGAAAATAATGAAATCATTGCTAAATGAAACATTTATATTAAGCTCTGTTCCAAAAGATAAACATAGACAACTGTATAGTGAAAAAAAAAACCCCTTTTATTTGGGATGCTGATACATTTTGGACATTTGTCCCCTCCCAAATCTCATGTGGAAGTGTAATCCCCAGTACTAGACGTGGGACCTGGTGGGAGGTGTTTGGATCACGGGGGCAGATCCCTCATGCCTTGGTGCTGTGCGCATGTCAGTGAGTTCTCATGAGATGATGTTATTTAAACGTTTGTAGTGCCTCCTCCCTGCGCTCTCTCTTGCTTGTTCCTGCTTTCGTCATGTGAAATGCCTGCTCCACTTCGCCTTCTGACATGATTGAAAACTCTGTGAGACTTCACCAGAAGCCAAGCAGGGGCCAGGACCATGCTCCCTGCAGAACCATGAGCTAATTAAATCTTTTTTCTTTATAAATTACCCAGTCTCAGGTATTTATCTGTAGCAATGCAAGAATGGCCTAATACAGACACTATTTTGACTACGTAATTTGGATTTCCTGAAACACTGATAATTTATTCCTAAAATCAACAATTATCCCAATATATTTAAATATGATTTTATTTTTGTGCCTTTGTACCATTTTTTGTACCTAGATAACTGGACAAATCAGACAAAAATGTATTTATTGCTGGATGAAAAGTCCCAATTTTTATTAAGACAATTATGGCTACTATAATTATACAATAGTAGGAACTACTATAAAATGGTTATTATACAATAATTATGATGTTATTGTTGAATTAAAGATTGTGGAGTTGAAGTATTGCCATGAATAAGGACAATAATCAGTCTGCAAATTGGTTCTTTAAAAATAGGCTTCAGTATGAATGAGTGAAAAGATTCGTGACATTAAACCCACTACTGTGGAAAAAAAAAAACAAACGGAGAACTTACGAAGAAATCAGACTTTCTCAGGGGTACAAGACTGAGTCATATAATTTTTTTTCTGGATTTTATTGATAATATCAATGAATCCCTGATATTTAAGCATACAGAACATACAGAACAAAAGAAGGATATAGCAGTAAAGGGGGGCAAATGCACAAAGTAAATACAAGTTGCATATCCCTTATTTGAAATGCTCGGGACCAGAAGTGTTTTGGATTTTAAATTTTAAAATATTTGCGTGTACATAGTGACATATCTTGAGAATGAGACACATGTGTAAACATAAAATTCATTTAAGCTTCATACACATAGCCTTAATGTAATTTTATACAATATTTTTAATAATTTTGTTCAGGAACCAACATTTTGACTGTGGTTTAACTGCGATTCATCACAAGAGACCAGGTGTAGAATTTTCCTCTTGTAATATCATGTTGGTGCTCAAAAGCTTTGAACTTCGGAGCATTTTGGATTTCAAATTTTCAGATTAGGGATGCTCAACCTGTAGTATAAAAGTAGAATCCTACGAAACTTTTTAAGTAAAACTTCAATAAAAAGGATTCTACACTCTTGCTATATTCTCATCTTTCTATCAACTGTTTTTTTTTAAAGCAGCCAATCTGCACATGGTGACACAGTGTTGAAACTGTGTTTATTAATACCCACTAGACACTAACTTTCATCAGCATGTTTATCTTAGTTCTACAGATTACTTGACATAGAGGAGCACATATTTTAGAATTCAAGTGCTATGTAAGAATCTATTTTCTGTTACCCACTAAGTAGCATAACCAATCTGAATCTCAGTTTCCTCATCTATAAAATAAATGTAATCGTTTTTCTAGTGCCCAGCTTACAAGGTTGTTGTAAGGATTCAGCGATAGAATTCATGTGGCTTTCAGTACAGTTCTTGGCACATAGTGAACCTTTGAGAAAGTTTAGCTGTTATCACTGTTACTATTATCCAACTTATCCTCCACAGCACTATCTTTCTATTTACTTTATTTCCCTAGAACATTTGTGTGAGTCAAGTTAATCTCTTTTTCTAGACTTCCTTTGTTACCGAAGGGTATGTGCATAACAACTGGCACAGGTGTTTGGTGTGATCCATGACAATTTAAGAAAACAGAGTTCAGCAAACTCACTCGGGGACGGAAATCCTGAATCCTGTTTCACAAATGTGCTAGCTCACTAAATGAAATCAACTCTTTCATGTGTCTCAAATTAGCCTCTTGGAATGGAAATGTTACCATAATTACCATTTTGGATTCAAAACTGAAATATATTACATATTTTAATTGTTTCTCCATCCTGATTCCCAACTCATGAGAGGAAGCCAAAACCTTCACACCCCTCCTGTGTGCTATTGTCTCACCTTCTCTTAGGGAGAGAGGAGGTTGTATTCTCTACTTCTAGAACTATCAGTTTTCAGAAAGTCACATTCTCTTTCTGCAGCACCTATCTTCAACCTTTGAAGGGTCTCTCGCCATCGTGTCTGGAAACTAAGAATGGCTCGTAAAAATTCTGGTCTGGGAAACAGTAGTTAGCGGTCCCAGCTCTGTCTTGTCTGTAGACTAGACTGGCAGTCACATCTACTGTGACTACCACTTCTATCTGGGTGGACCCCCATCTGAGAGTTCACGTGTGTTAAGATGAAGGTATGCCAGCTTGCCTTTGGGATACCTTTCCCCTTTTTCCAGTGAGAATAGGAAGGAAGAATTGTAGTAAGGAGTGAGTACATCAAGTTCATTCAGTCTTAAGCAAATGTTATATAAGCATATTTCCTTAATAGTGGTAAACACGACAGATATTACTACCTTAGCTACTCCAGAAAAATATCTAGGTTATCACAAGATGAAGAAATTGTTTTAACTGACAGTCAAAAAGAAAGGAGAACCCTTAATTTTTCTCTCTTAAAAGAACAAAAATTAAATTTACACCAGTAGATGGAAATGATTCTTTTATAAATGATATCTTTTTATGCATATATCACAATCTAAATACTGATTTCATCCATAAGTATAGATACTTGATATTTCCTGAAATTCTCTTTTCCACTTGAATTCTCCGTACAATTATACATTAGAGAGGTATGTTAATTTCAGTAAACTAATAGACAACATGTGGTAGGTTGAGTTTTATACTCTTTTAAAACTACTCTGCATTCTCCTGCTACATATATTTCCAAAAATAATCACTGGTTCATTGTCACTTTCTTGATAAAAAACCATCTGTAGCTTTGAATTGCCTAAAGGAAAATACATTTTATTATGCACAGTCAGCCTTTTCATAAATTAAATTCTACCTAATCTGGTCCCAAACTTACTTTCTGAATTCCCCATTGCTGTCTGATCAATCGTTGTTGTCATAAAGGATTATTTTCTCTGCCTTTTCTTTTCTTCTTCCAACATATACCAAATATACATATAGAGAAAATGAAATCAAATCTATAACATAATTATATTATCTTTTCTTTGTTTCTGTTCTATGTGATCTTACACTTTTCTGAAAGCGAACATTTTAAAGTTGCTTGGGGATTATAGTAGCTTGAGCTCTTCTTAGTGACTAGCTTCTAATGAATACAATATGGGAGAAGTGGTGAAGAGTGACTTTCAAGAGTAGAATATAAAGAGGATTTTCTCCTTGCCTGCTCTCTTACATCACCTTCCCTGGAAGAAGCCACCTGCCATATAATAAGCATACTCAACAGTCATATGGGAAAGGTCCTGTAGAGAAAAATCAGACCTTCAACTAACTGCCTAAAAGGAACTGAAACCTCCTTCCAATAACCATGAGATTGAGCCTTCTTAGAAGCTAATCCTCCAGCCCCAGTCAAGAAAACGGTAACCTCAGCTAACATCTTGACAGCAACTTCGTGATTGACCCTGAACCAGAACCACCCAGCTAACCTATTCCCAAAATCCTGACCCATAGAAACGGTGAAATAATCAGTGTTTATTGTTTTAAGTCACTGTTTATAATTCTAGATTGTACACTGTTTATGTTTCTTGTTACTTTGAAACTAGAATCATCAAAAGTAATGCTGAAGAGGCTGAAATCTGGCAATGAATAAAAATAAAATAATACTTTGCCTTTTTCCCTTCCCCTTTCTCCATCTTTGGGGACTTGGAGGTTACCTTTATATGAAAGGAAATCATGTCTAAAGAGTATGTGCTTTTTTTCCTTTTTTTTTTTGCAACAAAGTCTAGCTCTTTCACCCAGGTTGGAATACAATGGCACAATCTCGGCTCACTGCAAATTCTGCCTCCCAGGCTCAAGCAATTCTCGTGCCTCAGCTTCCCAAGTAGCTGGGATTACAGGTGTGCATCATCACACTTGGCTAATTTTTGTATTTCTAGTAGAGACGGGGTTTTGCCATGTTGGTCAGGCTGGTCTCGAACTCCTGTCCTCAAGTGAACTGCCCACTTCAGTCTCCCAAAGTGCTGGGATTACAGGCGTGAGCCACTGAGCCTGGCAACAGTATATACATTAAATTACTTGTTGTAGTAGTCATTTTTCTATTCCATTGGTTTGGGTTCTAATTAAGCAACTCAGTGTAATTACTTCATATTTAAAGCATAAGAGCCTGATACTTTTCAGAGTCTACTGTCCTCTGTCCTCAGTCACCAGGTACCTTGTTTCCTTGTTTGGGATTATCTTTCGTCCTACCAAGCTAAATTTTACATCTCAGTTAAATATATTTTAGGTCCAAACTCTTTGACAAAGACTTCCCTGATCAACCTTCCTATTGTAAAGCAAGGTTCCCATTTTGTAAACTTGGCATATGGCACTTTGTTTTCATATTTTTGAACACATATTAGTTACTTCCTATTTTTAATTCTATTTGAGTACATGCTATATCACTTTGTTATATTTATCTTCCCATGCCTTCTCATCTTCTCCATTCCTTCCCATCTTCTCCATGCCTTCACGATTCAGGACACTGGTGTTGGGCATGGTTAATTTTTTTAAATTATTATTATACTTTAAGTTCTGGGATACACGTGCAGAACATGCAGATTTGTTACATACGTACACACTTGCCATGGTGGTTTGCTGCACCCATCAACCCGTAATTTCCGTTAGGTATTTCTCCTAATGCTCTCCCTCCCCTAGCCCCCCAACTCTCGACAGGTCTCAGTGTGTGATGTTCTCCTCCCTGTGTCCATGTGTTCTCATTGTTCAACTCCCACTTATGAGTGAGAATATATGGTGTTTGGTTCTGTTCCGGTGTTATTTTGCTGAGAATGATGGTTTCCAGCTTTATCCATGTCCCTGCAAAGGACATGAACTCATTCTTTTTTATGGCTGCATAGTATTTCATGGTATGTATGTGTCACATTTTGTTTATCCAGTCTATCATTGATGGGCATTTGGGTTGGTTCCAAATCTTTGCTATCATGAATAGTGCTGCAATAAGCATACATGTGCATGCATCTTTATAGTAGAATGATTTCTAATCCTTAGGGTATATACCCAGTAATGGGATTCCTGGATCAAATGATATTTCTGGTTCTAGATCCTTGAGGAATTGCCACACTGTCTTCCACAATGGTTGAACTAATTTACACTCCCACCAACACTGTTAAAGTGTTCCTATTTCTCCACAATCTCCCCAGCATCTGTTGTTTCTTGACTTTTTAATGATCACCATTCTAACTGGCATGAGATGGTATCTCATTGTGGTTTTGATTTGCATTTCTCTAATGATCAGTGATGATGAGCATTTTTTCATATTTTTTTGGCCACATAAATGTCTTCTTCTGAGAAGTGTCTGTTCATATCCATTGCCGACTTTTTGATGGGGTTGTTTTTTTCTTGTAAACTTAAGTTCCTTGTAGATTCTGGATATCAGATGAATAGATTGCAAAAATTTTCTCCCATTCTGTAGGTTGCCTATTCAGTCTGTTGATAGTTTCTTTTGCTATGCAGAAGCTCTTTAGTTTAGTTAGATCCCATTTGTCAATTTTGGCTTTTGTTGCTATTGCTTTTGGTGTTTTAGTCATGAAGTCTTTGCCCATGCTTGTGTCCTGAATGGTATTGCCTAGGTTTTCTTCTAGGTCTAACATTTAAGTCTTTAATCCATCTTGAGCTAATTTTTGTAAAGCATGAAGACAAGATAAAAGAAAAAAGAATGAAAAGGAACAAAGTCTCCAAGAAATAAGGGACTATGTGAAAAGACCAAACCTAAGCTTGATTGGTGTACCTGAAAGTGATGGGGAGAATGGAACCAAGTTGGAATACACTCTTCGGAATATTATCCAGGAGAACTTCCCCAACCTAGTAAGACAGGCCAACATTCAAATTCAGGAAATACAGAGAACACCACAAAGATAATCCTTAAGAAAAGCAACCCCAAGACATGTAATTGTCAGATTCATCAAGGTTGAAATGAAGGAAAAAATGTTAAGGGCAGCCAGAGAGAAAAGTCAGGTTACCGACAAAGGGAAACCCACCAGACTAGCAGTGGATCTAGGCAGAAACTCTACAAGCCAGAAGAGAGTTGGGGCCAATATTAAACATTCTTAAAGAAAATAATTTTCAACCCAGAATTTCACATCCAGCCAAACTAAGCTTCATAAATAAAGGAGAAATAAAATCATTTACAGACAAGCAAATGCTGAGAGAGTTTGCCACCACCAGGCCTGCCTTATAAGAGCTCTTGAAGGAAGCACTAACCATGGAAAGGAAAAACCAGGACCGGCCACTGCAAAAACATACCAAATTGTTAAGATCATCAACACTATAAAGAAACCACAGCAACTAATGAGCAAAATAACCAGCTAGCATCATAATGACCGGGTCAAATTCACACATTACAATATTAACCTTAAGTGTAAATGGGCTAAATGCCCCAATTAAAAGACACAGACTGGCAAATTGGATAAAGAGTCAAAACCCATAGATGTGCTGTAACCCATCTCACATGCAAAGACACACATAGGTGCAAAATAAAGGGATGGAGGAATATTTACCAAGCAAATGGAAAGTTAAAAAAAAAAAAGCAGGGTTTGCAATCCTAGTCTTTGATAAAACAGAGTTTAAACCAACAAAGATTAAAAAAAGACAAAGAAAGACATCACATAATGGTAAAGGGATCAATGCAACAAGAAGAGCTA
The DNA here is from genome assembly GCF_047675955.1 of Chlorocebus sabaeus. NCBI lineage: Eukaryota > Metazoa > Chordata > Mammalia > Primates > Cercopithecidae > Chlorocebus > Chlorocebus sabaeus. Next base: position 52,665,221 of record NC_132913.1, on the reverse strand, counting down.
ACTATCCTAAATATATATGGTGTTGGGCATGGTTAATTTTATGCAGAAATGACAATTAATGTTTTTGAGTCAATGTTACTTGCTCATACTATAGTTTCTAGGCACCAAAAACCCCATGAGCTTTTAATAAACTGAGATTGTTACTAATTTTTAAATTTGTAGAAAACCAAATCTGAAACATTTTCACGTGTTATTGCTAGTACTTATAAATAAAATGAGTGTTCTAAGTAACACTTCCATGCTTTAGTACAGGAACTGAAAGATAAATAACAGAAATGTTTCTCTCCATGTAGCAAGAAGGATAATGAGAGAAAGAACAACTGGTTCAAAAGGTAGTTTAAGGGTTTGTGTGGATTACAATGGTCTGAACTATACATGGCTCTCATGAGTAATAGACAATAGGAAATGGCCTTGATTTAAAAAATACAAAATATTCTTCAGTTGAACACACTTTTTTACGGTTACATTATCTTTTAATGAAAATGAGGAAAATGTTTTTGCTACATACCACTAGATTTCCAATCACCATGACCATCATGAAGACAGTAAGGCACATGGTTTGGCCAGCGACCTCCATACAGTCCCACATGGTCTCTATCCACTCTCCACACAGCACGCGGAACACGATCAGGAAAGAGTGGAAGAAGTCATGCATGTGCCAGCGTGGGAGTTCACAATCATTGGAAATCTTGCAGACACATTCTTTGTAGCTCTTACCAAAGAGCTGCATGCCGACCACAGCAAAAATGAAGACGATGATGGCCAACACCAAGGTGAGGTTTCCTAGAGCCCCCACAGAATTGCCAATGATCTTTATCAGCATATTTAGAGTTGGCCAAGACTTTGCCAACTTGAAAACTCGGAGCTGGAAATAAAAGCAAGAATAGCATTAATGCCCTGCATTTCTAAAAATATCTGTAATTTTATTAACAGGGCAAATGTACAGGTAACTGTCTCAATTATAGAGTAATGAATTATTTGTCAAATGATTACTAACAACTATAGCAGTGACTTGCTATCATAGAGGGTTCTCTTTTTCATTTTGAAATGGTCCACACTGTAAATGAAATAATTAAATTATATTGTTTTTAAATTGGCAGTTTAACAAGATACACTGAATTTTCAAGTATCCTACATAAGCATATGTAAAATACACCTTTGTTTCTCCTTAAGGAATTAAGATATTTAAGATTGCTGGTGGTTAATTAGCAGAGATCCAGTTTCAGAGAAGTAGAAACTCTCATTATTTTTTGTTTGTTTGTTTGTTTTGGTTTTTTTTTTTGAGACGGAGTCTCGCTCTGTGGCCCAGACTGGAGGGCAGTGGCCGGATCTCAGCTCACTGCAAGCTCCGCCTCTGGGTTCACGCCATTCTCCTGCCTCAGCCTCCCGAGTAGCTGGGACTACAGGCGCCCGCCACCTTGCCTGGCTAGCTTTTTGTATTTTTTTTTAGTAGAGACAGGGTTTCACCGTGTTAGCCAGGATGGTCTCGATCTCCTGACCTCGTGATCCGCCTGTCTCGGCCTCCCAAAGTGCTGGGATAACAGGCTTGAGCCACCACGCCCGGCCAGAAACTCTCATTATTTTTAAAAGGCCAAAGCAGATATAGTTTTCAGTGTACTTTAAATATCATGCTGAAATGCACAAGTGAAAATAATATCAACACTTAAGTTACACAAAGTAGAATCAGAAATCAGCTAATTTCTTTGTCTTTTGATTGTTTTAATCTAGCTATATTTTTAGCTTGCTGTAACTTTAGGCTATATTTTAAACATGTATTATATCCAAATACAAAAGTATTTAAACTTAAGTAAAAAGCTAAGCTTCTTTTTAATCTTTTTGTCTTCAAAGACTTAATTCAGTGTAGTGTGTAAATGTCTCTCTCATTGTGTTTGACATATTGGTTGTATTAGCTTTAGAGTTCGCTAAAGTACCATTTATGGTTAAACAGTAGCAGCATTTTATTTCTGATGCTTCACTAAATGTCAGGATGAGAGCAGTGCATTATTTAATGGCATCAAAGTGACCCAAAGGAGTAAATACATGCACCAAAGTATTTAATTTATTCCAGAGAATAATTTATGCAAAAGAGCCTGGCACACTAAGTAAGATTCTAATGATACTATGCTTCCCATTTCCCTTAACTGCATCACATTTTCATGAAGGTTTACTAAATCTTTTTTTAAGTTCTTGCCCATATTACTTGTTTTATCATTTCAAATTTTTGTTCTGTTTTTTGCATCCTTCTAGTTTCAAATTAGATTCATAACTACCTTTGAGGATTAGGGAAGGAAATATAGTTCTAAGGATTACAATTTAAATTTGAACGTTGTAAGCAGCAAGGGAAATTGTAAACAGATTTCATGAAAAAGGCTTCAGCCTAATCACTATTAAGGTAAATCATCAATAGGAACATGTCCTTAGTAACCATGTACAGCCTGTGTTATTTGAAAATAAATCACAAAAGTTAGAGCCCACTGAACGTAATAGTATAATAAAACATATCAAACTTTCACTGGAAATATGTCAAGTGATATTTTATCTCTGAATTTTAAAATCGAATAGTTTTTATAAAAGATCAAAGAAAGATACTTTCTTTAAAATTAACAAAATATAGTACAGTTAACTCTCTCAAAGAGTGGATTTAGTGATTTTCTGATGTGGCAGCAGTCATATGGGGAACTCTGTTTGCTTATCCTTCTCCCTTGTACACTGTCCCCTGTCTTAACTCTTTCCTCTACGGGGACAAGGTGAGCAATGAACGATTCCATAATTCCTTAGTCTCTGGCAGAAAGGGGAGCTCATCCTAGGTCCCAAGGAAGCTTTGCACACAGTTATGGAAACCTCAGATAACTGAGACTTGTTGTTTAATTGTGATTTCAGTTTATCTGTGACTCCCTTTTTCCTCCTCTCTATTAGTCTTCCATTCAATAACTAAGAAGAGAAGTGTAGACTATTCATTTAAGTGAACTTTATTAAACCTATGATGAAGAAACAACTACTATCTGGTGGTATGGCAATCCAATTTGTTTTAGAAGTGTATTCAAATAATATTATAATGGTGGGAAACCTTGCCATTATTACTAGATGAGAATGAAGACTAATTAGTTACAAAGTACATTTTCTGAACACTCCCAGTTAATTTACCAGCCGGAATGATCGGAGAACAGACAATCCTTCCACATTTGCCAGACCAAGTTCCATTAAACTAAGGCTCACAATAAAACCATCAAAAATATTCCAGCCTTCTTGAAAGTAATAATACGGATCCATGGCAATTATCTTCAGAAACATTTCTGCTGTGAAGATCCCCGTGAAGACCTAAATGAGAAGTGTAGTTCATTATATGAGCAAATACTCTTGAAACATGAATAATTATTGAGCAACTTAATTTATTCCCAACAAATATAAATTAAATTCTGATTTTTAAAAATTGGTTTAGGTCCAACAACTTGGTATCCACAAATGCTTTGCATTCAAATCAATAATTGTTCACCATATATCATGTTTATCAAATGATAAAGAGTATATGAATTAAGTCAATAAAATTAATATTATTTTCATATGAAAGGTGCAACTGGCTCATTGTGATCAATTGTTTGGCTCTGTCTCTGATCTTTCTAGCTCTCCAAAAACTTACCAAATGATTACCTGACAGTGCGGGCTTCCATCACCAAGCCCAATGGATTGGTCCCCTCCCCTGGCCCTGCAGATGAGACTGGTGCTAAGGAGATGTCATGTAAGCTGTAATAAACATGCTCACAGCCAGCTCTACAGATAGTAAGAACTCTTACCAAAAAATTTCCTTTCGCTGGCCAAAGGGAAGCAGTATCTTCCTTTCTCCATTTCTATTATCTACAACTATTTCAAACTCTCTCTTCTGCACATAACCTCAGCCATTTTTCCTTATGCCTTCCCATCTGAGAAGCATAGTCTCAGTACTTCAGCTTCTTAGAAGTGATGAAAGTCAGCCAGCCTGAACTTTATGTTTCCCTTTATCTACCAGACTATTTACATCCATAACTGTGCTTTGCCTTTCTCTTCTTGTTAAAATGAAAGAAGTGCCCCTGTTTTGAGCTAATGTCTCAAATTGTGTTATGTGTTTTCCTTTGGACTTTGCAAGGAATTCATTCTCAGTTAACCAACTTTTCTACTACTGGCTACTTCCTGTTTTTGTTTTGTTTTGTTTTGTTTTGTTTTTTGTTTGTTTGTTTTTTTTTTTAATAGAAAGTAACAGACACCGAGTCCTTCTCTCCCTTAAAAATATCACCACTGTCATCAGAGAAACTCTCTTTGCACTCTATTTCCCCTTCCAGCTGCCACCATCTATCCTTTACTTATGGCCAGATTTCTTTCAAAGATCGCATACTTGTCTACACTCGCTAGTTCCAATTCTTCAGCTTACTCCACGATCCACCAAATGGCTTTAACAAACTTCACGAACAAAACCGACATCACCAATAAATCCAAATGAAAAATTTTAAACGATTATCTTGCTTGCCTGCCCTTTTAGAAGTTTTGGGCATTGTTTTCTGTTCCTTCTTCATTGAAATATTTTCTGTCCTTGGCTCCTGTGATCCACACCTCCCTGGATGCTACTCATCTGATTTTCTTCCTCTAAGAAATCATTCGATACTGGATTTATTCAGAATTCTCTCTGTCTAGACTTTACTTTAATTACTTTAATTTTCCTTTTATAATAAGTTACATTTTTATAATAGTTTACATTTCAAAATCTATTTTTCTGTTCAAGCATACCTCCTAATCTCTAGAAACACAAACCCACCTGCCTATTCAATACCTACATTTGAAAGACATCTCAAATTCAACAGGTCAAAAATTCACCTTACTGCTTTCTCCACAGTTTTGCTTCTCTTCTGATATTTGCTAACTCAGTAAATGGAATCTCTCTCTACCTAGGTGGCCACCTCAGAGACCTGACAGTCTTAGTGACTTTTCCAAACATCTCTTGAATACTTCAAATTGAAACTCACCGATGTGTATATTACTAGACTTTTTTCTTTTTCACTGAGTAGGGCTCCATTGTTTGAAATTTCATGGATATTTAAATAATATATAGCACTTTTTATCTCTTTTCCAAGAAATTTTTGCCTAACCCAAGGTCTCAAAGATGTTCTCCCATGTTTTATTTCAGATGTTTTATTGTTTTAGTTTATTTTTATTTTTATTTATTATTATTCTTTAAGTTCTAGGGTACGTGTGCACAACATGCAGGTTTGTTACATATGTATACATGTGCCATGTTGGTGTGCTGTACCCATTAACTCGTCATTTACATTAGGTATATTTCCTAATGCTATCCCTCCCCCCTCCCCCCACCCTATGATAGGCCCCGGTGTGTCATGTTCCCCACCCTGTGTCCAAGTGTTCTCATTGTTCAATTCCCACCTATGAGTGAGAACATGCAGTGTTTAGTTTACTGTCCTTCTGATAGTTTGCTTAGAATGATAGTTTCCAGCTTCATATGTGTCCCTACAAAAGACATGAACTCATCCTTTTTTATAGCTGCATAGTATTCCATGGTGTATATGTGCCACATTTTCTTAATCCAGTCTGTCATTGATGGACATTTGGGTAGATTCCAAGTCTTTGCTATTGTGAATAGTGCTGCAATAAACATACATGTGCATGTGTCTTTATACCAGCATGATTTATAATCCTTTGTGTATATGCCCAGTAATGGGATGGCTAGGTCAAATGGTATTTCTAGTTCTAGATCCTTGAGGAATTGCCACACTGTTTCCCACAATGGTTGAACTAGTTTACATTCCCACCAACAGTGTAAAAGCGTTCCTATTTCTCCACATACTCTCCAGCACCTGTTGTTTCCTAACTTTTAAATGATCACCATTCTAACTGGTGTGAAATGCTATCTCATTGTGGTTTTGATTTGCATTTCTCTGATGATCAGTGATGATAAGCATTTTTTCATGTGTCTGTTGGCTGCATAAATGTCTTCTTTTGAGAAGTGTCTGTTCATATCCTTTGCCCACTTTTTGATGGGGTTTGATTTTTTCTTGTAAATTTCTTTAAGTTCTTTGTAGATTCTGCATATTTGCCCTTTGTCAGATGGGTAGATTGCAAAAATTTTCTCCCATTCTGTAGGTTGCCTGTTCACTCCGATGGTAGTTTCTTTTGCTGTGCAGAAGCTCTTTAGTTTATTAGATCCCATTTGTCAATTTTGGCTTTTGTTGCCATTGCTTTTGGTGTTTCAATTATGAAGTCCTTGCCCACACCTATTTCCTGAATGGTATTGCCTAGGTTTCCTTCCAGGGTTTTTATGGTTTTAGGTCTAACATTTAAGTCCTTAATCCATCTTGAATTACTTTTTGTATAAGGTGTAAGGAAGGGATCCAGATTCAGCTTTCTACTTATGGCTAGCCAGTTTTCCCATCACCATTTATTAAATAGGGAATCCTTTCCCCATTTCTTGTTTGTCAAAGATCAGATGGTTGTAGATGTGTGGTATTATTTCCAAGGGTTCTATTCTATTCCATTGGTGTATATCTCTGTTTTGGTACCAGTACCATGCTGTTTTAGTTACTGTAGCCTTGTAGTATAGTTTGAAGTCAGGTAGCATGATGGCTCCAGCTTTGTTCTTTTGGCTTAGGATTGTCTTGGCAATGTGGGCTCTTTTTTGGTTCCATATGAACTTTAAAGTAGTTTTTTCCAATTCTGTGAAGAAAGTCATTGGTAGTTTGATGGGGATGGCATTGAATCTATAAATTACCTTGGGAAGTATGGCCATTTTCACAATATTGATTATTCCTATCCATGAGCATGGAATGTTCTTCCATTTGTTTGTGTCCTCTTTTATTTCACTGAGCAGTGGTTTGTAGTTCTCCTTGAAGAGGTCCTTAACATCCCTTGTAAATTGGATTCCCAGGTATTTTATTCTCTTTGAAGCAATTGTGAATGGGAGTTTACTCATGATTTGGCTCTCTGTTTGTCTGTTATTGGTGTATAGGAATGCTTGTGATTTTTGCACATTGATTTTGTATTCTGAGACTTGGCTGAAGTTCCTTATCAGCTTAAGGAGATTTTGGGCTGAGACGATGGGGTTTTCTAAATATACAATCATGTCATCTGCAAACAGGGACAATTTGACTTCCTCTTTTCCTAATTGAATACCCTTTATTTCTTTCTCCTGCCTGATTGCCTGGCCAGAATTTCCAACACTATGTTGAATAGGAGTGGTGAGAGAGGGTATCCCTGTCTTGTGCCAGTTTTCAAAGGGAATGCTTCCGGGTTTTGCCCATTCAGTATGATATTGGCTGTGGGTTTGTCATAAATAGTTCTTATTGTTTTGAGATAAGTCCCATCAATCCCTAGTTTATTGAGAATATTTCACATGAAGGGCTGTTGAATTTTATTGAAGGCCTTTTCTGCATCTATTGAGATAATCATGTAGTTTTTGTCTTTGATTCTATTTATATGCTGGATTAAGTTTATTGATTTGCGTATGTTGAACCAGCCTTGCATCCCAGGGATGAGGCCAACTTGATCGTGGTGAATAAGCTTTTTGATCTGCTGCTGGAGTCAGTTTGCCAATATTTTACTGAGGATTTTTGCATCAATGTTCATCAGGGATATTGGTCTAAAATTCTCTTTTTGTGTTGTGTCTCTGCCAGGCTTTCATATCAAGATGATGTTGGCCTCATTAAATGAATTAGGGAGGATTCCCCCTTTTTTATTGATTGGAATAGTTTCAGAAGCAACGGTATCAGCTGTCTTTGTACTTCTGGTAGAATTCGGCTGTGAATCTGTCTGGTCCTGGACTTTTTTTGGTTGGTAGGCTATTAATTATTGCCTCAATTTCAGAGCCTGTTATTGGTCTATTCAGGGATTTGACTTCTTCCTGGTTTAGTCTTGGGAGGGTGTATGTGTCTAGGAGTTTATCCATTTCTTCTTGATTTTCTAGTTTATTTGCATAGAGGTGTTTATAGTATTCTCTGATGGTAGTTTGCATTTCTGTGGGATCAGAGGTGATATCTCCCTTTATCATTTTTTATTGTGCCTATTTGATTCTTCTCTCTTTTCTTTATTAATCTTCCTAGTGGTCTATCAGTTTTGTTGATGTTTTCAAAAAACCAGCTCCTGGATTCATTGATTTTTTGAAGAGTTTTTTTATGTCTCTATCTTCTTCAGTTCTGCTCTGATCTTAGTTATTTCTTGCCTCCTGCTTGCTTTTGAATGTGTGTTTGCTCTTGTTTCTCTAGTTCTTTTAATTGTGATGTTAGGGTGTCAATTTTAGATCTTTCCTGCTTTCTCTTGTGGGCATTTAGTGCTATAAATTTCCTTCTACACACTGCTTTAAATGTGTCCCAGAGATTCTGGTATATTGTGTCTTTGTTCTCACTGGTTTCAAAGAACATCTTTATTTCTGCCTTCATTTTGTTATGCACCCAGTAGTCATTCAGGAGCAGGTTGTTCAGTTTCCATGTAGTTGAGTGGTTTTAATTGAGTTTCTTAATCCTGAGTTCTAGTTTGAGTGCACTGTGGTCTGAGAGACAGTTTGTTATAATTTCTGTTCATTTACATTTGCTGAGGAGTACTTTACTTCCAACTATGTGGTCAATTTTGGAATAAGTGTGATGTAGTGCTGAGAAGAATGTATATTCTGTTGATTTGGGGTGGAGGGTTCTGTAGATGTCTATTAGGTCTGCTTGGTGCAGAGTTGAGTTCAATTCCTGGATATCCTTGTTAACTTTCTGTCTCGTTGATCTGTCTACTGTTGACAGTGGGGTGTTAAAATCTCCCATTATTATTGTGTGGGTCCCTAAGACTCTTTGTAAGTCTCTAAGGATTTGCTTTATGTATCTGGGTGCTCCTGCATTGGGTGCATATATATTTAGGATAGTTAGCTCTTCTTGTTGAATTGATCCCTTTACCACTATGTAATGGCCTTCTTCATCTCTTTGGATCTTTGTTGGCTGAAGTTCTGTTTTACCAGAGACTAGGATTGCAACCCCTACATTTTTTTTGTTTTCCATTTGCTTGGTAGATCTTCCTCCATCCCTTTATTTTGAGCCTGTGTGTGTCTCTGCACGTGAGATGGGTCTTCTGAATATAGCACACTGATGAGTCTTGACTCTTTATCCAATTTGCCAGTCTGTGTCTTTTAATTGGAGCTTTTAGCCCATTTACATTTAAGGTTAATATTGTTATGTGTGAACTTGATCTTGTCATCATGATGTTAGCTGGTTATTTTGCTCGTTAGTTGATGCAGTTTCTTCCTAGCATTGACGGTCTTTTCATTTTGGCATGTTTTTGCAGTGCCTGGTACTGGTTGTTCCTTTCCATGTTTAGAGCTTCCTTCAGGAGCTCTTGTAGGGCAGGGCTCATGGTCACAAAATCTTCCAGCCTTTGCTTGTCTGTGAAGGATTTTATTTCTCCTTCACTTATGAAACATAGTTTGGCTGGATATTAAATTCTGGGTTGAAAATTATTTTCTTTAAGAATATTTAATGTTGGCCCCCACTCTCTTTTGGCTTGTAGAGTTTCTGCCAAGAGATCCACTGTTAGTCTGATGGGCTTCCCTTTGTGGGCAATCTGACCTTTCTCTCTGACTGCCCTTAACATTTTTCCTTCATTTCAGCTTCAGTGAATTTGACAATTATGTGTCCTGGAGTTGCTCTTCTCGAGGAGTATCTTTGTGGCATTCTCTGTATTTCCTGAATTTGAATGTTGGCCTTCCTCTGTAGGTTGGGGAAGTTCTCCTGGATAATATCCTGAAGAGTGTTTTCCAACTTGGTTCCATTCTCCCCGTCACTTTCAGGTACACCAATCAGACGTAGATTTGGTTTTTTCACATAGTCCCATATTTCTTGGAGGCTTTGTTCATTTCTTTTTACTCTTTTTTCTCTAAACTTCTCTTCTCACTTCATTTCGTTCATTTGATCTTCAATCACTGATACCCTTTCTTCCAGTTGATCAAGTCAGCTACTGAAGCTTGTGCATTCGTCACATAGTTCTCATGCCATGGTTTTCAGCTCCATCAGGTCATTTAAGGACTTCTCTATACTGTTTATTCTAGTTAGCCATTCATCTAATCTTTTTTCAAGGATTTTAGCTTCTTTGCAATGGGTTTGAACATCCTCCTTTAGCTTAGAGAAGTTTGTTATTAGTGATCGTCTGAAGTCTTCTTCTCTCAACTAATCAAAGTCATTCTCCGTCCAGCTTTGTTCCGTTGCTGGCAAGGAGTTGCTTTCCTTTGGGGGAGAAGAGGCACTCTGATTTTTAGAATTTTCAGTTTTTCTGCTCTGGTTTCTCCCCATCTTTGTGGTTTTATCTACCTTTGGTCTTTGATGATGGTGACATACAGATGGGGTTTTGGTGTGGACGTCCTTTCTGTTTGTTAGTTTTCCTTCTAACAGTTAGGATCCTCAGTGGCAGGTCTGTTGGAGTTTGCTGGGGGTCCACTCCAGACCCTGTTTACCTTGGTATCACCAGTGGAGGCTGCAGAACAGCAAATATTGCAGAACAGCATATGTTGCTGTCTGATCCTTCCTCTGGAAGCTTCGTCTCAGGGTGTCACCCGGCTGTATGAGGTGTCAGTCAGCCCCTACTGGGAAATGTCTCCCAGTTAGGCTACTCAGGGGTCAGGGACCCACTTGAAGAGGCAGTCTGTCCATTCTCAGATCTCAAACTCCATGCTGGGAGAACCACTACTCTCTTCGAAGCTGTCAGACAGGGACATTTAAGTCTGCAGAAGTTTCTGCTGCCTTTTGTTCAGCTATACCCTGCCCCAGAGGTGGAGTCTACAGAGGCAGGCTGGCCTCCTTGAGCTGTGTTGGGCTCCACCCAGTTCGTGCTTCCTGGCCACTTTTTTTACCTACTCAAGCCTCAGCAATGGTGGATGCCCCTCCCCCCCAGCCTCACTGTAGCCTTGCAGTTTGATCTCCTACTGCTGTGCTAGCAGTGAACGAGGCTTCATGGGCTTGGGACTCTCTGAGCCAGGTGCAGAATATAATCTCCTGGTGTGCCGTTTGCTAAGGCCATTGGAAAAGCGCATTATTAGGGTGGGAGTGTCCTGATTTTCCAGTTACCATCTGTCATAGTTTCCCTTTGCTAAGAAAGGGAATTCCCCAATCCCTTATGCTTCCCAGGTGAGGCAATGCCCCACCCTGCTCTGTGGGCTGCACTCACTGTCCGACAAGCCCCAGTGAGATGAACCTGGTACCTCAGTTGGAAATGCAGAAATCACCCATCTTCTGCATCGCTCATGCTGGGAGTTGCAGACTGGAGCTGTTCCCATTTGCCCATCTTGGAACCTCCCAATCTGTTTTAGCTTTTTTGCTTAGTCTACAATCCATATTGATTTTGGCATGTGGCATAAGATTAAACAAGGAGGTTCATTTATTTTCCATACATTTATTTAAGTGTTCCTGATATTTTGGTGAAAATACTTTCTTTCTTCTATTTCCTTTCCGTAGTGTCTTTGTCAAAAAAATCCATTGACATATAGTTTGGATCTATTTATGAACTCAGCATTATGTTCCATTGGTATCTTTGTTTATGCCAATACTGTAGATTCTTGATTGGTACAGCTTTATAACAAGCCTTGAAGTCTGGTATGTTAATGTTTTCATTATTCTTTTATCAGTATTATTTGGCAATTTTAAGCACTGTGTATATGCATAGAAAGTCAGTTCAGCAATTTCTACAAAGAAAATCTGTGACATTTTTACTGGGGTTGGGTTGAATTGACAGATACATTTGGGAAGAATTAATTTCTTAATAATATTGAAGCTTCTATTGCATGAACATGGCATATATATTTCCATTTGTTTAAATCTTCTGTAGTTATTCTCAGCCATGTTTCAATGTTTTTAGTGTAGGTGTCTTGAAATGATTTGTTAAATTTATTACTATATTGTTTGTGTTTTTTGCTATTTTGGCAAATAAAATATTTAAAATCATTGTTTATTTCTAATCACTGTTGCAAAGATTTGTTAGGATTGTCTACAATATGATCATGTTGATGAAATAGACACTTCTACCACATTTCAATATTTATACATTTTATTTGTATTTTTTTCCGCTTTACTTCAGTTGGTAAAACTTCCAATGCAAGGTTGAATAAAAGTGGTAAAAATCGACACATTTGTCTATTTTCATGGGAAAGCACTCCATTTTTCTAAGCGGCAAGAATTCACTGCTTACACATCTCACTGATAAGTAAAATATTAGGTGTAGAGTTTTCCTTCCTTCCTTCCTTCCTTCCTTCCTTCCTTCCTTCCTTCCTTCCTTCCTTCCTTCCTTCCTTCCTTCCTTCCTTTCCTTCTTTCTTTCTTTCTTTCTTTCTTTCTTTCTTTCTTTCTTTCTTTCTTTCTTTCTTTCTTTCTTTCTTTCTTTCTTTCTTTCTTTCTTTCCTTTTTGTTTTGTTTTGTTTTGTTTTGACAGAGTTTTACTCTTGTTGCCCAGGCTAGAGTGTGGAATGCAGTGGCTTGATCTCAGCTCACTGCAACCTCTGCCTCCCGGGTTCAAGCAATTCTCCTGTCTCAGCCTCCCTGGTAGCTGGGATTACAGGCACCTACCACCACGCCCAGCTAATTTTTTGTATTTTTAGTACAGATGGGGTTTCACTATGTTGGCCAGGTGGTCTTGAACTCCTGACCTCAGGTGATCCACTGCCTCAGGCTCACAAAGTGCTGGGATTACAGGCGTGAGCCTCCACACCTGACTAGATGTAGGGTTTTCTTAAACATCCTTAACAACTTGAGAAAGTTACTTTCTATTCCTAGTTTACTGAGAGTTTTTCTCACGAATGGCTGGTGAGTTTTGTCAGATCCTTTTCTGCATCTATTGAGGTGATCTTAGGCTTTCCTTTATTCTTTTAAAGGTAATATGGCCAATTAATTGATTACTTTTCAGATGTTAAATGAATCTTACTTTTCTGAGATAATCTCCACATGTTTAAAAAGTTAAGTATTTATTACTTTTTTCTCTATTGCTTGATTTTATTGATCATATTTTGCTAATGATTTTTTGCTTCTGTGTTCATGAGGGATACTTTCTTGTAATTTTTTATATAGAATTAATATTGTAACACTTTATATAAAATGTTCTGGCCAGGTATGGTTGCTCCTGCCTGTAATCCCAGCACGTTGAGATGCCAAAATGGGCGAATCATGAGGTCAGGAGATTGAGACCATCCTGGCTAACACAGTGAAACCCCGTCTGCACTAAAAATGAAAAAAAAAAAAAAAAAAAAAAAATTCGCCAGACGTGGTGGCTGGTGTCTGTAGTCCCAGCAAGTCGGGAGGCTGAGGCAGGAGAATGGCGTGAACCCGGGAGGTGGACCTTCGGTGAACCAAGATCGCACCACTGCACTCCAGCCTGGGTGACAGAGCGAGACTCCATCTCAAAAAATTCTAATCTTTTCACATATTTCACACTTAACTATGTTATAAATCCCCACTTTAAACAATCAGTTGTCTTTTTAAAAAATTTACCACAGCAACAGAAAACCAAATACTGCATGTTCTCACTTATAGGTGGGAACTAAACATTGAGTTCATAGGAACACAAAGAAGGGGACAACAGACACTGGAGGGTGGAGGGTAGGAGGAGGATGAGGATCAAATAACTACCTACAGCGTACTATGCTTATTACCTGGATGATGAAATAATCTGTATACCAAACCCCTGTGATTTACAATTTATTTATATAACAAACCTGTATATATACCCCTGAACCTCAAATAAATATGAAAAAAAATTAAGGACAAAAAAGATAGTCTTTCGTATTTACCCACATTTATTCATATCTAGTGACCATCATTCCCAGAACCAAATTTCGATCTGCTATTTTTCCCATTCGGCCTAAAGAACTTCCATTAACATTTCTTGTAGTGTAGTTCTGGTGGTAACAGCTTTTTTAGGTTTTTGTTTATCTTAAAATTCTTTACTTCATTTTAATTTCTGGCAGATAGTTTCACTTTCTGTAGAATAATGGGCTTTTATTTCTTTATTTTATCTGGCCACCTTCTTCTGGCCTGAATTATTTCTGGTAAGACGTTAGTCTCATGTATATAGTAAATAATTTTCTTCTTGTTGTTTCCAGAGCTTTTTGTTATTGCTGTTGTTTTCAGCAGCATGACTAAGATATGCTTAAGTATGAACTTACTTTATATTTATCCTTTTGATGTTCACTAACATTTTATGAGGTAACATTAGGGTCTGTAAGTTAATATTTTTCACCAACTTTGGGAATTTTTTGGCCATTGTTTCTTCAAATATTTGCTCTGTTTCATTCTGTCTATTTTTTCCTTCTGATTCTCCCATTATATAAATATTTAGACTACTTGATATTATCCCATATTATAGTCAGACTCAGTTCATTTTTCCTTTCAGTTCTCTAGTGTTCAAATTGGATAATTTCTACTAATGTGCTTCGAGTTAACAACTCTTTCTTCTGACATCTGCAATTTTCTTTTAAACATATCCAGTGAATTTTTTATATTAGAATATGTACTTTTCAATTATAAAATGTCTAAATGATTCTTTTTATAGTTTTCCTTTTTGTCTGCTCATGTTCTCTGTTTATTCCTTATGACCACATTTTTCCTTTAAATTGCTCAACATATTTATAATAGCGCCTCCAAAGTCCTTTTGTGTTTATTCTAACAATCCGTTCATGTCCAGATCTATTTCTACATACTGCTTTAATCTATTAACTATGAATCACATTTTCCTATTTCTTTGCATATCATATAATTTTTATGTGACATGAATATGTTTAATATTGGGAATACTTCAATCCTGGAAATCTATTCTCTAGAAGTTAATACAGCATTATGAAAGGTGATATATACAAGAACGTTTACTGCAACATGGGTGTAAAGTATCTGGAATCAACTTGAACATCCATCAATAGGTGATTGGAAGAAAAAATAATGAAACATGCCTACTATGACATATTAGTATGCAATTCAGAGGCTTGTAATATATTCACAAACTTGTACAATCATCACCATTATTGAATTTTAGAACATTTTCATCACCTTAAAAAAGCTACATACCCATTAGTTAGTTGTTGCTCCCATTTACCCTAATCCCTGCTGCCTGGCAACCACTCATCTGCTTTCTGTCTCTATGGATTTGCCTATTTTGAACATTTCATATAAATGTAGCAATATGATATGTAACCTTTTGTGATTGGCTTTGTTCACTTAATATAATGTTTTCAAGGTTTATTCATGTTGTAGATTGTAGCAATACTTCATTCCTTTTTATGGGTGAATAACATTTTATTGGATGGATATTGTTTATTCATTCATCAGGTGATAGACATTTTGAATTGTTTTTAATTTTTAGTATTATGAATAATATTCTATAAGCATTCATGTGGAAATACATTTTAATTCTCTTAGATATATATCCGAAGAAATTAGCAAAATTGCCAGGTCATATGGTAACTCTAACCTAAACTTTTTGGGAAACAGCTAAATTATTTTCCAAAGTGACTGCATCATTTTATATTCTCAAAATAAAGAATAAGCATTCCAATTTTTCCACGTCCTTGCCAAAAAATGGTATTGGGTTTCTTTCTGATTATAGCCATCTTAGTATGTGTGAAGTGGTGTCTCATTTTAGTTTTGATTTGCCTTTCTCCTAAAATTAGCCAGTTATGCTGACCATCTTTTATATGCTTATTGGCCTTTTGTCTATCTTCTTTGTTAATATGTCATTTTTAGTGAGTTATCTATTTTGTTTGTTGTGGAGTTATAAGAATCCTTTATATATATTAGATACAAATCATGATCAGATATCTGGGTTGCAAATGTCCTCTTCCATTCTATAAGTTGTCCTTTTACTTGATGATATTGTTTGCAGTATGAAAGTTGCTAATTTTGATAAAAGTTTAATGAACATTTTTTTTTCTTATTGTTATTGTTTATGCTTTTGGTGTCATATCTAAGAAATCATTGCTTAATAATAGGTCATGAAGATTTACTTCTAAATTTTCTTCTAACAGTTCATAGTTTTAGCTCTACATTTAGGCCTATGACCTATCTTAATTTTTAAATATGTTATTAAGTAAGGGTTCAATTCCATTCTTTCATATGTTGATATTCACTTGTCCAAGCACCATTTGTTGAAAAGGCTTCTTACCTTAATAAAATTGTCTAGTAGTCTTGTTGAAAATGAATTTAACATAAATGTAATGATTTACCGTTGGAATTTCAATTTGATTCCATTGATGTATATAGCTATCCTTATGCCAGTACCAAACTATCTTGCTTGCTTTTGCTTTGTAGTAAGTTTTAAGATTTGGAAGTTTGTGTTCTCCAACTTTGTTTTTTTTTCTAGTTAAGATTGTGTGGCACATGGTCTCTTGCATTTTCGTATAAAATTTATAGTCAATTTGTCACTTTCTACAAAATAGGTAGCTGGGATTTTGATATGGATTGCATTACATTTGTAGATTAATTTGGTGAGTATTGCCATCTTAACGATATTTTCTTCTAATCTATGAATATAAATGTGTTTTCATTTAGTTAGTACTTCTTTAATTTCTTTCAACAATGTTTTATAGCTTTCAGTGTACAAGTTTCACACTTTATTAAATTTATTCTTAAGTATTTTATTCTTTTTGATGTTATTATAAATAGAATTTTCCTAATTTTATTTTCTGATTGTTCATTAGTAGTGTTTAGAAATATAATTGAGTTTTGTATATTGATCTTGTATTCTGCAATCTTATTTGTTCTAACAGTTGTGTGTGTGTGTGTGTGTGTATTTTATAAGATTTTCTAAATACAAGATTATGTATTCATTAACAGAATTTACTTCTTGTGTTCTAATCTAGATGCCATTAATATCTTTTTCTTGTCTTATTTCCCTGGTTAGATCTTTCAGTACAGTATTGAAAAGAAGTAGCAAGAGCAAGCATCCTTGCCGCCTTCTTGACCTGAAGGTAAAAGCATCTAAAGTAACTGTTAAGAATGATGATAGGTGTGGGGTCTTTTGAGGTGGTGTTTATCAGGCTGAAGTTCCTTTCTATTTGAAGTTTACTGAGTGTTTTTATCATGAAACACTTTGGCTTTTTCCATGTGATTACAGCATCTATAGAGATGATTGTATAGTTTTAAAAATTAATATGATATATTACATTAATTTTTTATGTTGGTCCAGCCTTGCATCACTGGGATAAGTTTCACTTATTCCGAGTACATAATCCAAAAATCTAAATATGTTGTGTGATTTGGCTTCTAGTATTTTGTTGAGGATTGTTGTGCTTATGCTCATATGGGATATGGCTGGTCAATATTTGTGTCTGTGTTCTTTTCTCATAATATTTTTGTCTGGCATTAATATCAGGGTAATTCTAGCTTCCTAAAGTGCGTTGAGAAGTATTCCCTTCTCTTCTGTTTGTTGGAACAGTTTGTTAAGGATCGATGTAACACTCCATTGAACATTTGGCAAAATTCACCAGTGAAAACTATCTGGACTCAGGCTTTTTTTGGCGGGAAGTTTTTTTTTTTTTTAAATTGCAAATTCAATTTTTACTTATTATGGGTATATTGAGATAGTCTACTACTTCTTGAGTCAGTTTTGGGAGTTTGTTACTTCCTAGGAATTTTCAATTTCACCTAGGTTATCTAGTTTGCTGGTGTTTAATTTTATTCTATTCCTTATGCTCCTTTTTTATTTCTAAAAGATCCATGGTGATATCCTCTCTTCATTCCTACTTCTAATAATTTGTGTCTTTCCTCTTTTTTTCTTGGTTGGCCTAGCTAAAGATTTGTCAATTCTGTTGATTTTTTCAAAGAAATAACTTTTGGGTTTATTGATTTTTATCTGTTATTTTTCTCTTCTTTGTTATTTGCCTTTTCTGATAACTTCAGGTTTAATTTGCTATTCTTTATCTAGTTTCTTAAAGAGGAGCTTAAATTAGCAATTTGGGAAATCTTCTATTTTACCATAGACATTTACAATATAAATTTGTCTTTAAATATTGTTTTAGGCTGGGCACGGTGGCTCAAGCCTGTAATCCCAGCACTTTGGGAGGCCGAGACGGGCGGATCACGAGGTCAAGAGATCGAGACCATCCTGGTTAACACGGTGAAACCCCGTCTCTACTAAAAAATACAAAAAACTAGCCGGGCGAGGTGGCGGGCACCTGTAGTCCCAGCTACTCGGGAGGCTGAGGCCGGAGAATGGCGTGAACCCGGGAGGCGGAGCTTGCAGTGAGCTGAGATCCGGCCACTGCACTCCAGCCTGGGCGACAGAGCTACACTCCGCCTCAAAAAAAAAAAAAAAAAAAAAAAAAAAAATATTGTTTTAGCTGCCCTCATTAATTTCAGTTTGGTTTGTTTTGATTTTCAGTCATCCTTAAAGTATTTTCTAATTTCTCTTATGATATCTTCTTGACTTATTGGTTATTTAAGAGTAAGTTGTTTAATTTCCAAATATTTGTGATTCTCCACATTGACTTGTTATTGATTTCTAATTTCATTTTATTTTTTATCAGAAAAACACTTTGTATTATTTTAATTTTTTAAGTTTCTTGAGGTGTGTTTTATGACCTAACCTATAACTTATCCTAGGGAATGTCCTATAGGCATTTGAGAAGAATGTGTATCCTGCCCATGGATTTTCTACTATTCCATAATTCACCTCAGATACAGATCCTACATTCCTTAACACATAAGACCAGCCCCAGCTTGAATTGTCTATTTATTGGTTATTTCTTTCTAGAATCTATCCTCCTTCTGGTAATGGTATCCTAATTTTTGTTTTCATGGTTTAACTCATTTATTCTGCCTCCAGTGATAAGATATGATTCTGATTTAGGCAAATATGGCATTAAAACCAAGAGTTAGGGTAACTGATTGATTTAGAAATGGCCATGTAACTCCAACCAGGTCAATGATATTCAATTTGTGGGCCTTAATTAAAGCTACTAATTAGGAAGCACAAACTTTCTGTACCTGGAGCTACATTAGTAGAATAAAAGTTGATAGAATGTTGGCAATAGTAAGAAAATACCCAGCCAGAGATGAAGGTCACATATTGGGAAGAAGAGAGACGAGAAGCTGATTCCCAATGATGCTGGCTGAGAACCTGAATCAAGCCAGGTTAGGACCTAGAACTAGTTCCAAGTGGGCTTCCGTAACGTGAGGTAATGAATTCCCTTTATTTTTGCTTAAGCTCACTCAACTTGGATTATAACATATTACCTCCAAAGGCTTTCTTGTTTCAATTGCCACCCCACTATCCCTCTTTTTTTTTTGGAAATAATGTTGAAGAGATTCTTACATAGCTCTGAATTTGAACTAGGTAATATTATTGTCCTTTCCTACTCTAAGCTTCTGTGATCTTTGCCCATAGCTTACGATAGTCTCTGAAATAGCTTTCAGAGTCTGATACAGCATTCAGACCTTCCATTTCTCTGTTAATTTCTCATGGATACAGTTTCCCAACTGCAAAATACAGACCATTTATAGTAAATATCTTAAGACTGATTTTTTGGGAATCTAGAGAGAGAGATTTAATGTAAACCATTTAGTCCAGTATCTGATACAAAATAAGTGGCCAACATATGCCAACTTTATCATTTAATTCAGGTAAGTCCTACCTGAAATATAGTTCAAAAATGTAGTGGTTACTTCAGTGCCTAAAAATATTGTATGTTATACTTTAGGCCATATTATTTACAATCTCTATATAACCTGCTTATATGTTCATTTATCAAGTTGGGAACTTAATAAGCATTTTATACTTGTATAAATAAACTTTTTTGCGTGATTTTCTTCATTTTGTCTCTCTGTATAAGACCACTCTAATATCTATCGCTGTACTATACTACATTATGATATCAATACGTATCCAGTTAATGCTAATATATATTTTAACAGAATTATATAAATAATTTCTAAATTTAATATTGCTAAGACTGTAGAAGAAACAAAAACAAAAAATAATAATCCCTCATATGATGTTTCCTCCCACATAGTCCATCTTTAAGTACCTACAAATGATATTTCAAAATTATCTGACTTGGGCATATTTTATAATTTGTTTAGTAAATGCAGACATGTCCTAAAGAACCTATTCTAAATATCTTAAAAATACATCAGAATTTTGTTATAGATCAATGTCCTTGGAAGACAATTCAGAATCATCTTCTAATAAATAAGTAATTTAAATTCAATTCTAAATCAAATTATACATAAATTCTTTGACTCTTCTGCACTATGGTAGCAATATATTTTTGTTATTTAAAAAGGATGCTAAACATTTGATGTCAAGGTATACATGGCCAATTAGTTGATATTCAATTTGAGAGCAATATGTAAAATTCACTAAGGCAATTATAAAATCTTTCAATGGGAAGAGAAACTCTCAGTGAGGCTTACCAGGTTTCCAACAGACAGTACACTGCTGAACTGCTCCGTCATGGGATAGTGCTCCATAGCCATGAAGAGTGTATTTAAGACAATGCAGATGGTGATGGCCAGGTCAACAAATGGGTCCATTACAACCAGGTTGACAAGGTGTTTCACCTTTAACCATGGTTTACAACAGTCCCAAATCAAACACATATTAGCAAATTTATACCAGCATGGTGGGCATTTCTGTCTGGATTCTTCAAGTTCTGGAAGAAAAAAAGTTAGAATCCTCATGAAAACTGCTTAGTTTCTGTTAAGCAGTCTTTGGTTTAAATTAAAGCAATTTTAAAAATCTAAAGTTGTTAAAAGATATGATGGGTTAATCTGCTGGAGGAACAGGAAAAATTTTACAGTGGGTTTGCTGTCATAGAAAGGATCAGTACAGAAAGACTAGTAAGCTTTCCAAATGTATCCTGGCTAAACATAGCTTCCAAGATTCTATCAGAAAAACTAAATTGTCTGATACTTATCTTCAAGGCTGCTAGAAACTAATGGTTAGAACTTGCACTGAGTACACTTAAAGCTCACCCATGTTCCAGATAGAGCAAGAAGTATATATGTTATCATAGATATCTCAGGAGATGTCCTAAGGACCTTAATCAGTCACACTGAATGCCAGTTTCTTGGATTAGATATGTTTTGGTGATCTTCTAATTAGATAATTTTGTCAGTGTCACCAATCTTAGTTTAAAAGTCTCAAATTTTATTAGATTATAGGCTTGCATATTAGACATAACAAAGTTCCATCTCTCTACATTTCTCATTTAAGTAGAGGGCATAAAAGAAGAGAAAATACTCCAGCCTAAGGAACTGGAGTCCTCACTGTTATTACAAATCAACATTTCACAAAGTGGAACTCATTTATTATTGGAAAAATACAAAAGGTTTAACTGAAATATGCATATAATTCATACATTTTCATGGTATACATTTATTTTAATGTATTGAAATATATAACTCTCAATCAAACCTATGACATAAAATTTTATATTAAAATGCATTTATCCAAGGAAAATGTACAATGATGTCAAGAAGAATTTCAACCAAATATTGGGAGAGAAGACAGAAATGCACAGACCTTTAAGGTGATACCCAAAGTACTGAAATTTGGTAAATATTGGCAAAGAAATTTGGGGAATTAGGAAGTGAAAAATTGTCTGCCATCTTCCTTTGGCAAGATAATCTCTTCATCAACTTATGAGTGGAAAAATACGCAGAATGTGTTGTTTTCTGTCAATATCATTGCTGTACACCCTATTACCTGTTCTGCCAAAATGTGGCCACCACCTCTTAGCACTGAAATAGAGGGAAGGTTTCTTCTTTTTAAATCCATGGCATAGTTGACTCTAGTCAGTCACTTTAATACTATTGTGGCAACTGGAACATCTGTCCACATCCGGCACAGTTTACTATGAACTAAACCTTGTAAGGGTGTGACCAGCCTATGAAAGGACAATCACAACAACAGATAATAATTTTTCTTCTACTAATCAACATTTGCCACAAATCAATTCTATAATTCTATTTTCCAAAGTAAATTAATTTGTTGCTCATTGTTTTTAAAATTTCCACTAAAAGTAGATTTGTCAGTTGTCTCTTTGGATATTGAAATTCTTCAAGTGCACAGTTTGTTTCCATTTATCTTAGTACATAACTTTGTAAACAATAAATAATATTTGATTTATAATTCAAGAAAAAATATAGTTATTATGCACTAATTATTTTGTAAATACTTCTGAACTCCCAAATAACCTTATATTTACATTGAAGATTAAAAGGAGATATTATTATTTACAGTAAATAACAAAAGAGAAATTAAAAAATTTAATTTTGTCTGTATACTGTCATAATATGACTTTTTCTTTCCATGCCAACTGTCAAATAGCAAATAAAGAGAAGCAAACAGGAACTGGATAGAAAAAAAATAAACTGCAGAAAAGTTTAAAAAATGAAATTCAGCAGGTGTGACTCATCTTGACAGTAGGAATAACCGGAGCAAAGTTGTTTAAGTTCTAAAATAAAATCATTCAATTATTCATTCCAAAAAAGGGGGGGGGTGGCGAATCTCACACTTTAAAACAAAGCAAAGCATTTAGGAGAGAACTGCAGCCACATCTCCATTATTCCTGCATGGGTTATCCACACTTAGAATCACTTACAATAAGTCTGTGTCTTTTGCTGGCTCACCTTGATTCTTTAGGTGCTTCTAACTCACCCTCCCACCATCCTTTACAAAGGTGTGACCAGAAAACATTTCTATGTGATTTTGCACTTTTAAAAATTTGAAAAGCAAATCGTTCATTTTTGCTTATTCATTACTGCTTCACTAAGCATGAGGCTATCCATTACCCTGGACAACAGAGACATGGCTGTAGTTAAAAAGAAGGAAAACAAAAATTGCCAACTGGATCAACAAGCCTGGTTCATAAAAAGGGAAGGCGAACTAAGCAATGATCAGACATAGAAGAAAGGATCCCCAAGGAAAGAGATTATGTCAACCAAGAAAACTTTGCACCATTATCAGAAACCAAAAAAAAAAAAAAAAAAAAGGACTATCTTAAGTCACCTTGAGTATGCATGTACATGATATTGCCAACAACCAACCTTGACCAATGTCACACTCATCGTGTCTACATACAATTGAATAAAGAAAAGTCAGTTTTCATTCTAGATAACTGATAAAAGCAGAATAAAAACTTGGCCATCATTTCTCACAAATATACAAAGTCGAAAGCTCTGCAGATAATAAAACGAAAACACTCTCAGTCTTCAGCTTCCTAGGTTGCACTTATTCCTAGAATATCCTTTCCATCCTAAGCAACTCCATGTCACATAGTTTCATGGAGAGATGTGTGGGTGCATTTATTTTGAACTCCAAATCTTAACTAGTTGGCAAGTCCAAACTTGTGGATATTTGAGGTTTTGTAAGTAATGCCTTATTTAGCTCAAACTTAATGCTATGAGAAGTGCAAAGCATGACTGTTGATTGAGACTTACCCTGTCTCCTTCTCTACTTCCTGCTTTAGGGAGCAGACATGCTGCTGACATCGGTAGCAGAACCACTGGCAGCTTCCTTTCAGTGGTTTTGCTATGGCAAGGAGCGGAAGGCCAGACAATCTTCAAAAGATTTACCTGGAGGGACAGGGAGGAGCAAGCTACTGGCAGCTGGGGGGAAGAGGGAGTGCAAGCTAACGCAGGCGAGGTTGGGGAAGAACGTACTAGAGTTTAATATTCCATTGAAATCAGTGAAAAGGTTTCTGATACTGCATTAGGACATTATGAAAATTGGGTCTTGTAATGCTGACTTGTCTGTGATGTACACAGTCATCTACACTGTGAGTTTTTTCTAGCTGTGACTTTTCGTATTGGTATTAATAATATTATGGGATCTTTGCATACAGACTGGAAAAGAATTATTCCAGGAGTCTATCCAATCTCAAGAGAAAATCTAATTATTAATAAGAAAGGGATGTGTATGCTTGCTCTCTTTTGCTTTCATTCACCTTTTCTCTTCTCCTTTGACACATCTACACACACACACACACACACACACACTCACACACATCCCTGGGAAGGGATACAAGGGAGAAGGTTTGTGAAGAGATAGGGAGAGGAGAGAATAGAAGGGCGAGGAAGGGGGATAGAATGCATTTTACATGAAAATGTTTTCCAAGTAGTTGAAGCTGATAGTTGTTTGAATTCTCTTACAGTATGGAAAGGCAAAAACATGTGAATTAACAAAAATAACAACAACAAAACAACTAATAATGATAATATTTATTAACTGTTTTCTGCATGCCAAATACATCAGTGTTTTATCTAAGAAGGCTTATTTAATTCATTCAACAACCTTATGCCTAAACATCATCATCCATACTTTACTGATGAGGAAACTGAAATTCAAAGTCACAAATTAACACATTTAACATATGGCAGAGCCAGAAATTGATCACAGATTAAGTTGTCCCCAAAGTCTTTATTTTGGCATTCTGAGATCCAGAGTGCTAAACATTATGTTAACTATTCATATAAAATCTGCAACTAAAGAGAAAGCTGATATATTGTAAGAATCTAGTCAGAGAAAGGCAAAAGTAAGACTATGAAATTTTAAACACTTTGCTTCAAGAAGTTAATATTAAACCCTAATTCACATTTTTATATTTCTGGTTAAGTCATAGGATTCTATAACTGTGTCTCAAGCAGTTAATACAATCCAAATGGCTTAGCATCATCATAAGGATAAGCATTTATCATTACTCTTTTCAATGTCATGCACACAAGTTTCAGTGTTTAGAATTTAATGTATGAAAGTGGTGTTCAAAATATACCTTAAATTTGCAGCAACTTTCTGGAGGCTAAATATAAAAAATCTGTGGAAGATAATAGAATCCATGAGTTGTGCACGGATTTTACTTTTACTTAGTAAAATGCATAATGATGATACAGTATCAAGTCAGGAAGTATTTTATTGAAATTTATGAAGTGTTTTTTTATCATTACCAAAGCACCAAGTAACTATGATGCAAGACTTTTGACATACCTTCCATGGTGTTGGTCAAAATGCTGGCTATACTCATTGCTCTTTGCCTTGATGTAGGATCTTCCAGTAAATCCATGGAAACATGATAAGAACTGGACCGTCTCTTTCTTATTTCTGTTTCAGTAGTCGTGCCCTAAAAATAGAATTTCAGACGAAATAACCCTATTTTTGAAAGCAACAAAGCCCAAAGCATTCCTATAATGGGTGTTATTTAACTAACTATACACCATGCTTTCTCAGATGTAAAAAGCTCACTAAGATATTGTTGGAATTATAATTATTGGAGGGTATTTGAAAGTCCACCAGATTTTCAGCTTTTAGGAAGGCTTGGGTTTGTCAAGATGGGCTTTCCTATTCCTGCATCCCAGGGATTTGGGCTGGAGGTACCTGGTCTACTACTGGACAGATAGCCTTTTAGCATTTCAGCCAGTCCTACTGAGGACTTCAAACCGAAAATATTGTTTCTTAATTTTCACTCAGGTTGAGTTTTTAGATCTTTATAGACATATATTCAGGTAGTTTAATATATGAAGAAAAAGGTTTGAAAGTTTCCTTCACATGCATCAGTACTAGTTCCCCTAAAATGTGAATTCCAGCTTTCAAACGCCTTCATTCATTAGAGACAGGTAACATTTCCCAACATTCCTAATTACAAAACTAAATTTTAGAACTAATCTATAACTTTGCCCTATATTAAAAAAACAACTTAATCCACAAAACAATCCACCCTTGACACTGAGACTCTAATTTAAGGAGGTAATACCAATGTGGGGGATTATGATTTTTAGTAATGATACAGTGATATGATCATCTCCTACTGCAGAATAAACTCATCAGGATTTCAACATGGGCGAAATTTTATTCCTACTTCAGGAGATCAAACGATGTTAATTATCACAGGGGAAAAAAAGGTAAAACTAAAGAATTTCAAATGCAGTTCTCAGTGTTAATAAATTAAAAAGTTTCATTTATTTGAGGATTTTCCCTATTTATTTGAGAATTTTGAACAATATAATCAAAATATAATAATATGATCAAAATATTATTTATTTTGGTCACATCGTATTATGGTGTGAACAATTAGCAGTATTTTATCTTTTGTAAGCTGAATTATTTTAATGCATACATATTCAAAACCAAAATTTCCACTCAGTGCATATGATTGTCACTAATGGTCATAAACATTCATATATATCATTCTAAAATTAATTTTAAGGTAAAAAAGAAAATTAGTAAGAAAAGAATAACCTCTCTCTAAAAATAAAACTCTTTTAATCAAAAGGGTGCCTCTCAGAATTTAAAATACTTCAGCTTGTCAGAAAGAGGCAAAGGTTTAAGGAGAAAAACAATAGGATCACATGGAGATCATCTGGTCCCTTCTGTTCTACACAGAAGCACATGTACAAACCTAGATTTGT
This sequence comes from Chlorocebus sabaeus, assembly GCF_047675955.1. Lineage (NCBI taxonomy): Eukaryota > Metazoa > Chordata > Mammalia > Primates > Cercopithecidae > Chlorocebus > Chlorocebus sabaeus. The sequence goes on along the minus strand of NC_132913.1, from coordinate 52,638,843 downwards.
CTAATTTTCAAATAGATTCCAAAACTGCTAATGACACTACAAAGAAAATTCTTTCTTAAGTTAAATTGTCTCAATTGAATTTATGTGTAAAGTACAGGAAATTATGTGCTTTCAAGGGTATCATTTGCCCATAGCTATTTATTTTCTATTGTCATTTCCCCTCTGCATTCTCCAAAAGCCTACTTCATTTGTCTGTACCTTCATCTCAACTTTTCAATAGTACAGTGCCCTGCCCCAAAGCACCTAAGATTCTAAGATTAAAGAATGAAGTTGAGGAAGCAGGAAATAAAGGGATCACACGAAGCTTTGCTTCAAGCTGGCCCCAACTTTGCCTTCAGAGATTTGTGCCATCCTCTCTGATAGGACAGGAGATTTATAATAATTATTGATAAATGCTAAATAATTTCTGACAGACTGACAGTCTCTCTGTGTTCACGCATGGCAATTGTAGATTTGCTTTCATTTACCCAATTAACATTTATCAAGATCAGTGATAAACATACTTTGTTATGTATAGAATTATGTGGGATGCTTGTTAAGGAAGAAGATTCCCATACATTTTCTCATCAGTGTTTTGGTCTGAATAGGTCTGGGTAGGCACAGGAATGTCTAGTTTTAAGAAGCATCCCATGAGATTCTGATGTAAGCAGTATGAAAGTGAAATACATTTTGGGAAACACTGGTTAAAATGAAAGTGTTTATGTGTTTATTTCCTTAATCATCTCTTCTTTTCAATTTAAAAAAATTAAAAATAACTCAATGGGAGGCAATATTTCAGTGTTGATAGAATGTAGGTTCAGTAACCAGCATAACTGGGGTCAAATCTTAGCTCCACCATGCACAAGCCTCAGTTTCCTCCTCTGCAAAATTGGGATAATACTACTAACTATCAAAAAGGGTTGCTATGAGGGTTAAATGAGTTAACACATGTAAAGTGTTCTGGACAGTGTCTGGTACATGGTTAGCTACTATCATTTTTTAAGAAGAACTGATGTTCTCTTTTCATTCTTCCTGGTTCCTCTACTATAAAGTTCTACTTTTCCCATGGTTCAGCCTGACTCCAGGATACCTGGACACTCCTCTGATAGAAGGAGAAGAGGCCATGCAAAAAATGTGAAGAAGATAATGGGTATTTTATAATCCAAGATAAGAAGCTCCACCATTAGGTAACTGAAAGCGAACTCCATGTCATTTTAATGTGGCTCAAAGAGCTTGTCCAATGATAATAAATGGAGCTATGTAAAAAAAAAAAAATCATAAGAAGGCCTTTTAAATGCTATAAAAACAATCAAGTGACATTGCCAAAATATTTTTTGCTAGCTCATGAAATTTTATTTAATACCAACATTATGGCTGCATAGTATTCCATGGTGTATATGTGCCACATTTTCTTAATCCAGTCTATCACTGATGGACATTTGGGCTGGTTCCAGCACATGTATCCTAGAACTTAAAGTATAAAAAAAAAAATACCAACATTAAAGGCATCTTACGGCTTATGAAGTAAATTTCAATAATATAGCCCTATAAATGCCTAGTATGTAGTTGAAATCCTTTTCTATGTGATTGATTTTGGGGCACTTTGTTTACAATAAGAGTTTATGACAATAATATAAAAATTGGAATCTGCTCTAAAAATGACAACCCATGATTCCATACCAGGTACTTTTTGAGTGGTTCTTCACTACACAAATTTACAATGGTTGAGATCATTAGAGTGGATGCTAAAAAGGTTACAACACTCTGACCTGCAAAGAGAGGCAATCTTGTACTATGAGATTTAAATCTACTTAGTAATAGTATCTACTGCAAGTGGAAGTATTCAAATCTCCTTTTAAATGAACAACCATCACAAAATCCTTAAGTATTTATTTAATTTACTAGCATTAATTTCCTTGGATTTAATTTAACAATATTAATCAAACATCATGCTTGATAAATTGTTGCTTTGCTTTTTGGCAAGTTTCATACCATAGTAATAATGATAAAAGATTACTTCTAATTATATTCTCTGACAGCCAACCTAAGTTTTTAATTACTTTGTAGAAAAGTCTGAATAAACAATTTTACAAGATAATAGCTTGATTGAACAAACTCCCAGCCTTTGGGCAACAAACTCAACAAATTCTTAGATGTGGAAATGGAAAAACAATCCTGCCTGCACCAGTCACAACTCTCTTCCCATCAGCTGCAATTTTAATTGGCCTCACCTCTGGTAGAAGCTGCCCAGCAGATGTGAGGGTAGAAGGGCCCCCGACCAGGGAGACCACACCGTTGCAGTCCACAGCGCTATGCATCTTCCCATTCATAGGCAGGATGGGGAGCACCCTGGAGGCACGACTGGCCTGGCTGACATTGCTGTGGCGCCGTTCTCCATGTCTGTGCGGCACGAACAGAGAGTCTCTTCGGCTGTCATTGTCCTCAAAGGTGCTGTGCTCATCATCAGCAAAGTCATTCTCAGAGCCAATGTCCTTTGTTCGACCTCTGAAGCTGAAAAGACTAGCTCTACTGTTGCGTCTTGGAGAGAAAAGGGAGCCACGGATGCTCAGTAAGGACTATGAATGACAAGAGAAGAAACAAAAACCAGATGAACAGAATTAAGAGCTGGCATTCTGAAAAACAGAATTTGATTCACTGTGTCATAGTCATTGACTTACTCAAGGATAAGTCATTGGACACGCGGAACCAAGGGCCCCTCTGATGACTGCTGGTGGCATTTTGTTACTTTCTACAAGGTTCGCCTTTTCTATTTCACTCTTGCTTTTTCTCCTTCCTCCATTTTTCATCTTCTGCTCTCTCTTCTTCTACTCTACCCGTACCTCAACATAGCTAGAATTGTCCCCATAATGTTTTGTCCTCTTATTGGCATTAGAAATGATATTTTTGATAGACCCTTCCTTAGAAGTTAATTTCAGTTAACAACCCAATGGAAAACAATTAAACACAAACCTACCTTTAGATCCTCTGAAGTCAAAAATATAGCCAGTAAGAGCTCACTAGTGACCACGCCCTGATGCAAATCTTACCATGGAGGAAATATAATTAATCTTGCTAGTAGGGATGTTTAATTATAGTACAAGGGGCAGCTTCTCCACTTCCCTTTGCATATTTTATGATGGCCTTCATGAATAAATTAAAACAAGCTGAAATAACTGTATGATTTATTCCTCAATTTTCACCATTTTGTCTCTGTCTCAAGATATCTGAGGGCAATATTTACAAAAACTTAAGTTTTCACTAAGAGTCCGATCACAATCATTTAATTTTTTTATATGTATATCAGTACCCTTTTTAGCCTTGAGAAATGCTCCTCAACTCTCAGACCAGGTAATCTGGGAGACACTAACTTCAATTCCTGGATGCAGCAGGAATTGAGGTTAGGGTCTCCCAGTGTCCCAGGCAATGTCCCAGGCCTAGTCAATCAGTGTATTCTATACATAATTTAAAGATGGTCATGAAATCCTGCTTGGTCAATTGAAAGATATCCCTGTCTTTTACAACTGTTGAGGAAATGGCACTTTTTCACTTAAGACTGCTAAATATATTGGCTCTAAGTTTGGAGTTGCAGTGACATCTTGCCACCATGTGGGAGGAACCTGGATTCAGATATGGTGGAAAAAGACATGGTCATGGTAACATGTCTTGAGTTTCTAGATGCAACCATTCTTAAAGCTACTCACAGACATAATTTACACCATCTAATACATTCTCTTTTTTACTTGAGCCAGCTTGCATTGGATTTATGTAATTATTAATAGAAAGAATACTAACTTCATCATTTAAGTATTACTGGTTTGATCTTTTCCTCTCCAAGGGTTTAAAACCAATTAAAACCATTATTTTATACCTACTAATATCTAGGTTTTCATAATCCTGACTAATATGGTTTGGCTGTGTCCCCACCCAGATCTCATCTTGAGTTGTATCTCCCATAATTTCCATTGTTGGGAGAGGGACCTGGTGGGACAAAGTTGAATCATAGTATCAGTTTTCTCCATACTGTTCTCGTGTTAGTGAATAAGCCTCATGAGATCTCACTGGTTTTTTTTTTTTCTTTAATTTATTTTCTTTTTTATTATACTTTAAGTTCTAGGGTACATGTGCACAAAGTGTAGGTTTGTTAGATATGTATACATGTGCCATGTTGGTGTGTTGCACCCATTAACTCATCATTTACATTAGGTATATCTCCTAATGCTATCCCTCCCCACTCCCCCGTCCCCACAACAGGCCCCAGTGTGTGATGTTCCCCTTCCTGTGACCAAGTGTTCTCATTGTTCAGTTCCCACCTATGAGTGAGAACATGCAGTGTTTGGTTTTCTGTTCTTCTGATAGTTTGCTGAGAATGATGGTTTCCAGTTGCATCCATGTCCCTACAAAGGACATGAACTCATCCTTTTTTATGTTTGCATAGTATTCCATGGCGTATATGAGCCACATTTTCTTAATCCAGTCTGTCACTCATGGACATTTGGGTTGGTTCCAAGTCTTTGCTAGTGTGAATAGTGCCACAATAAATATACATGTGCATGTGTCTTTATAGCAGCATTATTTATAATCCTTTGGGTATATACCCAGTAATGGGATGGCTGGGTCAAATGGTATTTCTAGGTCTAGATCCTTGAGGAGTTGCCACACTGTCTTCCACAATGGTTGAACTAGTTTACAGTCCCACCAACAGTGTAAAAGGGTTCCTATTTCTCCACAGCTTCTCCAGCACCTGTTGTTTCCTGATATTTCAATGATGGCAATTCTAACTGGTCTGAGATGGTACCTCATTGTGGTTTTGATTTGCATTTCTCTGATGGCCAGTGATGATGAGCATTCTTTCATGTCTTTGTTGGCTGCATAAATGTCTTCTTTTGAGAAGTGTCTGTTCATATCCATTGTCCACTTTTTGATGGGGTTGTTTGTTTTTTTCTTGTAAATTTGAGTTCTTTGTAGGTTCTGGATATTAGCCCTTTGTCAGATGAGTAGATTGCAAAACTTTTCTCCCATTCTGTAGGTTGCCTGTTCACTCTGATGGTAGTTTCTTTTGCTGTGCAGAAGCTCTTTAGTTTAATTAGATCCCATTTGTCAATTTTGGCTTTTGTTACCATTGCTTTTGGTATTTTAGACATGAAGTCCTTGCCAATGCCTGTGTCCTGAATGGTATTGTCTAGGTTTTCTTCTAGGGTTTTTATGGTTTTAGGTCTAATATTTAAGTCTCTAATCTATCTTGAATTAACTTTTGTATAAGGTATAAGGAAGGGATCCAGTTTCAGCTTTCTACTTATGACTAGCCAGTTTTCCCAGCACCATTATTAAATAGGGAATCCTTTCCCCATTCCTTGTTTTTGTCAGGTTTGTCAAAGATAAGATGGTTGTAGATGTGTGGTATTATTTCTGAGGGCTCTCTTCTGTTCCATTGATCTATATCTCTGTTTTGGTACCAGTACCATGCTGTTTTGGTTACTGTAGCCTTGTAGTATAGTTTGAAGTCAGGTAGCATGATGCCTCCAGCTTTGTTCTTTTGGCTTGTAGAGTTTCTGCTGAGATCTGCTGTTAGTTTGATGGGCTTCCCTTTGTGGGTAACCCAACCTTTGTCTCTGGCTGCCCTTAATATTTTTTCCTTCATTTCAACTTTGGTGAATCTGACAATTATGTGTCTTGGAGCTGCTCTTCTTGAGGAGTATCTTTGTGGCATTTTCTGTATTTCCTGAAATTGTATGTTGGCTTACCTTGCTAGGTTGGGGAAGTTCTCCTGGATAATATCCTGAAGAGTGTTTTCTAACTTGGTTCCATTCTCCCCGTCACTTTCAGGTACACCAATCAGACGTAGATTTGGTCTTTTCACATAGTCCCATATTTCCTGGAGGCTTTGTTCATTTCTTTTTACTCTTTTTTCTCTAAACTTCTGTTCTTGCTTCATTTCATTCATTTGATCTTCAATCACTGATACCTTTCTTCCAGTTGATCAAGTCAGTTACTGAAGCTTGTGCATTTGTCACATAGTTCTCATGTCATGGTTTTCATCTCTGTCAGTTTGTTTGTGGCTTTCTCCACATTGGTTATTCTAGTTAGTCATTCGTCAAATCTTTTTTCAAGGTTTTTAGTTTCCTTGCACTGGGTTCGTAATTCCTCCTTTAGCTTGGAGAAGTTTTATTTTCTAAAGTCTTCTTCTCTCAACTCGCCAAAGTCATTCTCCATCCAGCTTTGTTCCATTGCTGGCAAGGAGCTGCGTTCCTTTGGAGGGGGAGAGATGGTGTGATTTTTAGAATTTCCAGCTTTTCTGTACTGCTTTTTCCCCATCTTTGTGGTTTTATCTACCTTTGGTCTTTGATGATGGTGAAGTACAGATGGGGTTTTGGTGTGGATGTCCTTTCTGTTTGTTATTTTTCCTTCTAACAGTCAGGACCCTTAGCTGCAGGTCTGCTGGAGTTTGCTCGAGGTCTACTCCAGACCCTGTTTGCCTGGGTATCAGCAGCAGAGGCTACAGAAGAGTGAATATTGCTGAACAGCAAATGTTGCTTTCTGATCATTCCTCCGGAAGCTTCATCTCACAGGTGTACCCAGCCGTGTGAGCTGTGTGGTGTCAGTCTGCCCCCAGTGGGGAATATCTCCCAGTTAGGCTACTCGAGGGTCAGGGACCCACTTGAGCAGACAGTCTGTCTGTTCTCAGAGATCTCATGGTTTTAAGGGGAGAAATCCCTTTTGCTCAGCTCTCACCCTCTCTTTGCCTGTCACCATCTGTGTAAGATGTGACTTGCTCCTCTTTGCCTTCTTCCATGATTGTGAGGCTTCCTCAGCCACATGAGGAAACTGTAAGTCCAATTAAATGTCTTTCTTTGGCAAATTGCCCAGTCTCAGGTATGTCTTTATCAGCAGCATGAAGACAGATTAATATAATAAATTGATACCAGCAGTGGGTTGCTGCTGAAAAGATATGCAAAATGTGGAAGCAACTTTGGAACTGGGTAACAGGCAGAGGATGGACCAGTTTGAAGGGCTCAGAAGAACACAGGAAAATGTGAGAAAGTTTGGAACTTCCTAGAGACTTATTGAATGGCTTTGATCAAAAGCCTGATAGTGATATGGACAATAAGGTCCAGGCTGAGATGGTCTCAGATGGAGATGAGGAATTTGTTGGAAAGTGGACCAAAGGTCCACTCTTGTTATATTTTAGTAAAGATACTGGCAGCATTTTGCCCCTGTCCTAGAGATTTGTGGAACTTTGAACTTGGGAGAGATGATTTAGAGTATTTGGCAGAAGAAATGTCTAAGCAGTAAAGCATTCAAGAGGTGACCTGGGTGCTACTAAAGGCATTCAGTTTCATAAGGGAAGCAGAGCATAAAAGTTTGGAAAATTTGCAGCCTGACAATGTGACAGAAAAGAAAATCCCATTTTCTGAAAATAAATTCAAGCAGGTTGTAGAAATTTGCATAAGTAATGAGGAGCTGAATATTAATCCCCAAGACAATGGGGAAAATGTCTCCAGGACATGTCAGAGATCTTTGTGCCAGCCCCTCTCATCACAGGCCCAGAGGTCTAGGAGGAAAAAGTGGTTTCATGTGCTGGGTCCAAGGTCCCATGCTGTGTGCAGCCTAGGAACTTGGTGCCCTGCATCCCTGTAACTCCAGCTATGACTGAAAGGGGCAAATGTAGAGCTAGGCCCATGGCTTCAGAGGGTGCAAGCCTCAAGCCTTGGCAGTTTCCACATGGTGTTGAGCCTGCCAGTGCACAGAAGTCAAGAATTGGGATTTGGGAATATCTGCCTAGATTTCAGAGGATGTATAGAAATGCCTGGATGTACAGGCAGAAGTTTGCCGCAGGGGTGGGGCTCTCATGGAGAACCTCTGCTAAGGCAGTGAGGAAGGGAAATGCAGGGTCAGAGCCCTGCCACAGGATCCCTACTGGGGCACTGCCTGGTGGAGCTGTTAGAAGAGAGCCACTGTCCTCCAGACCCGAGAATAACAGATCCACCAACAGCTTGCACTGTGCACCTGGAAAAGTCACAGACATTCAACACCAGCCCGTCCATGGAATTAGTCAGGAGGGAAGCTATACCCTGCAAAACAACAGGAGTGGCGCTTCTCAAGACCATGGGAACCCACCTCTTGCATCAGCATAACCTGGATGTGAGACATGGAGTCAAAGGAGATCATTTTGGAACTTTAAGATTTGACTGCCCTGCTGGATTTTGAACTTGTATGGGGCCTGTAGCCCCTTTTTTTAGGCCAATTTCTCCCATTTGGAATGACTGTATTTAGCCAATGCCGGTATCCCCATTGTATCTAGGAAGTAACTAACTTGTTTTTTATTTTTCTGACTCATAGGTGGAAGGGACTTGCCTTGTCTCTGAGGAAGCTTTGTTTGGACTGTGGACTTCTGAATTAATGCTTAAATGAATTAAGACTTTGGGGGACTGTTGGGAAGGCATTATTCATTTTGAAATGTGAGGACATGAGATTTGGGAGGGGCCAGGGTGGAATGACATGGTTTGGCTGTGTCCCCACCCAGATCTCACCTTGAGTTACATTTCCCATAATTCCCACTGTTGTGGGAGGGACCTGGTGGAAGATAGTTAAATCATGGTGGTGGTTTTCCCCATACTGTTCTTGTGGTAGTGAATGGGTCTCCTGAGATCTGATAGTTTTACAGGGAGAAACTTCTTTTGCTTGGCTCTCACTCTGTCTTTGCCTGCCACCATCCTAGTAAGATGTGACTTGCTCCTCTTTGCCTTCTGCCATGATTGTGAGGCTTTGCCAGCCACATGGAACTGTAAGTCCAATTACACCTCTTTCTTTGCTAAATTGCCCAGTCTTGGGTATGCCCTTATCAGCAGCATGAAAACAGAGTAATACACTGACCAATAAGTATGTTTTTTATTTTCTTTCCAGCTAAAGAATTACTGCTTCTCAATAATAACTTAGTGTCTATTAAATGTCTGTAAATGTTAAACACTATCTTATGTGATTCTATTCGTTATTTATTGTAAGAACCACTTCTAAGGAGACTTACGGCTCCCACGACAGAAGTCATCTCTCCTTTTGTTGTTCCCATGATTTTTATCCTATTAACTACATTAGCAAAATTCATATTTTCTTTTTTTGTTTTCCATACAAGTAGTTATTTTTTAAAACTGCTGTTAGACTATCCATCTTCTTTTGTGTCTCCTTTCTCTCCTCTAACAAGGGACTTTGAGTTAGCTATGAGGATATAACAGTTACTGGATTTACAGGATGTGTGACATACTGCTCATCATTAGCTGAAAAAGAAAGGCAAACAATACATGCTTTGCAATGAAGAATGTTTCTATCGCTTTTAGTAAGAGTTTATATTTTAACTGCCAGGACCCCGTTCAACTGGAGCCATAGAAAGATTGGAAGAAAATAAGTTATAAATTTGAATGTTTCTCAAGGATCATGGATGAATTAAGCTATACTAAAACATAGTTTACATGTGACAGCTATATGAGAAATGATTGTGCCCCATCCATTAGCATCAACTTCTATTGCTGACATTCATTACATAAATGCATAGTAATCAAAGGCTGTAACACACAAAAAAGATGGCCAGTAAGAAATATTCTTACTAAGTGAATCTTTAAAAAGCAAAACCTGTAGCTTATCACAAATAAATAATAAAGTAATAATTTAAGGTCAATTGTACCTTATAAAGATTTCAAAAAAATCCAGATTATCTTGAAACCTGATTAGAGATTACATTCTTGACTTTCTTCTGCCCTTTCTACCACACTAAGTCAAATCAGAGTCTAAGAAACATTTCGTGTGTCCACTTACTCTGCTAAAGAAATTATAATCTTGCAGTAAAGGCCTACATTGTATAGTTTTTCAATACAAACACAGAGATTGTTACCAACATAATCATGTTATCACAAAACAATAATTCCTAATATTTTGGGGTCTCGAACTCTTAAAAATCTAACAGACACAATGGGCCCTCCATTACTATACCAAGGTTAAGTACTTCTATCTGGTTTGACATTTTCAGTATTACTTTCAGGGCTTGCAAAATGGGGTTGGTGTGATTTCAGGGTTTTCTGTCTCACCTCCCTTCTTCCTTTTCTCTTCCCCCGCCTTTCCCTTTCTCTCCCTTTCCCTCTGTCTTTTTCTGTCTCCCTCTCCATCCTCTTAGACATTTGTTTGACTATTTCTTTATCAAGCAAAATAAAGTCTTTAACTCTATTTTTATACAGAGACTGCTTAAGAAACAAGTATCAAATTGAGCCAGCCATGCCATTTCTTCTAAGTCAGTGATTGCTTATAATACCCAACTAGCTGGGAAATGGAGGTATGTAGAAGTATGAAGAAGAGGCTGCTGGGAGAATATCATATCTATGAGCAAAACATACAGAAAAAGGAAGGACAGAGCCTAGCTTTATCAGCCTTCACTATTTTGCCTAGAATTAGTTTTATTCAATTAGAAATAGGCAAATTGAAGAGAATCTCTGGGGTATCTGTTTGATATGAAGTTGATATGAAATTTCAAATCTAGGCTAAAATTTAGGCAAATTTTGGCCAAAACTTAGACAAGTTTAGGCAAAAATTTAGGCAAACTTAGGTAAAAATGTAGGCAAAAATACTCTACCTTCCTCCCTCCTTTGCTCCCTTTTCTCCTCTCTCTCTGTCCCCCCACCCCCTTTCTTTTTCTTGCTTCCTTTTCAGAATCACTAATGCTGTAAACAGGGGATTTGCCTTTCAAAGGATTCCTATTTATTGATTAATGTTTCCACTAATGGAATCATCATGATTGTGACAACAAAATGAAAGAGACCAAGTAAATTTTGATATTTAGTTTAAAGATCCTATGTTAAATTTGAATTAATCCCCAATGTATCCTATCTTATGATGTTATTTGGATTTGAAATGAATAAGGCTGACCTACAAGAATTTATATATATCACATGTAAGGTTATGTGAGCTTGTCTGTACTACAAAAAAGTAAAAAAGAAAGTATAATGCCATTATGTCTTTTAAATAAAGTTATATTGTAAATTTCCTTATCAGTTTTTAAAGGCAGTCTTCATAGGCAACTTGATAAAGTGGAAAGTTTAAGGCTTTCAGTACCAGGCAAAATTTGAATACCAACAACCCTAATATGAACAAAGATCATAATAATGTTTTCTATTACTATGTGACATTGTGCAATTTTTTAACTTTACTGATCCAAAATAGTTTTTTCATTATAGTAATGAAAATACTAGTATTCCACAGAACTGTTAGCATTAATTTTGAGAGTGTAGAAAGAATGCCAATCATAAAATAGGTACTCAACAAAGAATGCAGCCCCCTGCTTCTCTTCACATATAAAAATTGGGGATATTAATTAAATTAGAACTTACCTAGGGTTATAGTGAAAGGCTTACATGAATTAATATTACAAATAACAACACAATGTGTAAATATTAGCCATTATCAATGTTGTTGTTGTAATTGTTATTGTTACTGTATAGATATTAAGGTTTCACTCCTGGTGAAAATGTCTTCTGAAGTACTGTGTATTCCTGCGAATTCTCTTGGTGGTTTCAAAGACAATTAGGATTCTAAATTTTAAAATTTCAACAACTTGTATGGGTACAAAAGGCAGAGGCACCCAGTGAATATTTGTTGCAGTTTGTAAATCACAGCACTATTCGAATGCAAGTCCCATGTTTAACATGAAACGCAGATAATCAAGTACAACTAAACACCACTTTTTATTTCGTGTCATAAATCTCCCTCAGTACCTGTCTATCTGAGAGTTTTGGCTACTTTTAGAGATATTTTGTTTCAGTCCCCTTTGGAACAAAGGCAAGAAGAATGCCCTTGGCATGTGATGTTTGCACCTGATGGGAACAACCCTGCAGATGGCCTAAAAGAGTCTCTGGTCCACTTCTGGGAATTTGTCACTCAGAAAACCCACAGTTCACTAGATCCACGCATAATAGTTAAGAAGAGGTGGGAACCATCTGCTGATAATTCCTGATGTGGAAAATGTCTCCAAGATTTTTGAATCTTTAAGAAAACCTCAAAACTGCAAATCTGTCCAAACCCAGAGGGATCTAAAATTTCCTTTCTGGGATTCCAAAAAGTTGTAAAACTCACAAATTCTCTGAAGTGATAGCCAAAATACTTGATAATCATCATTACTCTGAAAGCATTGTGCCATCCAGGTGGAAGGCAGTTTTCTCTCCATTAAATTCTGGCATATTCTTTAAAAAGCTTTTACGAGAACACAATTCATGTAATTTAATATTTTTACCTGGTGTGGAGAAGAAAATCTCTTTTCATATGTCAGCCTACTTCCTTCCAAGGAAAAACGGAAGCCTTTTCTTCTTATGCTGTCTTCGGATTCCGATTTTCGGACTCTGTCGTTTTTCTCTTCTTCTCCAGACTGTTCTTTCTGTTTCTTTTTCTTTCTTCTATTTTTCAGCTCTTTTTCACTTTTGGAGCTCAACTTAGATGCTACTGAAGAACTCTCTGAAAAAACTCCTATCCCACCAGCACCACTGAAGTCTCTTGATTCAGCAGATGCGGCCGCAGCTGCTGCCTAGAAGGGCGCAAAGTAGGTGGAAGTTGCATACAAACTTAAAAAATAATTATCATGTTACTGCTTAATTGAGCTTCAATATCATGAAGATAATCTTGAAAAACAATTCTCCATTTCGCTCAATATTTTAGAAAACAGTACATTGTTATTAGACCAATCAAAGAATAAAATGGGCAGTCATATGGAAAATGACACATATGACTTTTATGAGAACCTTCAAGCTCAGTCCTCACACTATGATGCCTAATTATCTAATAATATGAGCAAGACACTCAAAGATCATAATAACTTTTTCTGTAATTTGAACAATATTTTAAGAAGGAAATAATTTAGGAATTAAAGGTTTCCTATTTAAACCTGGTAGACATTTGCCTTTTAATTCCATTTTCGCACAATAAAGAAATTGAATTATTAAATGTAATTCAATCAAGTATTTTATTTTAATTACATTTTTCTCTGTGATTTAAATTGAGTATTTCACTAAAAAATGCACAGCAAAGACATGACACATATTGTTTGTTTGAGAATCCTAGATCATGGTATCTGCATGAATTTGTAAAGCATAACTGTAGTTTTGGCAGAAAGATGGTGTTTAATATTGTTACTATTACATCAATATACTTTGACCTTTATTACATATTTAGGAATACTCAGTGATAAAAGGGAATTGTATTTAACATACAAAAAAAGACAAAAATAGGCAATTGGATTAGTTAGTGCCATTAAGTCAAGCAAATATAATTAGAGAAATTCTTGCCTTATTTTGAAGGCTCGTCAAGTCCAAATTAAAGGATTTGTAGAGTAGGAGGCAGAGAGTGCTAATGTTTTAATATGTTTACACACTAGTGATTTACTGATGTAACCCACAAACTTGCATTTATACACTTTATATAAAACAGAACAAATATTGAATAAGCCTTTGCCTTTCCAGACTCAATGAAATAATTTTCTTAGTTTGATTCTGGTTTTCTGACCCTTACCACCTCTGGTGATACTGCAATGAAGATGCAACTGTAACTGAATTCCTCTTCCCCTAAGAAAGTACTTCAACTGAGGACATGTCAGTTTATCTACTCTGCAAGTTTGAGTAAATAAGGCCTTTGTTAATAGTTAATTTCCTCAAGGAGTCACAAGGGAGAAAAAACGTCAGTAAAGCAGTTATAATTATCCGTGTTTTGATTCCATTACTATTGACAGCGATCATTGCAATAAACTATTAACTTCTTAATAAACAGACTCCTAGCACTTACCAAACACATATGATATATTTCTAATGTCAGCTACCTTGCCACTGACCTCAACATTTAGGTCAAAGAATTTAGATAAAGAAAAACAAAGGACTGTATGCTTGTTCACTATACCTGAGCTTCTTCTTGTTGCTTTTTCAACTGTTCAAGCATCTGCTGAAATTCAGCTTCCTTCTGTTCAGCCTCTTCCAATGTGGCCTGATTCTGTTCCTCATAAGCCATGGCCACCACAGCCAAGATCAGATTTATTAGATAGAATGAGCCCAAGAAAATGACCAGCACAAAAAATATCATGTACGTTTTCCCAGCAGCACGTAGTGTCTGCAAAATGGAGGAGAGATTTTAATAAAGTTTATATAGGATGTTACAAACTCACACTGTAAGTAGTAAAGTATTCTACAGCAATTCTCTCGAGCTCAGTGTTTTAGGAGTCTCAGAAAAATCATTTTATCTGTTCTCACCAGTTGATAAAGGTTTTCCCAGAAGTCTTGAGTCATGAGACGAAATAAGGACAAAAAGGCCCAACTAAAGGTATCAAAGCTCGTGTAGCCATAGTTGGGGTTTCTACCAGCCTTCACACAGATGTATCCTTCAGGACACTGGCTGTAATTAGGTTAGAGGAAAGAGAGGAAGTCAATAACTGCCAGTCTGCTAATTGGTTTTCCTGTTTTAGTAGATGCCAGTGTCTATTTTATATGGGCACTAGAAAAAAGCCAATTTCTCTCACCTTACCCAGTACTTAGCTCAGCACTATGTGGACTGATTTATCTAATAACATAATCTATTAGGTCTGCTTTGTGGATTCCTCTGTGATTCATAATTGTCATTATTATATTTATCATGTCTCCATATAAAAGCAATAATATCATGATTAGTATCTTCTGGGACTTAAGGACAGATAAAAAAATCTCTGTAAGGAAAAAGTTGATTTTCACTGAAGATGTCTTGAGGCAAAAATGTGTGTAAGTGTGGGAACAGGGCAAAGAAGTGAGAAAAGGATAGGTGGGGCTCTCCGCAAGGAGTGAATGACACTGTATGGTAAAAATGTCATAGGAGGACCTTGAAGATCAAGCAGGCGGGGCTTCAGTGTCTTGCCTCACACTTCTGAGCTGAACCATCCTGGGCAAGTTACTTAATTTGCTAATCTTCAGGCACCTCGCATGTGAGAATGGGCTGATAAGAAAACCTGTCTCACGAATTTGCAAACATTGAAGAAGATATTGTATGTAAGCATTTAGTACACTACACACAAGGAATGAAAATCAATTGATTTACTTATCATTGGAAGCTGAAGATAAAGGAAGCATAGGGCTGATCATAGAAGTCAAATGGAAAGCCTATTATCACTGGGAATTTTGCTACAGGTATTAGCTACTAATGTCCACAGTATCATCGTCCAAAGAAAGTACATTAGACTTTTGTGTGTGACTCTAAAATCTCGCTAAATAGAGAACATTAACGGCATTTTAAAATTTTCCTAGGCTTTAGTTCCATGTTTCTTAATAGCAAACATTTGGGTGATTCCAATAATAACAATTACAAGCACTTATTGAGTGATCTAAACAGCTATACATTTATTAATCCACTTCATCATCACAAAAACCCTATTATTATCCCATTTGTCATATGAGGAAATGAAGGCAAGTAGAAGTGAGATTATATCATGAAGTCAAAGTCTGAATCTATGCAGACTCTCCACTTTATGTTTTTAACCACTTTGCTACCATACGCTAAATACTCCCCATATCTCAGATATTAACATTATCTTCAGAGATCTTACATTTTAAGCCATGGAGAACACATTAGTGTATATAAAATATCACACTTATAAAAAGTATGTGCTTAAAAATTGTATTGAGCTTCAGATGCATATTATACTGTTTTATTCTCTATTTTACATTGAATTAATTTGGAAGATTAGATGTGACCTAGCACAGAAAAATAATTGCAGCAAATGACTGTGTGAAGGAGGTGAGAATCTACACTTATCCTGGCTATTCTGAGAGTCACCGTGAAGTAGAATTTATGGAGGGTTTCGAGTGAGGAGTGAGTGGGACTGGATGAGTGGGAGGTGGCAGGTTGTTGACACTGATGGAGTAGTGTGGACTGAAACTCAGTAGGAAGCATCACTTACCCTGCATCTGAGCTGTTGCCACAAAGCAGAGCATCATTTTGCCCTTCTAAAAAATAAAAGTGACCTATTTGAAGAGAAAGGAATAGAAAGAATCATTAAAAGCCTGTAAAACACTTCAGTCACCCTGTTTAGGTGGCAAAGCTCACAAATGTTTTCAAACATAATGAGATGGATAAACTAATAAATACATATGGCTAAAGAGATTTTTCAAAATGTTGAACAAATATCAATATGTAATATTTTTGATTATACAAATGGTTAGCAAATCTATGTTAAAAAGAAAAATGTTCAGAACGAATTACTGTGATAACATTCTTATATCAGCATTCATTGCAAATATAAGCTCAAATTGCATGGGATACATCAAGAAAGAGCTGCCAGTCTATTGCTGGGCACAAAAAGAAAGAAAGAAGAAAGCCTTGTTGTGTCTAGGTGTTTTCATGCAAATAAAATTTTACTTTACATATACTTTTTTTCCCTGGGCCCAAAATAGATTCAGACATTTTTTTCCTGCCAACTTTAACTTCATTTCCTGTGAGAAGTGGGCTTAAGTATTTATTCCCTCTTATGCTGTAAATAAGTGTTTTGCTTGAAATTTTGCTTGATTTCTGCCTTTCAAATGAAGAAAATAAACTTGTTTCTTTGGAGAGATATGTTGTCTAAGTTTATCTAGCTTTTATTTTTAAGCTATGGAGAACTATTTAGTTTTTATTTTTAAGGTATTGCTTATAACTTCAGTAAGTTGCAAAGATGATCTCAGAAAACAGGCACACACATGCAAACATATGTATTTTTGTATTAACATACAAACATGCACACACATAAGAAAAATGACAGAGGGGCTGGGCTCAATGTTAAGAAATCATGCTGAACTATATGACATGAGATTATTCTGATGTTCATACCTTAAATATAATAAAACTAAACTGGTAACTACAATACAATGATGACACTAAAGGTACTAATTAGAGTATGAATAAGTGGATGGCTAAATCAGGATTACTTAACCTTCTGAGGAGCACACAAATTCTTATTTCATCTTCGTAAATGGTTTCTCTATTTTCAGATACAGCATGTGTGCTCAATATATATGTTGCATCAACCAAATAGGGCCAAATTATTTCCCTTCAGTCGTCTTAACACATTTCAGTGGAATACACTGAATAGTTCAAACTACTGATTTATTTATTAAAATGACTGAAAATGCCTGATTAATGCCTACCAAATAAACATTTTTTAATATGGCATAATACAAAATTACTTTCAACATGAGTATAAGACAACACATTTTCAAATGAGAACTTTTACTATATCATTGGACAGATAAGATAAAAAGGAATAAGGTATCATTTGATATCTCTATTATATGTGTTAAATCATCTTAAATTAGTCCAAGTCACTTGGTTCACATCTAAATTGAGATAATTTCTATGATATATAATATTCAATATTTAGAGAACTAAACAACTTAATGGTTTATAGAGTATATCTTACTTTTATCCTCAATATATTCATCCCAGTTAAACATGCTCACTGTCCTATTGAAAGTGGTACCATTCCCATCCAATGAGTTGTTAAAGAAGGAAGTAATATTTATTTCAAAGGAAGAGTTATCTGGAGGCCATTGCAAACATTTATTTCGTAGGTTGCCCATGAACAACTGTAATCCTATTAGCGCAAACACGCTTAGACAGAACACAGTCAAGATCATGACATCAGAAAGCTTCTTCACTGACTGGATCAGGGCCCCCACAATGGTCTTCAGGCCTACAAATAAAATCAGAAGGAGGAATTTAAATTTACTACTGAACAGCTATTTTACTGGCAAAAATATCATGAGCTTGTCCTGGAAAATAAAAATGTCATGCAGAATGCCAACAATATTAGTTCAATGTTTGTGATTGAATAACATTTTCATGAAAAGCCTGCTAGCTGGTGAAAATGAATGAAAGCAGAACTTGTACGTTCATTAGAAAACTGTGAATGGAAATGAACCAAATGTGTATTTCCAAACACTCCTTAGAGCAAAAGAATGATTTTGTTATTCATGCTTAAACATCAACCTTGTGTAAATATTTTGCTTTTATTTGCAGATGTCTTACTCCCTAACCCCTTACTGGTTTTAGAAAAGTCTATATGAATAGAGTAGTAAGAAATCTTGAAGTCGATGAATTATGAGGTTATATATTTGTGAATTCGGCAAGCTTGAGTATGGGTTAAAAAAAGGAAGACATCTGAAATCCGAGCCCCATGCAGCACTCATGCTATCCCTTGCTCTTTCATTTATCTGCAGCTTAAAAGATTGCCAGTTTTAGGCCTAAATTGTCAAATTTGCATCAATCTGAATGTCTCATAGTTTAGCTTCTATGCGGAAAGCTTGATGTTATAGGATGCAAACCATGTAGCCTGTTACTGCAAATGCCTCATGCAACACTTGTTAAACTCAAAGGCTGATTTAGAATAGTTTTAAAGAAAGCAACGAGTAAAAAGCAAAGAATCAAATCCATCCAAAAAATGATGTACCAATTCTTGCTTTTTTTACATATTTATTTGCAATATGCAACTAGCAACAAGGCTTCTGCACAAAAGCTGTGATTGTAGCACCACTGTAGCTAAAGTCAGCCTCGGTGTTTAACCTAGCTCTCACCTGGAATGACTGAAATTGTTTTCAATGCTCGGAGAACTCTGAATGTTCTCAACGCTGAGACATTGCCCAGGTCCACAAACTCTGTCACATATCTGTAATAGGGGGTTCACACACAAACACAATGACAGAACACAAGAAACAGTTGGAGATATAAGGGGCCTACCACCTTATACCATTTTCTTCTTACCTGGAATTACAGAAATAGTTTTCAAAGCTCTCAAGACTCTGAAAGTTCGAAGAGCTGAAACATTGCCTAGGTTTACAAATTCTGTTACATACCTGTAGAATTAAATCAGAGTTATTCAGAATTTAGGGAAATCTACGTCTGCCTTGGTCTTTCATCAAGACCTTTTAATTTCATGAGTGTTGCCATCAGATTTCCCAATTAAGAGGAAAATGGCATTGTAATCAATCATAATCTCTGTTATTTGGGAAACTTTATTACTTTACAGTGCTAACGGAAACCAAAGCCATGTAATTTACTATGATAGTTCCTAATTTCTCCAAACTGAATAATTTGATTGGAAGAAAAATATGATTACTAAGAAAAATGCTTGGTCTGTCAAGGCAAGCCATCAAGGAAGATATAGTATAGGCTCCCACCAGTGATTTACTCTTCCAGGATAGAAAATGTATTAAGATACTTACGCAAAAGTAATGACTGTGAAATCCAACCAATTCCATGGATCCCGTAAAAATGTGAAATCTTCTAAACAAAAGCCCCTTGCAAGTATTTTAATAAGTGATTCAAAAGTATAAATTCCTGTAAAGGTATACCTGAGAGAAAATAGCCAAGTTCACATTAAAAATCTAGTGGTTAATTTACATGTACATATCTTAAAGATGACATAAAAAGCAAACAAAAATTAGACACTTCCATGTTGGTCTCCCTATGATACAGAGTTTAGGTGGAGCTTAAGTCAAAAAAGAAACATTAAATTCCAAAAGACATTCTCATTGACTAAATAAATAAATACTGCGTTTTCCACATTAATTAATTTAAAGGATCCAAATAATGTGGCTCTATATGAAGACATAATCTGAAATACACTGGCCTTCAGTCTGATTGGAGCAAATAGGTATTAATCCAAAAATGAGTGAAGCATTTGTATTTTATAAAATGTGCACCATTAAAAGCCATCAGACATATCCTAGTAACACGTAGAACTGTGATAGTCATTTAAAAAGGAACATAAAAACTATGTATACTTTTTATCAGTAGATTTTAGTAAATCACTGATGATCTTCAAAAGAGCGTTAAGACTCACAAAGAAGATAAAGGGCTGCAGATAACGGCAGTCAAACTAGTGCAGTAATTTGTGCAACTGAGTGAGCCCACTACAAGCTTTATCCTAGAAGGCATTTCATGATACACATGAACTTGAATCGGGGTCTGGTAAACAGTAGCTAGCATGATTTGTTAAAGAAATTGAGGAGGTCTCAAGGTGTTAAAAGCACAATACGAAACATAAAGGGAGGTCAATATTGAAAAATATTTATACTTACTCCACATTCTTTGTCCAGTCTGGAGGGTTACTCATGGTCATAAATACACAGTTGGTAAGAATAGTGCACATAATGAGCATATTGAATAAAGTAGAAGAATATCGTCAAGGAAGACAGAGTTCAATGGAAAAATCTTACTTTCATGCACTACCATGCCTTCACCACCATGAAGTTTAAAACTTTAGTGCTTATTATTATTTTGTTGTTTATTATTCTATCATTGACCTTTTTTTTTTTTTTTTTTTTGCCATTTCTGTAACTCAACAACCTCATATTTACATCTTGTCTTCAGGCCAAGCCATCAACTATTTTGAGGCTATTTAGGTACCTTTAGTAATTAAAAAGATTAAATGCAAAGAAATTAGTTCATCAGTGAATAATTTATCAACTTAAATTTTCTTAATGACAGACTCAACTGAACAATAAAACTGCAAGTTCATCATGTACGTAAACCCTGGCAAAAATTCAACAAGAGAATTCAAGTAATTAATTAGGTGTATTATAACATCATTCTAAAAGTCACCCTGGTGGAATGTCTTATAAGGTCCTTTCTAAACAGAGTGTATGATATACTACAACTGCTCATAAAATTCTGAACTATGAGAGAAGATGGCAGGTGTTAGCACTGTCATTTCTGGGGTTTGTAACTAAGGCAAAATTACTTATTAAGTTCCCCAAATCTCAATTGACTTGGTTATAAAAGTAAGAAAAAGTAATCATTTAACAGGATTGCGATGAAGATCAAATTTGTTAAAATATGTAAGTCTCCTGCAACTTAATGGCCCTAGTGCATAATAGATGTTCAATAAATTGCTTCCTGAATCGTAGAGAATACAGTTTATTATAAATATTGGGTTGGTTTCACCCTATCCCACTTTGTCTTTGCAGGTATAGTCAATGCCCTTCCCTTTCCTTGACATTAAAAAACAGGAAAAGACAAAAACCAAAACAACTATTTAAGAAAATATTCAGTACTCAGATAACAGTAATGACTTTCATATTTAATAAAAGCACAATAAAGATTTAGTTGCAATTATGTAAAGCGGCACTCTTTATCAGTGTGAATCTGGACACAATTACAAAATCCCAGAGAGGAAATCGTGCTCTTCATATCTTTTCTCACTCCTAATGTTTTTACTATAAATCATACATTACTTATACATAACAAAATATCAACGCTATTATAACTGGACAATGTTGTGTTGATCTAGAAAGGAAGTTCATTTACACCGAGTACTGGTTTTGGTCAAAACAATAATAGTAATTATTATTTTTTAATTTTAGTAGCTGTGCTGGAAGGCCCATGCTTAATTCTCAATTTTTCCATCCATATGAAAACACTCATAAGTAAATGATGTGCATCAGCCACGTGAGGGCACTATAATCTAGAGAAAACACACACACACACACACACACACACACACACACACACACCATTTCAAAGAAGAAACACTTAATTTTTCTTTATTGCTAAAACAAAACAAAAAACTAAATTAAATAAAGAATGACTTGCTATTGGTATATAAAACTAGACGGTCCCCTGTGCCTGTTGGTCTGCTGAGCCCTGCTGGGAAAATAACACCCCGTGGCAGATTGGCACCATTCTAAATTTATGGTCACAAACCTCAGTGGTCCTCAACACAGTCCTGTATTTTCCCACTTGGCTCCGTCTCCTACTCTCTGCAAAGAAAATTTCAAATATTCTGCACTTTCCTTCAACTTCCAACCCTCATCTTTATTTCCACTCCATTTCAAGCTGAAAACTTATTTTCTACTTTACAGAGAAGAGACAGTATCATAATGCCCCTCCTCCACTTCCCACCCCCAAATCAACAAACTTCTCCACTTTGAGACCAATCCTTTCCTCCTTCCTGTTATAGTGGGGAAGTTTCCAATCCCTCCACCTGTATTCTGGACACCTTCCCCCTTCCAGAAGACTTGAGCAATCTCTTATCTCTCTCTTTTCTTATCCTTAATGGCCCCCACCTTACTGGCTTTTTCCTATCAACACAAACTTGCTTATGTCTCTCTTGTCCTGGCATGGGGGAATGGATATTTCTCTCCTATGACTCACAACCCTCCTTAACTATTTACAGCCCTATCTCCCTTTTCCATATCATGGCCAAACTTTTGAAAGAGCTCCTTATCTTTCCTTTTCTTATATATCTATCACATATTCAGCCTACCAGTTTTTCTTTCTAAAGATGACAACATCTTCACATTTTGTCACTAAAAACAAAAGGATAATTTGAGTTTATATTTGATGTGCTTTCTGAACAGCATTCAACAAGAATGGTTCCTCCCCTTTGCATTAAGTCATCTTCCCTCTGCTTTCAGGAGGTTCCAATTCCCTGGCTGCTTCATGCCTCAGAGCACCAGTTTTTCTGTATTCTTTGAAATGTGGCATTTTTCTTTTTGAAAAGAAAGACATAAGGTATGTAAGCCATCTACCTCTCTTTTACTCTCCTCATCCTAGTGTAGCCCATAGACAAACTTTGCTCAACAAGCATAACCATTACGTACCCACCAGTCTCAGGTACTTCTCTCCAAGCGAGACCTCTCTTCTGAATTCCACATACTTGATTGTCCATATGACATCTGTACTTACATATCTTATCAACACTTCAAATTTTGAATTCTAAAACTGAACTTTTGAAAAGTATCTTTTCATCTACCCCTCCACTCCTGCTAATTGCTTACTCCTTTGACACCTCTGTCTTATAAAATGTGCATAATATACCCAGAGACCTATGAGAAATCTTAGATTGCTGTCTCTCCTTAAACGTTCATATCTAATTAACTATCAAATATTGTCAATTCTGCCTGCTGTCTCTGGATTCAGTTACTTTTTTCCATCCCCATATCACTGCATGGTCCAAGTGTCTGTCAAGACTAGCATCAAGTCTAATAATCCATCTAGATTATTGCAGTCTCCTCTAAACTGATCTTTCCAAATTCATGTTAGTCTCCATTTAATCCATTCTGCATACTGTGCTAAAATGACCATTGTAAATGTAATATGAATCATTTTGGTAGCTTTCTATTACTCTTAAGAAGACGATCAAATGTCTTAACATAGAGTCAAGACACTAGGAGGTCTGATCCCTGTCTACTTCTCC
The DNA here is from genome assembly GCF_047675955.1 of Chlorocebus sabaeus. Lineage (NCBI taxonomy): Eukaryota > Metazoa > Chordata > Mammalia > Primates > Cercopithecidae > Chlorocebus > Chlorocebus sabaeus. Next base: position 52,615,658 of record NC_132913.1, on the reverse strand, counting down.
AGTTTCATTTTCTTTTCTCTTTGTTGCATTATTCCCATTTGGATAATACTGTAATTATTTTAGGTTGTCAAATGTTATGAATGTTTTATATGCTGTTTCTGACATTAGGGTCTTGGAAATGTCACCTCTCTTTTTCTTCAATACTCAGATTGGCCTACTACCAGTTATATACCCCTGCAGCACTTATATTATTCCTGTAATGACAAGTTTTAATGATGATCTTCTCAACGACTCTCTGAACTTAATGAAGACAGGAATCATGTCTGTATTATTCACCATTATAGCCTTGCTATTTCATATAGTGTCAGTTGACTACGAATGAAATTAATTTTGTAATTCATTTGTTACTAAATGGAGTTTTAAAAAATAATTTTTGATAAATTATTAAAAAATACAACTTAAAGTTTGTCTTCAAGTATATTGTTGGCCAGGTGCCATGGCTTGTGCCTATAATCTCAGCATTTCAGGAGACCAAGGTGGGCAGATCATTTGAGGTCAGGAGTTTGAGACCAGCCTGAGTAAAATGGTGAAACTCCATCTCTACTAAAAATACAAAAATTAGCCAGGCTTGGTGACTCATGCCTGTAATCCCAGCTAATCAGGAGGCTGAGGCAGGGGAATCACTTGAACCCAGGAGGCAGAGGTAGCAGTGAGCCAAGATCATGCCATTGAACTCCAGCCTGGGTGACAGAGTGAGACTCTGTCTAAAATATATATACATATTGTTTACACAAGTTTCTACATTTTTTTGAGGGTAAAGTATAGGATAAATATAAGGTGGAAATTAATAGCCTAATACGATTATGCTGCATAATGGACTCGGCAATGGTTTTATGACACTTAAAAACTTATTCTTTATAGTGGTATAATTTAGTTATATATAATAAGGTAAAATAAAATATGTATTTCAATATTAATTAACAAGATAAATAATTATTTTCTAATTAGTCACTGATAATAAGTCAAAAACAGGCATTTTCCTTATTTCATGGCTATCTTTTTTTTTTTTTTTTTTTTTTTTGAGACTGAGTCTCGCTCTGTCACCCAGGTTGGAGTGCAGTGGCGCGATCTCGGCTCATTGCAAGCTCTGCCTCCTGGGGCCACGTCATGGCTATCATTTTAATAAAAGTATACACTTAAGTGAAAAATTTGGACACAGAAAAAGAACAATTTTGCTTTTAATAGAAAAATAGTAAATAACTAGGGTCAAGTTTTTACGCTTGTGGTTTGATAGGTATCTCCAAATAGAAAGGTTTAAAATTCATTAAGTTTCTAAATCATTGTCAATTTACTTCATCAGTCACATACTTTACAAATTCCTGGATTCTGGTGAGTGACTGAAATAGTTTCAGATGATCTTAAAAATACTCAAATACAAAAGTATTTAATGTAGGTATGAATTTTGCATTGGTGATGCCATGCATCAAAAAAGCATAGAAACTCCACATCAAGGCAGGTTTCAAAAGGCTCAAACGAGTAGCAAAATGCATACATCCTATATTTTAAAATATATAATCCAAGTCATAAAGTAGAGCACATTTTTCAAAAGAACACTGTATCCTGGAACAATGTTGCTTTAAGAACTTTGCAATGTAAAATAAAATAGAGGCAGATAAACCTTATATAATATCAGGGGACAAAGATATTTTTTAATCTATTAATTCCTTTATGCCAGGTATAAATAAAAGTGGGTAAACCTATTGATTGCTACTAACCTGAGAGTTGGCAAATGTAAAATATTTCCTATGTGTATATGATGAAGAAACACTTCTTCAAGTTTTTACTGAAAATTGTTTAAGTAGCCCTTGATACGAAGCCTGGATCATCACAACACTGGCATGCCCACCCCGTCTCCATAGATGGAGGATGAAGCACCGTGAGATTTAGAGCAATGAACCATGGATCCGATACATCCCTTACCAGCTGTGTGGGCTTCAGTGACTTGTTTAATTCTTTGAGGCTCAGTTTGCTTATATAAATGTGGACAATACTTTTCTTACAGTATACAGTCATTATCCACTAAGATAATAATTATTAGTTTATTACCATTAATAATTCATTTATTGAGTATAAAATTATAGGGCATTTCTTTGTTATTCTATAGGAAAGAAAAGACATTATGCTCTGTTCAGAGACTTTGTAATAATGTATAATATCCAGAGAAGTTGAAGAGGAGTTTTTAACGTATATATAAACTAGAAGTAGAAGATAGCCTGATGTTAGAGATTTTCTAATGTAAAAATGTATAATTTGAAGTAGAATAGAATAGGTCTCTTTCTACATACCACTGCATATTTCTGAGCCAGCAGAAAAATTAAGTAAACATAACATATACAGTGTTAAATATTGGATTGTTTAATTTTAATATGAACAAAGTCCTATTTGCCAGTAGATAACTAAATGATAACATATGAGCACTGAAAACAAAAGAAAGAGAAACTGTTGTGTCATCTGCTTTCATATAAACCTGTATATTTCTTTTCATGGAAAACCATGATATTTTATGTCTTGGTATGGACACCATGTAATGAATTAGTAAGTTGGAGCATCTAAGAAGCACCTTTGAAATTCATAAAACAAGAACACTGGAAATGTCCCAAATATATTAAATCTGAGAGTTTAAAAATCATTTTTTTTCTGTTGGATGCAAAATTCTAAGAGCTGAGAATCAGAAAGCCTGGTCTGAAGTTTTAGCTCTACCACTGACAGAAAATGTAGCCTTAGAAAAAACTAAATATCTCTGGGTTTCAGTGAACTCATCTACAAAATGAGACAGGACTGACCACATTGTTTGGGTCACTTGCAGGTCCAAACTCTGGTGCTATATAAAGATTTTGTTTGCAAAGTCAGAGTAGTGATTTGTATAAAGTTCTTTGTGCAATTCCTTATGCAATACGAGAGTTTCCTTTTTGCTAATCTTACAGCAGTTGCTGCTAGAATTTTAGCTATTAGTGTCATAGATACCCTTTGTTGAGTACCTACTAAGCACTAGGATGGGATCTGGTGCTAGATACTTGTCACAGATTTTATCATTATTAATGTCTAAACTGTGATTATAATTTTACAGATAGAGAAGCTGAGATTAGAAAGAATTGGAGTAACTTGGACCAAGGTCATATAGCTGAAAAGTAAATTTTAGAGATAGGGTTTGAATCTATGTTTTCTGATACTAAATCTTTGTTTTCCATTTTCCTGCCATTTTCAAATGATAGGTAGTTCAGCATTACTAGTATGATCTGGAGTGAGGGTCTCAGCTCTTTGGCAGCCTAGTCCCATGTCATGACTATGTCTCAGCCATACACTGAGAGCTCCCAAAGTTGAACACCTCCAGCTCAACCCTTTTCTGAACTCCAGATTTGCACAGCCACCTAATTCCTCCACTCCTCCAATGATGTCTAACAGGTGTCTCAAACATAACATGTTCAAAACCAAGCTCTTGATCTTACCCACCAAATTGGTTCACTCAAGTTGCCCCAAGCTCAGTCAACACAACTCCATTTTTCTTTCTTGAACAGACTAAATTCTTGGAATCATCCTTAGTCCCTCCCTTCCCCCAGACCCCACAACAAATTGCTCAGAAAATCCTGTCAACTCTTCTGCAAAATACCTCAAAATTGGATGACATTTTACCACCGCCATTGTTTCCACCATAGTCCAAGCCACCATGCTCTCTTGCCTTCATAATGACAGTCGGTCCCAGTCTCCTTGCTTCACTCTTTCCCCTTATGCAGTCTATTCTCCATGAAGCAGCCAGAGGATCTTTTAAATATGTGAGTCAGTTCATGATACCCTGCTACTGAAAACTCTCCTGGAGTCTCATTCAGAGTAAATGTGGTGTCCTCACAACGACCCACTGCATCTCACCTACAACTTTAGCCCCTGACCTTCACTCCCACTGATGTCATCTCCTCGCTTCCTGCCTTTCCCACTCTGCTCCAGCCACTCAGGTCTGCTTTCTGATTCTTAAACATACTAGTTGCACCCCCGCCTTCAGACTTTACCTTCATACTTGCTGTTCTCCTTGAACTGACTTTAACCCTAGATTCCCATGTCTCACTCTCCTTTGCTTCCTTCGGATCTCTGCTCAACTGGTACCTTTTCGGAAAGGATTTTACTGGCCATACAATCCAAAACTACACTTGTCACTCCTCCCTTTTACACTAATTTATTTTTCTTAGTAACACTTATCACTAGCTTCCATTCGATGTATTTGTTTATTGTCTTTCTTCTTCCAAACACGCACACACACTCACATAAGAGTAGGAACTTCATTTTGTTCAATGTTGCATCCCAATGCTTACAAGAATATCTACCACATGGTAGATACTCAGTAAGTACTTGCAAATGAACAAATGAGTAACAAATGCAAGATAAATTAGAGGAGTGTGCATATATTAACTTAAAATAATAAAAGCTGACAGGAAACACATTTAAAACCTTGGCAGGGAACTTTAGGAGCATAGATCATTTTTAACTTGTTTGTTATCTAGAAAATAAATCATGTTTTATTTAAATATCAAATAAGACACTAGGCACATGAGAAGAATTTTCAGTTTTCGAAATGCACCCTTGTTAAAATATCATAAGCATAATTTCTGATTCAGCCAAAATAAATTTTTCACAAAGCTAATTTGATACACAATAGCTCCTAATAGATAACAGTTATTTGAGAAACAAGTCAAGCTTTTTGTTGGAAATGGAGGTATTAGTCCAAGTTTAAGAACAAACTTCTTTAACATGAATGACTTTTTGTCGGTTTATAAACTAGTGGTAATAAATACACAATGACCTCGCAACTGTGGCCAAACAACCATGACCATCTCTCCAAGCATTATTAACTTATAGTAAAGGACACTGTACTTGAAGTCAGAAAATCAGGATTTGAGTCTAGGGTTTGCAACATGAGGAATAAAGGACAAAATTATTGTGAAAATCAGTTACCAACTACAGCATCTATATACCTCTAGGTTTACTAGGCTATTTGATCAATTGCATCACCAAAACATGGAAGGATTCATGTATCTTAGACTATCAGCCTCATTGCCTTTTGTTATATCTCTGCTCCAAGGTGAGACATCTGAAATATAATGCTTTAAGTCAGGAAATTAGAGACTTTTTAAAATCTAATTTTCTACACTGGAAGAAATTTGTGACTCTAAGCCATCTGTAAACTTCTCAGAGTCAACAACTCAGCTTGGCATACCTAAATAGATTTGCCTGGCTGGCTTCACATTTCAACCTGCATCATCTCAGGCCTCCCAATGACTTCAGCCTTTGGAGGGTGAGTTCCCGGGAAGCAAATACAAGCCTACAGATTCAAATTGTATCTGGATATCTAGAGAGGTCCTGGCGAAAACTGCGTCCCTAGTACTCAGATTCTCTGATCGGAATTTCTTAAACTGCCCTTACCCTGTACCACTAGGAGTCTCTTTTCCAAGGCGTTTTAACGGGGATTCATAATCTGCTAGGATTTTTTTTTTTCAAGTGGGTACAATAGTTTTCATGAGATTTTCCATGGTCTATTACAAAAGTTTTAAGACAAAAATCTGCTTTTGTAAAAAGCAAATATATTGGGTTTTCTTAATTCTATCTCATCATTCAGATGCATGACAAGAAAGATTTTTTCTGATCCATTTAAACTTATTTTTTCACTTGTTTTGTATCTGATTCTCTAATCTCTGACTTTCTAGTCACTTATTTATTTAATGCATATTTTCCCAATGTCTACTAGGAACAGAAGCCTGAATTTTTCACGTAATTTAAATATAAATTACATTTGAATAAGGAACATACAATTATTTTAAAATATAATGAATAGTTTATGCAGAGATTTATTCACTGTACAGATTATAAATGCTTGAAACATAATAATAGATCATAATTTATAATCATGAGACCCAAATATAAATACCAACTTTATTATTCATTTCTAATGCTAACTCAAAGACATCTTTTTATCCACATCCAACTGGGTTCTCTTATTTGGAAAACAGAGAGAGGTAAGAAAACATTATTGCTTAAGGTAATGCCAAGAAACTATGAAATCTTAAAACATGAAACATAAACATCAAATAAAAGATGTTGATATCCATCTAAACTTGGAAAGAGGAACAACCTAGAGGTTAAAAGGAGACTTTACAGAATGTTATGCTTCTAAAGACAGCATTTGCCATACTGGTAGGCAAGTCTAGGGACATGCTTTACATCCCCTCCACCCAGAAATGACATAAGTACCCTGTACCAGACTTATCCCATTTCCTGAATTCCTTACTTAATTTAATTCCATACCTTATCTAATTCAAATATTTTCTAGGCATGATAAAGGTGGAGAGTGTTTATACTGAAAGCCTTAATACCAGGCCCTGGGCTAACCACATCATGGAATTCCAAGCAACGATTCTTTCTAAAGAAGAAATAACATGCTGTCCTAATCTGAGGCTTTGCTTTATTTCAGTTCCCCTGCCTTACCTCTGATTCCTGAAGCATATCACTCCCCGTCCCATGACTTCTGTGTTCTTCCTGTAAATGCCCCTGCCCAACACAGCTTCAGTCTTCCAAGCCTTTGCTTCATTGGTATTCCCAAGACTGGCTGTCAACAAGACTACTGTTTCTGGCCTGGAATAAAACCTCTCATTTCCAACTACTCTATTTAATTTCAAGGAATCAATCAAATTGCCGTCTACCACCAAGCTGTCATCAATCTCATTTTTGGAAAGCAGGTGCATCAATAAGGAGTATAAAAAATACAATGGGAATGTATATGGATAGATAGATATTAATCCTTTGGAGAGGGATAATTGTAGCAAGACGTGTGACTTGAATAAAACATAGAAACAGGTGATGAAAAGAAAAAAGAAGGAAAAGAATAGAAAGTAGAAGATCAATAGGAAGGCTGTTGGGAAACACATTTGGAAAAATATTTGAAAGGGTGTTATACCTATAGATACAATTATAAACACTTACTAACTCAAAGCTTTTAAATGCTAAAATAGAAGAAAATCATAAAATTCAGACCAAAAACATACAAAATTGTATTCAGATTATGCATATTTATTTTCCAAATGTAAAGGCAGTAAAGAAAATTAGCTTATGGAGTTTACTCCCTTACCTAACATTGTAAATTGAAGACTTACAGGAGGAGAGCCTGGTAATATGGTCAAAATTAATGAGAAAGGATTGGATGTGGCAAGCAATTCATAAGGGAGAAGAAAAAAGAAGAAAGAAGTAATAGTGAGTTGGGTAGAGAAGAAACACTTAGAAGATGGGGAAAAGTAATTCACTTACCTGTGATCTCATTTTGCAACATGCTAACTGTTGAGTAAAAGGAAAGAAAAAGAAATAACACATAACATTGCCAACCACAGATATTTTGGAAAATGTGTAGCTCAATAACTTGGTCAAAGAAGAAAATCATATTCAGTGACGATTTGAAAAAGGATATGAATGTACCAAAATCTTAATAGCTAATTTTCTAATAGGGTTGAAGGGAGTTAAAATGTAAAGGGCAGGGGTGGCACTGAATCGAGAGATTGCTTTCCCTTTATTCAATACTATAAACGTCTGAAAAAGAAAACACAACACATAAAACAAAATTTAGAATATATATGAAGAATATTTTAAGAGAAAAGTAAAACCATTATTTATAAATATTGCCCTGTAAAATAGTGTATAACATAATAATTACCAGCATATGCTATCAAGATAGATGCTTTCTTTTTCTGAGCACTATAAACTTTCCTAAATTTGATAAATGACACGAGGTTTACAAAGAAAATCTGTGGTCAATGCCATAGGAATTCTTAGCATCTTTATCAAGTTTTAACGTTAGTATTTTAAAACCACATTTATAATTCACCTAAAGCACAAAACTGAGGCTTTGACTACTTTTTTGGTTAGATAATTTTCTCATGAGAACTTCAAGGTTTTCCAGGTGTGTTCTTTGCTCAGAATCTTATTTGGCACCTATAGGTCACCTGCTATTATTTCTTCTTCTGTGGAGAGCAATAGAAAGGAGAAAGTATGGTATAAAGGAGTAATTAAACCCACTGAAGATCAAAGTGACTTATGGAGAGCTAGAGACTGTAAAGAGGAATTTAGATACTACTCCTGCAAATATAAAAAATAAAATTTAAACATACTTCTAGTTTACAGTTTTTGCTTCTCAACATTATTAGGGAATCTGGGTCAATTTACACTTGGTTTAAGAATATAATTTGTATTCAAGAAGGTGAATAGGCTTTTGTCCTTCCTTAATTCCCGCGCTGGAGGATGCCTCACCAGTTCTCTGCCTGTCTCACAAATGCAGGTTCAAATGAGTGCTTCCAAAAGACTTCTAGGATCATTGGTCCATTACACGGTCAGGCCCATCCAGCATCTTAGTGATACTTTAGACAGAGGGAAGGAGGCAAGCCTTCTTCACCATCATCCCTGGGACTAGCCCAGAACCAATTAGCAAATAGGCAGTGAAGGCAACTTGACTAAGAACTCACTTTCTTATTGATATAGTAGGGGTCCAGATCCTCCAGGGGTACTGACACCATCTCTGGAGGAATGTCTCCATAAATAAATGGAAGAGATTTTCCTGCTTCCAAGTCACTGTTTGGCTTTGGGCCATTTTCATCATCCTCATCCTTGCGTTCCTGTTTGGGTCTCTTAGCTTTCTCTTCTGCAATGCGTTGTTCAATAGCAGCAAGGGATTCCCTGGTAAAGAAGCGGAAGCTGTCAGGTCCTGGCGGTACCAGCACTGACTGTGCCATCTTTTCATCCTGCTCCTTTAATCACTGTTTAGCTCCTTGCATAAGAAAGTGCTACAGAAACAGGGAGGGAAAAAAAGCAATGGCTATTAGAATAAAAGGTGATTGTGTCAGTTACATGACACTGAGCACTGAGATACAGCATAGAAACCCAGATAGCTATAATATTTTTAAAGAAAGTTGTATTTGATATTCAGGGAATCTCATATATGCATCCATTTGCTCGCATGGAGATCTATCTTTCACATTCAGTAGGTGTCTATGAGGTAATCTAATCTCCCACTCCCAAAATGTTTTAAGTGATTGTGCTACTTGTGGGAAAATATGCAATTCAGAGCTCAGAAATGGAGGATACTGGTTTGTGCCTGCTGTTTCACTTGTGTGAATATTTTGGCAGCCATCTTTTTCAGCATTCTTTCTGAAAAAATAGCAGAGATCCAAAACAAGAGATGAAACATCACACTAAATTGTAGAACCTGAGCTGAGGATCTTGCACGTATCTCTCCATGTCTTTCCACGTGCCCTTTGACTCACTTTATAACATTTAAGAGTTTATTCCAAGTCAATTCACTGGGTAAAAAGCTCTGGAAATCGTAAAATGCCAGGCTATGGAAACATAGGTAGATCCTGCTTGAAAGAAAGGGAGTGGGAAGGAGCAGAAGATGCCTGGTTGTATTTGGAACTGCTCGGAAGCTGCACAGGAAGAGACCCAGCTCCTGCCAAACCGGGCAGGAAGTCATCCACATCAGAGGTCTGTAACTCGGACCCCCTGGCTTAGCAACCTGCTGCTAGCTAGTGTAATTGCTTCTTAAATTAACACATTTGCAGTACCTTAGGAAATACTGTAGAGATAGCCTATTTCCTCAAATAATGCCCATTTCACAAAAATGTAGCATCACAGTCTTAGTGTCCACATCAGAATTTGAATTTGAGAAAAAATAGTAAGTTTATGATAGTTTATCTTTTCAAGAAAACTCTTATTATATGCATCTTTGCAATAACATAAATAGGTTTTACCGGTATTCAAATCATGTTTCACTAGACTAAAGTAGATAACTCAAAAGAGCACATCAGTCATTCCAAATGTTACCTCTGAACCAGTGGCAGGAGTTTCTACGCTATTTGAAACAATACAATCAACATCTTGACTCCTGAATGCCACTTAATCTATTTTTTCCGTCTTTTCAAAAAATCAATCTATTTCACCCCCATACTATAGGAGTCAGAGTTGTCATTTAAATATATGAGATGCATTTTCTAAGAGTTAAATGTGTTATGCAGTTCACTTCTGCAGCATGCACCAGATAAAACAGAGGGAAACCCAAAATAACAAAAACTACTGCACAGTTTTATTTTAAAAAATGTTGAAGTAAACCAGGACCTTTCAGCTACCAGCTAGCAGACTGCCCTCCCCAGTATTATAGTGTCTCCAAAACATACCTCATTTTTCTCACCCATCCCTACAGACCTTCATGCCTAGTGACAGACATAGGCATGAAGATGGTCCTTGCACACTGGGGGAGGAAACTGCCATGCCTGGATTCTCTAATAGAAGAGACATGCTAAAACATGCAGCCAGCAGCTTCAAAATGAAAGTGGTCCCTCTGCAGATTTCCCCAAGGATTCTACTACTGTAAAGGTAGAGAAGCATCACAGAGAATAAGCATAATAAGAATATTAAAACATTACCCCTGTAGAATCTTTTACACCCAGAGTTTGAGATTGATAAGCTGGTACCAAGAAGACTGCAGCTAAAATTCCATCATGCTTTAAAAAAAAAAAAAAAAAATTCTTTTTTTTTTTTTTTAATTCTCCTTCAAAGACCACACCTAACTTCCTGTAAAAGGATTCTGGTAACTGAAGTAAGAAGAGGCATTTCCTGTACAGGGACTACAAAATGGCATTATTGTAACTACCACTAGAGGGCGGGGAACTGTGAAGAGAAACACCTTCGCAGCGTACACACAGACATATGTCTGAAACAGCCCAAAGCTTTCAGTTGTGGAACTGATCTTCCACAGGCTTTTCTTGGAACGAAACATTAAAACTTTGCTGATTTTAAGTTAATTTTGTTAACCAATAATGTTTCTCCTCATGCTTTTTATTTGCTATGTCAAAAAGTCATTCAATCAATATAAAGAATTCACCTTAAAAGTAAAGAGAAAGTACGGTAGTGAACTGCTTAATGGCATTTTTGGTCAATGACAGATCACATATACGACATGGTCGCAAAAAAATTAGAATACCATATTTTTTACTGTGCCTTGTCTATATTTAGATGTGTTTAGATACACAAATACCATTGTGTTACAGTTGCCTGCAGTATTCAGTACTGTAACATCCAGTATAGTTTTGTAGCCTAGGAACAGTAAGCTATACCACATAGCCTAGTTGTATAATAGGCTCTACCATCTAGGTTTTATGTACACTCTATGAGGTACACAAAACGACAAAAATCACCTAACAACACATTTCTCAGAATATATTTTGGTCCTTAAGCAAAGCATGACTGTAAATAGGGAAGGGTTAAAAATAAAAACTCATATTAAACAGCAATTAACCCTTACTATATGTAAGTTAAAAATAAAAATTCATATTAAACAGTAATTACTGTATGTAGGCTTGTAGCCTAGGAACTACAAACATACAGTAGGATTTGATATTAGCCTCAGCCCCAAATAATCTGAAATCCAATATAGTCGTTGCTAATTCAATAAAGAGATGGCCTGTGCCACACAAGTTAACTCTCTCTAGAAAAAATATTAACCCAATGAGACACCAATCTTATTTATCTCGAATTTAAGTCACTAAAAAGCAACCAGAAAAAAAAGAATTGATAAACCAGTGAGATTCTAAATGCTAGGCTTTCAATTAATATCATAGTGAAAATTTGAGAACTTACTGAGTGCCAGTCACTTGGTTAAGATGTTTGCACTGTATTATTTCATCCTCCACACAACCCTGTTGGGTAAATGCTTTCATTATCCTTATTTGCAAACTGAAGTAACGACATACACTGAAATTAGGAAAAGTCTCCTAAGATCATACAGGCAAGATTCAAACTCAAAATCTGATAGCAGAAATCTGTGATCATTACTCAATCATAAAAAGAAAACAGGCACTGACATCAATTATAATTAGAACAGTTCTAATTGTTAAATCAATATATTTCATACTTTCTGGCTTCATCATTTTCATTGGAAAATGTATTTGTTGGGCAGAAACAGAAAACAAAATAACACACCTTCTCACTTATAAGTGGGAGCTAAACACTGGGTACACATAGACATAAACGTGGGAACAAGAGACACTGTGGACTATAAGAGGGTATAGGGTGGGGGAGGCAAGTGTTGAAAAACTACCTATTGCTTGCTACCTGGGTGGCAGGTTCAGTCGCGCCCTCAAACTTCGGCATCATGCAATATACCATCATAAACCTGCACAGGTACTCCCTTAATCTAAAATAAAAGATTTGGAGAAAAAAAAGAAAATGTGTTTGTTGGAAATGAGCAAGGGGAAGCTGTAGCCAAAAATAATATTTTAGTCACTTTAGGAGGTAACTTTTGATGGTAAGAGAAAAATATGTCTCAAACTAGTTGAAGTAAAAAAGAAATAAAGACAGGAATTTATTGGTTCATGATTTGTCCAGGGCTAGTCTTAGGCATATGATTCAGGAGCTCAGTTGGTGTTACCAGCTCATAGTTATGCTGTATCCTTATGTTCTGACTTTCATAGTGATAGGTTTCCTAAAGATTCTTCCCTTATTTTAGTAAGATTCTGTAGCAGCTCTAGTCTCCCAACCTTCCAGACCTCAATTCAGTGGGAAGAAAGACTCAGAAAAGCTCTCATTGCATCTCACTGGCACCTGGTGCGTCACATGCCCATCCTGAAGTAATTACTGTGTCCAGGGTAATGCCATCTTTGGTTGGCCTCTCCTAAGCCACATGCTCTACCCTTGAAACATGGAAGAGTCCTCACTTGAAACCTATAAGTAGTCAGGGTTATTGTTGTGGTACAGAAGCATTTCTCAAAAGTGGAGTTGGAGCTGGGAAGGTCGCTTTTGCTTATAATCCCAGCATTTTGGGAGATCAGGGCAGGAGGATCCCTTGAGACTAGGCGTTTGAGGCTGAAGTGAGCTATCATCACACCACTGAACTCCAGCCTGGGAGACAGAACTAGAGAAGAAAAAAAAAGGAAGGAAGAAAGGAAGGAAGGGAGGGAGGGAGGGAAGGGAGGAAGGAAGGGAGGAAGGAAGGAAGGAAGGAAGGAAGGAAGGAAGGAAGGAAGGAAGGAAGGAAGGAAGGAGGGAAGGAGGAAGGAAGGAAGGGTGAGCAGAGAGGGAGGGAAGGAAAAAAGAAGGATGGAAGGAAGGAATGACAGACAAGTCCCGGCGCGGTGGCTCATGCCTGTACTCCCAGCACTTTGGAAGGCTAAAGCAGGCAGATTGCTTGAGGCCAGGAGATCAAGAGCAGCCCGATCAACACGACGAAACCCCATCTCTACTAAAAATACAAAAAATTAGCCAGGCATGGTGATGGGCACCTGTAATCCTAGCTACTGGGGAGGCTGAAGCAGGAGAATCGCTTGAACCCAGGAGGTGGAGTTTGCAGTGAGCCAAGATCATGCCACTGCACTCCAGCCTGGGTGACAGAGTAAGACTCAGTCTCAGAAAAAAAAAAAAAAAAAAAAAAAAAAAAAAACACACACACACAAACAAACCAAAAAACCCAGGAAATTACAAAAGAGCAGAGTTGAGTTACTATTACTGGAATAAGGGGAAAATTAATGCTGGACAGAAAGAACAAACAAGTGCATGCTCTAGTCACATACTCATCATGTTTGCTGTGCCTCCACATTTGGAAAGTAACATTATCAATATTGGGATATACACATATGATATATATTCAATGTGTACCAACTTCCATGTATACTGGTCAGGCAAGATACTTAGAAGATTCCTTCCCTGATTCCCTATTTAATAAATGGTGCTGGGAAAACTGGCTAGCCATAAGTAGAAAGCCGAAACTGGATCCCTTCCTTACACCTTATACAAAAATTGATTCAAGATGGATTAGAGACTTACATGTTAGACATAAAACGATAAAAACCTTAAAGAAAATCTAGGTAATACCATTCAGGACATAGGCATGGGCAAGGACTTCATGTCTAAAACCCCAAAAGTAATGGCAACAAAAGCCACAATTGACAAATGGGATCTAATTAAACTAAAGAGCTTCTGCACAGCAAAAGAAACTACCATCAGAGTGAACAGGCAACCTACAGAATGGGAGAAAAGTTTTGCAATCTACTCATCTGTCAAAGGGCTAATATCCAGAACCTACAAAGAACTCAAACAAATTTACAAGAAAAAAACAAACAACCCCATCAAAAAGTGGACAAAGGATATGAACAGACACTTCTCAAAAGACATTTATGCAGCCAACAGACACATGAAAAAAAATGCTCATCATCACTCACCATCAGAGAAATGCAAATCAAAACCACAATGAGATAGCATCTCACACCAGTTAGAATGGCAATCCTTAAAAAGTCAGGAAACAACAGGTGCTGGAGAGGATGTGGAGAAATAGGAACGCTTTTACACTGTTGGTGGGATTGTAAACTAGTTCAACCATTGTGGAAAACAGTGTGGCGAATCCTCAAGGATCTTGAACTAGAAATACCATTTGACCCAGCCATCCCATTACTGGGTATATACCCAAAGGATTATAAATCATGCTGCTATAAAGATACATGCACACATATGTTTATTGCAGCACTATTCACAATAGCAAAGACTTGGAATCAACTCAAATGTCCATCAATGACAGACTGGATTAAGAAAATGTGGAATACTTATATACCATGGAATACCATGCAGCCATAAAAAAGGATGAGTTCATGTCCTTTGTAGGGACATGGATGCAGCTGGAAACCATCATTCTCAGCAAACTATCACAAGAACAGAAAACCAAATGCCACATGTTCTCACTCATAGGTGGGAACTGAACAATGAGATCACTTGGACACAGGAAGGGGAACATCATACACCGGGGCCTGTTGTGGGGTGGGGGGAGTGGGGAGGGATAGCATTAGGAGATACACCTAATGTAAATGACGAGTTAATGGGTGCAATGTACCAACGCGGCACATGTATCATGTATCCATATGTAACAAACCTGCACTTTGTGCACATGTACCCTACAACATAAAGTATAATAAAAATAATAATAATAAAAGATTTTAAAGTTAGATTAAAAACAAGCCAAAAAAGAAGATTCGTTCCCTGTAGTAAGTTGCCCGACTGCGATCAAGCACACAATATTTCATAGATTTCTATGGTGAGCATTAGCTTCAATTATCAAATCCATATTCAGGTTTCACTTTACAGATGTGCTCAGCAATATACCAACTTGTTATACAAATGATTCTAATTCAAAATAAATTAAGAATAAAAAATTTATGAGATGATTTACCAAACATATTTTTGGGAGGAGATTAGTCATAATAATAACACATAGTATCTACTTTTTTAATAAAAATCTACACATAGTACCTACTTTTGTCAAGCACTATTTTAAGAGCTATGAAACCATTTATTCCTTATAGCAACTTAATGAAATAGACACTGTAATTATCTCCCTTTAAAACATGAGGAAGGAGTAACAAATGGAACAGAGGATACTAGGGGCTAGGGAGGATAGGGAGAGATTTGTTAAAGGATACAAAATTGCAGCTAGACATGAGAAACAAGTTATAGCTTCTATACCACTATAGGATGACTATACTTAACATTATTATAGAATTTCAAATAGGTAGGAGGAGGATATTGAATGTTCCCAATACAAAGAAATGCTAAATGTTTGAGATGATGGATATGCTAATAACCCTGATCTGATCAGTATATGTTATATGTATTGAAATATCACTATGTACCCCATGAATATGTACAACTATGGTCAATTTAAAAAATAAAGAAACATGAAGAAACAGGGGCATCAAGAAATTCAGTAATTTAAAATACAAATAAGTTCTCACAACTAGAAAGAGTAGGGTCAGATGTGGAAGTCATCCTTGCAGGCCGCGGATTCCATGTTTCTAACAATTATTCAATGCTTAAGACATTTTCTGGAATTATGCACTATCAGAAACATACCAAGATATGTGCAGTTTCCTTAACATTATATTAGTTATAGAGTCACCTGTTTCTCTCCCATTGATTCTAGCCAGTGAGTGTATCTTGGAATATTTAAAAGGGTGAACACAAAATGTTTTACCAAAACATGTAAAACATCAAAAGAACAACTGAATATTTTTTCACATCAAAGATACTTTTGTGTAATGTAGATTTAAGTAAAGAATTATAGTCTGTTTCTCGTTTCCCAAGATAAGGTTTTCAAAAATCATACATTAGTTTTTCTTCCATTTGTTCTGACCTTTGTTATCACATCAAACTGATATTTTATGAGAGTTCTATATGGCATATATTACATGAAGGTTTTAAATTTCATTCCGTTGCCCTATATTTCAGACAGAAGATTTTGTATTACAACTTTTAAGGCCTGACACTATATTTGGAAGATCCATGAATAATGAGAAAGGCAAACAATATTATTTGAAGTAGTCAGAAAATAAAAAATGTTAAGAATTGGGATTCTAAATTCTGATATTCCTATAATGTTTTCCTTTCAATACTCTTCTTTAGTTTTCTCATTTATACAAGAAGAATATATTTTTTCTAAATTAAAAAATTTTTAAATCATGTTATTACACATGATGACATCAGCAAAAAAAAAGAAAGATAAGACAATTTAAAAAATAAGGGTAATAGCAAATATCCACATTCATAATAAATGCTCTAGAAATAAGTTTATACTAAGAAAATGGCTTATTACATTTCATAGATAAGGACATAATTTTATATTAGTTTATATTATAATTAATGGTTGTGGATAAGTACTCAAAAACTTAGAAAATTTTGTGCTCAAGAATTAAGAAAGCTGAGAAACACTAACGAATGTCTCTTTTTCTGGAAGTGGTCTTTTAAGTTCTGTTCTACAATTATAGTTTTTTGGGTTCTTTGGTACATTACAGTAATGTAAACAAACTAAGAAAAGATCTGCTAAAAATTATCTGAAGATACATTTTTCAGATTTTCTAGCTTGTTTCATAGGTTCAGGTCTATTTTCTTATCAGCTTTTCGATTGTTACTGTGATATATATATGTATATATGCACATACACATATATACACACACACACGTATATGTATCCTTCTCTGTTTAACCTGAATGCACTAGCACATTATTGTAACTAACAATTTCCATAACAGGGAGAAAGTTCTGAACAACCAGACTTACATGTTTTTCTGCTGCAGACTAGAAACAGAGAACAGTAGAATATGAAACACTCAAGTGCAGTGTTTACTGGTCAGAAAAGCTGTTTTTGTTTTTGTTTTAAATGCTAGGTTTAGTTGCAATATGAAACTAACTTATTTTTTATACTTTTATATTAGGTGCATTGAGCAATATTCTTTTTTCTCTTTCTTGAAATAAAAAAAAATTATTTAGAAACTACTTAAAATAGGAAAAAAAAAAAAAAAGGCCTGTCAAGAACCACCAGGTGGAAAATGAGTTGCTAATAAAACAGAATTTTAGGTAACAAAAGTCTAAAAACCACAAAAAAAGAAATAGCACCACTGTCATTGGAACAATGGCTATTTACTTGCATTTTTTGGCATTGTCAATCACTGAATCTGGATTTTTCTCTCAATTCCACACAGAACATCCATTAAACAATTTTGTTATAAACTGTTCACTTTTGACACACATTTTAGGACAAGCTATCGCCAGACACAAAGGGGCTGAACAATCTCAGTGAGTGACACGTATTTTGCAAACTTTTGCCAAACAAAACGATGGAATAGGTTGTACACAAATCTAATGAGGGAGAGTTAAGGAATAACACAGTTTAAATATTAATCATTCAGACATGGTATTGTATTTTCTGTAAAAGAAAATGAACATTTAGTAACACACTAATACATTTTGTCTCTTAAGAGATTAGTGTACTGATAAAGTATTCGGAGAACTGGAGAGCTGTGGACAGCAGATACCAAGAACACCCCAGCTTTGCAGAACCCAAGGTAACCATAGCCTTCCCTGCTTACTCCCTTTGCCAGAGGTCCACAAAGAACTTGCAGTGTGCCCACCTGCCTGCTGCACTTCCAACTCCAAGCTGCAAACTTTAAGAACCCAAAGAGGTGTCCCTAGTGGGCAAGGGGAGCAGAGAAGAGAAGCAATGTTACAGTAGATAGTTAGGCAGACATGAGCAAGGCCGGTGAGAGCCCCTCCCTCAGGAATGTCAGGCAACCATCAGGTGATGGTCAGGTGGTTATTAAACTGCCTAAAATAATAATTGGTCTTAGTCAGCACCAGATAAAGACAGTCCCCCAATGGATTAAAAAAAACACCTGAAGCTGGTGATCAGAGGCTTCCTGATAAGATCTCAGGAATTGGGTGAGTGGGCTCAAGCATGCACATTAAGAGGCAAAATGGCAGAATTTAACCGGTATATGACCTTCTCAGGAACAATCTACTGGTAAAGGAAAAATGCCTCAAGTGAGCATGCACACTTCAGTAAACACACTGCACATATCGCCCCTCCCAAGTGCTGGCAGGTCACACTGCACATGTGTACAGCCTGCTCCAACAGAAAATTAAGGGAAGAGAAATGCAAATGCCTTAACCAGGCCAATGTATAAAACCTCAAGTCAAGGGCCAAACAGGGCACTTGGATCTCTTAAGTTGCCTGCTTGGCCTTTTCCAAAGTATACTTTACTTCCTTTTGTTCCTGCTCTAAAACTTTTTAATGAACTCTTACTCCTGCTCTAAAACTTGCCTCAGTCTCCCCCTCTGCCTTAAACCTACTTCTTCCCCTCAGCCAAATTCTTTCCTCCAATGAGGCAAGGATCAAGTTTGCTGCAGACCTCTATGGATTCACCACTGGTGACATGTTAAATGTGAAACTAAAGGATGGTAAAATGGGAAACAACCTCCATTCAATCTCAGAGATGTGAGGAAATCCCCAAAAGTGCTGTTAGATGAAAGAATTGGACACACCTCATTTCCCAAAAAAGCGTAATACATAGAAATTTCAAAGATAATTGGAAAAATTCCCAGAGAAATCCTCAATGAAAATAGAGCTCTTCAACCCAAAAATCTCAGGGCTGAAACACACCTTGTGTTCATCTAGGCAACAATGCCTCTTGCTTTTTAGCAGGGATGCAGTTTGTCAACAACCCCAAATGGCTTTACAGAGCAACCTTTAGAACTTTCCTTTTGGGCCAAAGTCTAGGCCTGTGAGGTTGCAAGTAGCCCTGTAAGGCCTGTGATGACACCAGGTTCCAAAGGTTCTGAGGTCTGGCCCTTCCTTCCAACATACAATGTCAAACACATAAGATGTCCTGATGTGTTACATTTTATATTTTGAATATGGAAGCATATTTTAAATACTCTTAAGGCATTAACTTATTACAAAATTCTCTACCAAGGTTTCACATTAGGTTAAAATTCAACTCAGTCTTTACATTTCTGTACCAAGGTCTCCACCTCAGCATATTATCTAACACCTTCTCCAGTAATCAGTGTTACCTGCATGCACATGGTGAACCCCATGGTCAGCCTCTTTGTTTCCCAGGTGAACTAACTAGATGTTATCGTTGCTCTGCCGCACAGTAAAAGCTCTTAACTCAAACTCACCAGAAAAGGAGTGAAACTCTGCAAAGTGCACTCTAAAAGGAGGTACTTTATGCTTATAAAAAGAAACTAGTGAGTTTTCTAAGAATAATAAAAGTATTTAACAGTTAAGTACAAGATTTGGAGTGCAAAATTCGGATAAGGCTCTGCTGGTTCAGGTTCTTAAAACTCTTCTTGTTCCTCCTGTGGGCCCCCTTCATCGGATATCACGAAGTCTTCATCTGTGGCATAGAGAATGTCTACAGTCCTCTGCAATACAAGGTCATTGTTCCCCTTGTTCTGCTGGCAAATCAATTCATTGTTCCTTAGCTTTCTGAAGTACAAATCTCTTTCTCCAAGCCTTCAATGGCAAGTTTCAGTACACTGACCTGCTAGCATCAGTTTGACCGTGCAGCACTCCTACTGCCTGCATCAGGATTCTTTTATACCACCCTGGGGCCAGCCTTAGAAGCTGCGGTTATTTGTGGAAATGGTCCTCCGTGGAGCTGGATTGCCAGAGCTGAGAAGTGACTTCGGTTTATTCAGAACTGGAGCAACAAAATGGAGGGAGCCACTTCAGTTTCTTGACCTTGTCCGGCAGCCACAGGGTTATAGTCTTTTTCATTGTAGTTTGCATGAAAAAACTGCTTCAACTACTGAATGAATTCAAAATTGTCCTGAAACTTTCCTTTTACTAATTGTCCACAGAAATCGCTTTGTCAGCACCCACCCTCTTGAAAATACTGCTTGTAGTATTTTGAAGTTTTGGATGTATTCATAGAATTTCACCTTCTTTAAGGCAATGGAGCCAGGGAGCAGAATGACCAAAAAGTGAAAATAAGCAGCCCTTGAGCACAATTGTTCTATCTTTGTCAAATTTAACTTCAGGAGACTCATTGATCCAGGCCAGTATGTCATGTAGCATTAGGTCGTCATTGGTGACTGATGTCAAGTATATATTCACTGCCATCTTTGGCTCCTGGTGGAACAGTCTACTGCCCACACCCAGCCCTGGTTCCATCTTCATCTTGTTCAAATTGCTTGACCAACATTCCTTTTTAAAGTATAGATATTCCATTAAATGACTGTTACGTTCTAAGACACATTTTGCTTTTCTTTAACAGAAATGCATACCAATCTTACTGTGATAATCTCCGGGAAATATAATTCAGTGTATAGATAATTACTTTATGTCTAACTTTCCTAGGAAAAATAAGTTAACTATATAAAAGAAATATACATGTATTTTAACGGAAGTGTTTTTATTTTACTGTAGGTAGACTGGCAATACATTACTACAACCTTTTAAAATCTTCAGATGTATTAAGTGCATGTTAGTAGACTTCCATGAACTCATTCAAACCTCTCTAAATGGCTCATCAGCAGGAAGGCCATCTCTAATCTGATTACGTAGTAGTTTATTTTTCATGGACGGATTATGCTGGAATCACAGAATTCTAATTCTGGATTTTAATAATCAGTAAGAAAGAAAATTTCATGGATATGGTTCTCTTTATGAGGGTGAGTTATTTCTACTTATTTGATATACCTGAATATTTCTAGCACAGTTTTCCTCATTTCTTCTTTTCATCAACGACTTCTACCTAAAATTTATCCCTCAGTCCCCGTTCTCTTTTATGGGGGAGAAAAAAGCAGCCTCTAAACTCCTCAGTGGAACGGTAGATCTGAGTGTCTGGGCATCTTCCCCATGTCAGAATGAGCAGGTAGAGCCAGGATCAGAAAGTCTTTGAAATAATAATAATAATAATAAAACAATGCTCAAAAAATAGCTACATTCGAAAGTGTATGTATGCATGCCTGTGTGTGTGTGTGTGCCTGTGTGTGTGTGTGTGAGAGAGAGAGAGAGAGAGAGAGAGACAGAGAGAGAGAGAGAGAACTAGAGAGGAGGCAAGGAGAGCATAGGAGACCGTGGGCTCATTTCTTCGTGTAATGTCAACACTAACTAAATTGTGGCACACTACTAGCTTCTTGATTTGTTATCTCATTGATCCTTGCATTATTTGTGAAGGAAGTAGTGTTGTTGTCACTTTTCAAATGTAGGAGTGATCAGGGTATATGGATGTTGAATAACTTGCCATTGCCACACTGAGCCAGAGTTTAAATTCATATGTGTCTGATTTCAAATACTAAATATAGTCCATGTTCCATTTTTCCCCCAGGGTGAGAAGTGCACCATTGAGCTGCAAGTTGAGAAGGGAAATATGATCTAAGTCTGATTTTCTAAAAGTCACTGGATCCCTTTCTATACCTAAGATGTTTGTAGAATCCCACAGGTTCACTGCTATTAGACCAATTTGTGACCCAGTACAAATAACATAGTTTCCCCTTACAATCTTGCTATTGCTATTATGGGGCTAGCTTAACCTCTGCTGGAAAACAGAAGTTGTTTTCTCAATACCTTCACATGCCCCATAATGAATGTACTCTTATCCCAGTCATGGAAGAGGAGCTTACACATTTACCAGGAACTCTCTTCTGCAATACTGTATACATCTCTCCTCATATTCATTTTTTGATGAGTTAACCATTCTTGTGACTCCATCTTACACTTACATGATGCCCTCAACACAGATCCTTAGTCCTGAGTGCTAGGATCAGGATTCAGGATTCCATCACACATTCCCAACAACCCATAGCTAAGGTCTCCTGGGCTGTGGGTTCTTGGAGCCTCAAGTGACATTTCCAAAATTGAACTTATCTTCCTTAGAAATTGGTACCATTTCTTAAATATTTCCATTTCCTTCATTTTTCTTATTTTTTCCTAAATTAGAAGTATTTTTTTCTGACTTAGTTGTTTCACTCCCCTTCCTTTAATTTATGATCTCTGTCACCAAGTCTTAATATTTCTACCTCTAGGAAATACCTCTGTGATTTGCTTCTGCCGCTGCATCTTCATTACCATCAATGTGTTTCAGGAACAGATACATAACAGGACACATCATTTATGTATTTAACAAATAATGTCAAGTTCCTCAGGTAAAAAACCTTACAGCCATCCTTGATTCCTTTCTCTCTCTCTCTCATACACTACGTCATAACCTCTAGTGACCTTTTTGTTCTATATTCAAATTATATCCTGAATCCAATCATTTCTCACCTTCTCTACCATTAGCACACTTGTTCAAGTTGCCACCATCATTCACTTAGATTACTGCAATTGTTAGGGCCAGTAATTTATGAAGTACAGTGCAAAACTGATAACATTGAGGCCCCAGCTGCAAGTGGTGCCTTGCACCTATAATCCTAGCTACTCCACGGGCTGAAGCTGGAAGATTGCTTGAAGCTAGGAGTTGGAGACCGGCCTGAGCAACATAGCAAGACCCATCTCTAAAAAAACAGGGAGACACTTGTTTAAGTAGCAGGAAAAAGGGGCCATTAAAAGATTATACAACATAACTTTTTTCTTATTTATGCAAAATGTCTACGATGGTTTTTATTTCCTATTTAATGTTGTACTCACTGGAGCAGAGAGACATTGTAGGGCAAACATAGAGCCATATGAGCGTCCCTGATTCAGAGCAGAAGATAATGTCTGCCCCCATCCCGCACTGCCAAATTCCCCTTCCCACCAGTTTCCAGACTGAAGCAACCTGACCTCAATTGAGGTCAGAGAAGTCAATCTACCCTTCCCATGAGCCTGCCACCCAAACTGGTGGAAGGGCAACCCCCCAAAGCATTGCAACTCTGCACCTGACACACCTGAATCAGAGGTGGGTGAGAAGCTCTCTCCCACTGAGTCTCTCACTTGCCTTGGCACTTCCAGCCTGAGGTGCATTCCTAACTGCAACTTGACCTGAGCTTGTGACCAAATCCCCAGCAGGCTTAAGGGCAGCAGAACACAGACATCTTCCCACCAGCAACCCAGTATTCTCCCTGTTGGAGGGTGGCAACAGTTGCTGGGAAAAGGTGAAGAAGAGGACACTGAGTGGCCTGGGCAGGGAGCAGGGGTGCAGGTGGTGTTAAACCTATCCACAGCAGAAAGTACCAGACACTGAGCACCCAGAACATGCTCCATAGTCCCGTGGCTTTCACTTACAAAACCTAACTTCAAACACAAATTTTGGTTTTTTTGGTTTTTTTTTTTTTTTTTTTTTTTGAGACGGAGTCTTGCTCTGTCGCCCAGGCCGGACTGCAGTGGCCGGATCTCAGCTCACTGCAAGCTCCGCCTCCCGGGTTTATGCCATTCTCCTGCCTCAGCCTCCCGAGTAGCTGGGACTACAGGCGCCTGCCACCTCGCCCGGCTAGTTTTTTGTATTTTTTGGTAGAGACGGGGTTTCACCGTGTTAGCCAGGATGGTCTCGATCTCCTGACCTCGTGATCCGCCCGTCTCGGCCTCCCAAAGTGCTGGGATTACAGGCTTGAGCCACCGCACCCGGGCAAACACAAATTATTAAAATTATCAAGATGGTGACTGCAGAGCATTAGGCCCTATGTGTGGGGCCCTTCTTAACACGGAACCTTGTGTGACTGCCCATGAAGCCAGCCCTGGTAATAATTTCTAAATTGGTCTCCATGCTTAATTTTTGGCCTCCTTCAGTTTATTCTCAATGTAGTAGCCAGATTCCTTTGAAATGCTAAAACAGTCGCGTCACTGTTCTGCTCAGAACTCTACAGTGACTCTCCATTTACTCAGAGGAAAAGTCAAAGTGTGAACCATGGCTTCTGTTGGCCAGGAAGGTCTGCCCACCCACCTCACTTCCTTCTCTCATGTCGTCTCCTGCCCTGTACTTTCTCACATGGCTGCTTCTTGCCAAGCACTCCAGACACACTCCCAGCTCATGGCTTTGCACTTGCTTTCATCTGTGCTTGAAATACTTTCCTCCCAGAAATTTGCATGGCTCCTTCTCTTAGCACCTACTAGTCTTCACTCAAATAGGACCTTCCCAGTGATGGAAAGGTCCTACCTCCCTCACCATGCTATATAAAATTGAACACCATCCCCTACAACTGAACATACACACACACACTTTCACACACTCTAACCACATCTCCTTACTTATTTTCCTCTATAACTTCAACTTCCCCTAATATAAAATCTACTTTTTTAGAGATAGGATCTTGCTCTGTTGCCCAGGCTAGAGTGTAGTGGCAAAGCTCACTGCGGCCTCGACCTCCTGGGCTCCAGTGATCCTCCCACCTCAGCATCCCAAGTAGCCTGAGCTACAGCCACATGCCACCATGCCTGGCTAATTTATTTTATTTGTAGAGATGAAGGTCTTGCTATGTTGGCCAGGCTGGTCTTGAACTCCTGGCTTTAAGCAATTCTCCTGCCTTCGCCTCCCAACTGACTGGGATTAAAGGCATGAGGCAACATGACTGGCCTAGTATGAAACTTATTAATAATTATTTATACTGTTTATTATTTGTCTTTGTACATTACATTGCAATGTAAACTACATGTCTTAGGTCAGGCTCCCAGAGACAGGCACTGAGATGTGGCTTAATGGGAAAGTGATTAGTTAAGGAAGTACTCCTAAGATCAATCAGGAAAGGAGTGGGTAAAGCTGCAGGTCTGGATGGGGAAGGAGACCCTGTAGACCTTTGTAATTCCCAACAAAGCCCTACAAAAGGTGGCTTTATTATGATCCCACAGGACAACTTTGGAGTACAAATTATGTATTTGAGATTGTCCCTATATGAAGCAAGGGATCTGTACTTTCATAAGACTGCAATAGTCTTTGGCTAAGGATATGGGTGGGGGCACGTAAACTCCCCGGCACTTCAGACTTTGTACTGAAGTGGAAAAAATGTCTCAAATAATCTGAAGACAGTTCTCTAAAGCAAGACACAGGTACAGATTTTTAAAAGCAGAAACATTCACCTGCCAGAAGAGGAACACAGAGATAACAATAAAAGGGACTGAGGTGATCTGGTTTGGGTGAAGCAACATGAGGTTTATTGTACCATTGAGAACAAGACTTTTTTCTTTTTACTCTATTGCTAGTGCTTAAGACAATCCCTGACACAGAGTAGGGATTGAGTACATAGATAAAAATTGTATTGCATACCTTCTATGGTCCAGGCTCTACAATAGTCTGAGTACATAGTACAGATAAACATAGACCTTCCAAGAGAAATTACCATTTCTTTTAAAGGTTCTATCTCCTGCATTCAAATTTACAGAATGTGTTAGTCTGTTTTCATGCTGCCGATAAAGACATACGTAAGACTGGGCAATTTACAAAAGAAAGAGGTTTAATGGAATTACAGTTCCACCTGTTGGTTGGGGAAGCTTCACAATCGTGGCAAAAGGCAAGAAGGAGCAAGTCACATCTTTCTTGAATGGTGGCAGACAAAGAAAAGGAGCTTGTGCAGGGAAACTCCCCTTTATAAAACCATCAGATCTTATGAGACTTATTCACTATCACAAGAACAGCATGGGAAACACCTGCCCACATGATTCAGTTACTTCCCACTGGGTCCCTCTCACAACACATGGGAATTCCAGATGAGATTTGGGTGGGACACAGCCAAACCATATCACAGAATTAATGTCCTCTATCTCCCTCCTCTTTACACTAATCTCTATCAAGTTCTGTGAATTGTGCTTCTGAAATTACGTATCTATCTCTTCCCTTCTCATTCCATTGCCAACATCCAGATTCAAGATTTTATTACTATAATTAACTGGACTACCGTAAACAGATGATCTCTATTCTTCAGTTTGTTTCTCATCCATCTATTTTATATGTAATTACTAATATAATTTTTTAAAAACTTGGCTGTAGTTATATAATAATCTGTCTAAAAACTTTAAGTCCAATTAAAACTTCAAATACGTTATCCTTTTGTGCTGTGATCTTAGCTTTCCTTTCCATCCTTTATACCTTTTTGACGGTGTTCAACCAAAGATTATTTTCTGTTCCCAGTCTCTCTACTTTCTCCCCTTTGTATCTTTGCTCAGTTTCTTCCATTTGAAATGAATTGTCTTCCTTATCTCAGCCAATGAATTCAATATTAACTCGTCAAAATTAACTCAAATACCATTTGCTCTAAGAAGACTCTTTTCATCTCCTAAGCTGGAAGCTATCTCCCCCTTCAGAACTCTTGGGACACCTCCTAGGTAATGTGGTGTATGGGAAAGAGTATGGGTTTTGAATCAAATTATTGGGATTGAAATCCAGTTCTGCCATTTAGTAACTCAGTGACCTTGAGTGAGGCTCAATTCTCAGAGCCTCAGTTTTCTCGTCCCTATGATTCCTCTTCCTGGCATTTAAAGAATACTTCAGCCTGCCTGCCTGCCTTCTTTCCTTCGTTCCTTCCTTCCTTCTTTCCTTCCTTCTTGCCTGCCTTTCTTTCTTGCTTTCTTTCTTTTTCTTTTTCTCTTTCTCTCTTTTTCACAAGATTCTGCTCAGTTGCCTATGCTGGAGTGCAATGTTGTGATTAGGACTCTCTGCAACCTTGACCTCCCAGGCTCAAGAGATCCTCCCATCTCAGCCTCCTAAGTAGCTGTGACTATAGTGCACACCACCATACTTGCCTAATTTTCTAACATTTTGTAGAGATGGGGTCTTGCTGTGTTGCCAGGGCTGGTCTCTTGGCTCAAGTGAGCCCCCTGCGTTGGCCCCACAAAGTGCTGGGATTATGGCCATGAGCCACCTTGCCTAGTCCAGTTTTTCTTTCTAGTCTTCCCTCTTACCAACCCCTATGATAGGGTTAGGTTTTGTGTCCCCACCCAAATCTCATCTTAAATCATAATCTCCGTAATCTCCACGTGTCAAGGGAGAGACCAGGTGGAGGTAATTGAACCATGGAGGTTGTTTCCCCCATGCTGTTCTTGTGATAATGAGTGAGTTCTTACCAAATCTGATGGTTTTATAAGGGGCTCTCCCGTCTTTGCTCAGCACTTCTTCCTGCCGCCTTGAGAAAAAGGTGCCTTGCCTCCTCTTTGCCTTTTACCATGATTGCAAGTTTCCTGAGGTCTCCCCAGTCATGCCAAACTTTGAATCAATTAAACCTCTTTCCTTTATAAATTACTCAGGCTTAGGCAGTTCTTTATAGCAGCATGAAAATGAACTAATATACCCTACCGGTGTCTTATGGTACAGACAAAATATAATGTGCTCATGGTCTTCTAAATTTTCACACTGATCTCTGTGTTTCCACTTCAGTGGCATTGTTTAAGCTATTTTCACTACCTGAAGTCCATGACACCATTTCAACCCAAGAGACAATAGCAGTTTAAATCTCAAATATGTTTTCCATGCACACTCTCACATCCTTTCAGCTGGGTACACCCTTTCACTTTTTCAAGCTTAAGAACATTTGTTTTTCACACACCTTTTTTTCCATTTAAGTAATTGCCTTCAACTAAGATTATAATGTACTCCTCTTTGTAACTCTTGCAGTACATAAAGCAATGCCTTACAGAAAGTAGACACTCAGTAAAAGAGCTGAATAACAGAAGATTTCAAATAGAAGCAGCATTGAACAAACTCTCATATTGAAGACAGCCTGAGGGTGAAATAGCCTCTGTCAATTCTAGAGGGCAGATCTAAGGTTACTATGAATGTTATAGATAGAAAAATGTTGATAAAATATGTTGAAATAAATTAAAACAGACCAGACTTAAAGAGTTTCTGAGCAGACAAATCCAAGTGGCCCTCAGAAGTGACCTAAACTTTGCTTGATTTGCAAATATACACAAAGCTCAACTTGAACTATTTCTTAAATGCCTAAAGATAAATGAAACTTAAAGCTAACCAATCAGAAGTTGCCAACTCATGTAGTAATATAAGTAGGAACTTTTCAGCAAGATAGATCAAATAAGGCAACTATGTAATTGTAACCAATTAAATATTTCCTTTGCTTTATTTCCACATTCTCCCTATAAAAGTTTTCTCTTTGAGTTCTCTCAAGAGGCCTCAGAACCACTTTTGGTTTGGAGCTGATTCAAGAATTACCATTTGCTCAAATAAGCTCTTTAACATTTTATTGTTTCTCAATTTACTTTTTAACAATTATAAGTAACAATGTTCAAATTTTGAGATTTGCATAAAAATGAATTTTTTTTAATGTGAAATAATCCTCAGTTACTAGCAGATACTACAGTAAGGATGCCTGTCTGAGTAATTAGAATGTGTAATTCCCCAAATATTTTCAACCTCTAGAGTCTATAATTGCCTTAATAAAACACTGGACATTAAATTGTCTTTTACTAAGTAAGAAAAAATGAAGACAGAATTGAACTAATTTTTTTTTTTTTTTTTTTTTTGAGTCTTGCTCTGTCACCCAGGCTGGAGTGCAGTGGTGCCATCTGGGATCACTGCAAGCTCTGCCTCCTGGGTTCACGCCATTCTCCTTCCTCAGTCTCCTGAGTAACTAGGACTACAGGCACCTGCCATCACGCCCGGCTAATTTTTTGTATTTTTTATTTTTTTTTTATTTTTAGTAGAGACGGGGTTTCACTGTGTTAGCCAGGATGTTCTCAATCTCCTGACCTCGTGATCCGCCCGCCTCGGCCTCCCAAAGTGCTGGGATTACAGGCGTGAGCCACCAAGCCTGGCCAGAATGGAACTAATTTTTAAGATCATTGACATAAACTGGATTAGAGATAACTCAGCATCCAGAAGATGGTCACAGAACATGTTACTTTCCTGATGAGTGACTGAGACTGATCCCTTTTGACTGTGGGCTTACTGGGCTTGATGAAAACCTTCCAGTCTCTAGCGCCGATTGCGTCATGTGGGGTCGTCCTAAGTATGTGGTAGTAATGGGGCCTAGCCTGCATTTGTACAGCCAAATCAAAAGGTGTCAAAGGAGAAGATGAAGTAAGGAAAGATCTTACCAGTGAAATCTGGCTTACTTTTAGAATGCAATTAATCAGAGTTTCTTGAACTACAATGAAGAAAGCATTCAAGAGCTATGGCGTAGTTTTCTTGTCTCTTTTTAGCACCAGGGATGAATGTATTTGTATTTGTTGGGCTCATATTATAAATACATTTTCAGCAAAACGTGTCAAAATATGTGTCCAGACATGTTTTTTTAAATTAAAATTAGTTAACTTGGAGGGCCAGGCACTTAACACAAGATTACTATGGCCCAATAACTTCGGAATTCCTTCTTTTGGAGTTGTTGCTTTTGTTTTTTTTAGGGAGCTAATTCACAAAAAAATTTTTTTTTTTTTGCTGAGTATTTTTGGCAACCTGTTTCTAGCTACACCTTTTTATGAAACATCATTCATTTTGAAGAACTCTTACTACTATTTGGCATGACCAATTCTTCTGAGCAAAACAACAACAACAAAAAGGCAATAATTTTAGAGCCAGACAAAACTGGTTTACGTCTTACTCTCCTACTTTCTAGCTGTGGTTCTTTGGTCAAAATACCTAGATTGTTGTGAGGATTAAAGAGTATAAGTTGGCTGGACATGGTGGCTCACGCCTGTAATCTCAGCATTTTGGTAGGCGGAGGCAGGCAGATCAGCCTGGCCAACATGGTGAAAACCCGTCTCTACTAAAAATATAAAAACTACCCAGGCATGGTGGCGGGTGCCTGTAATCCCAGCTACTTGGGAGGCTAAGGCAGGAGAATTCCTTCAACCCAGGAGTCGGAGGTTGCAGTGAGCTGAGATCGCGCCACTGCACTCCAGCCTGGGCGACAGAGCAAGACACTGTCTTGGGAAAAAGAAAAAGGGTATACCTTAAGTAAAATATCCAGTATACATAACAGATGCTACTTATGCTCCTTTCTCCTATCTTTCAAGCTCTTACATATAGCATTGTACTAAGCACAATGAATAAAACCAAATCATGAACAGTAAGCCTAATCTTTCAGCATTAAAATCCAGCTAATCATTTAACAAAAATTTTGAAATGTCTACTAAGGGCCAGTCTTCTTCCAGACACTTGGGATACAGTAACAAATCAAACAGACAAAACCTTGCCCTTGTGGAGCTTATATTCTAGGTAACCCAGTGGAGGGATACAGATAATGTCCATGTAAGGCAAATATAGATTCTGACATGTGGTGCTAATTGCTCCAGGGAAAAAAATGTATGAAAAAGAGAGAAAAAATGTCAGGGTTGGGGAGGAGAAGGATGTATTGCAATTTTAAGCAGAGTGGTCATGGAGAAACTTACTGAAGAAATGAGGTTTAACAGAAGCCCTGAAGGAAAGTGGAGAATCTAGCCAAGTCATGAGCCTCCCTAGATGAATGGGTTCGACAGGGAATTAATGCATCAGAAGAGTTGCGGAATGGTGTTCAAGTTTGAAAAGGCCTGTTGGAAGGTAAGTAACACTGAACAAATGAAATAAAACAAGGCAGTAGCACATCAACAGGAATAAGAAAGTAGAGCAGGTAGCAGTGACACTGGGGACAATAGCAGTTGCTGCCAACCTCAGTTAGGCCTGCCATCTGGTTTCACAGCAGTTTCACCAGTGACACCTGTGACATAAATGTCAAGATCAGAGCCCAAGCCAGACCCGGAGAAGCAACAATTGTACCAGAAGTAAAGGGGAGCTCTCTGCCATTCTATGTCCTTGGCTTGAGCACACAAGGAGGATGATGAAAGCAGGATAGCCAAGCCCAGGCTGCCCGGAAAAATCCAAACCTGGATGGCTGCCTGCAGGGTGGGCCCAAGAACGGCTTTACGGATATGAAAAGTACAGCAGCCAAATTTAGCAACTAGAAACAGCTCGACGTCAGAGAAGTAGACAAGGCAAAATATTGCCTATCCTTAGTGTCTAGAAATGTTTGTTGAAATCTTAAAAGATTAGAAAAGGGATTCTCTTTTTAACCAGGGCACAGTTTTTAAACTAGGCAATAGCAGCAATTAAATGATATAGCTACACATCAGGTATTTGTACAAAATGTTTTTTTGGTTTGTTTTCATGTGTGAAAAGTATTTTGGCAATGTATTTTTCTATTCGATATAGGGGTAGCTATCTTCTCTAGCATATTCCATTACTTCCAGTCATTCCTAATACATTACAGAGAACAAATAACCACTCTGTTCCTCGGCTCACTCAATCTCTTGACCACTGGAGTTTTTCCTTTCTTCTTCTTTTTTTTTTAATTGTTTCTCCCCTATTTAGAATAAGGATAATCCCTCTCCTGGTTAAATCCATAAGTATACTTTTGGAATAAATTCAAATTATTGGGAGTAAACCATTTTTTTGTGTGTTGTAAAGCAATAAAATATTTTAAATTCATTTTCTTCTTTTTCTTAATATTATTAAATATCAAGTTTTGCCTATAGGAATGAATTGAGAAGGAGTATTTTATACAAAAATAAATTATATTTTGGATTCTGTATTTTACAGCATTTTGTATAGCTTCATGCATGTGAATTTTAAAAGTATGGCTGAAACTCATAAGATGGTTGGATTTTGAACAGCATCTCTATCCATGTGCACAGATACAGGAGCCCACATATGTCAGATTCATGTGATTTCTACCCCACCATATTGCTGCACCAGTTTCATCTGCAAATGAAAACAGAAAAAACAGCAGGCTGGAGAAGGAAAAAGGGCAAAAGACTCAGAAAAACTTACCGTCTCCCCCCAGTAAAGTGACCATTTGCATTCTATATATTCATTACCAGACTGACACTCATGAGTGACATTTTCCATTTATTTTTCTCACTCCCAACCAAAATATATGGAAATAATTAAAAACGAAGACTGATCTCTAAAAGCAAAAGCAGAGCCTCGTCATTTGGAAATTATCAAAGGGCAAGAAATGACTCACACATTTTTTGAAAAGTTCAAATCATAATCACAAATTATAAACTGCATTTTCTTTTGGGTTCTCATTAAAAAAAACAGTCAGAAAGAGAGAGAGAGAGGGAGAGAGAGAGAGAATGGTTTTAGTTCTATAAAGAAAATATTTTTCAACATTAAAGAATTTATAAATTGTAAGATATGACTAAAATTTAGAATTAAATCCCTACTTTATAAAAAAGATCTTGAGTGTGTCTTTTCTTTGCGTTGGCACTATAACCGATGCAAATTAAAATAATGGGTTTTGTGTTTGGAAGGGGGCCTCCCAAGAGATCATTTAGTCAGGCTTCTTATATTCATTAAGGATTAAACTAAAATCAGAGACAGATGGTTTTGTCTCATATCTCAGAACAGAGATTTCACAACTTTCTTTGAGTGCTTATTCAACTTTTAATCACCGTCTAACTTATTCCTTAGTTATAATCTCTATCAATATTAACACTATCTGGACTATTTTCACTAACACTTCATTGGATGAAAATGGAAGCATTATGCATGTTGCTATAAGAGATTTATCAGGAGAAAATTGACAAAATGTTTATTTAACATTTTATTTACTGGCATTTTGAAAGGATCTATTCCCATTGGTTTAACTAAGATCCAATGACTTCGTTACAATTGTAGTAGAGTTAAAACATTGGCTGATTGTGACCGTAATTTCTATAATTTGCAACATTCTGTCTACGTTTTGCCCAACTTCTTTCTCATTTTATCTGAAGATAATTAAATGCTAATTTGAATAATAAGCTCTTGAGGCAACAAAATGGATAAAGGCATGAACACAGAGATTCCTAACATGTTGTATTCTAATTATCAATCAGTATAGCACATTTTATTTTGTGTGTGTGTGTGTGTGTGTGTGTGTGTGTGTGTGTGTGTGATTTCCTTCTTTGATCCATGGATTCATTATTTAGAAGTCTGTTGCTTAATTTTGAAGAATGGGGCCTTTTCTAGATATCTAATTGCAATTGATTTCTAATTTAATTCCATTGTAGTCAAATACTCTTTGAAATGAATTGTGACTTATTTTATGGCCTAGCATAATACCACCTGTGGAATGTTCCATGTGTATTTGAAAAGAATGTATATTCTGAAGTCGTTGGGGATACTATTCTATAAAAGTCAGTTAGGTCTGCATGTTTGATCATTGATAATGTTATTTAAGTTCTGTATATCAATTTTTTGTCTTGTTCTAGCAACTACTGAGAGAAAATTGATAAAATCTCTAACAATTATTGTAGATTTCTCTGCTTTTTACTTTAGTTCTGCCATTTTTTTCTTCTTAGATTTTGAAATTCTACTTGGTTATACCCTTTTAAGATTGTTATGTCTTGTTACAAATTGGCCTTTTTTCCCAAATAAAATGACCTTTTTTATCCGTGTTAGTATCCTTTGTCTTAAAATCTACTTTTTTGATATTCATGTAGCCATATCAGCTTTCTTTTGCTTAGTGTTTGCATGCTATATCTTTTACTGATTTTTTTACTTTCAATCTGTCTGTTATATTTAAAATATGTTTTGAAAACAGCATACTATTGAACTTTGCTCTTTATCCAGTCTGACAATCTTAAGAGTAATGAAAATATACACCCACAAAAAGGCCTATGCAAGAATGTTCATAGCAAACTTTTTTATAATTGTTAAAACTTAGAAACAACTCAAATGCTCATCAATAAGTAAATGAAAAATTATTACAACATATTTATATAGGAGAGTGCTACTCAACAACAAAAAGTTATGATATACTTACATATGCAACAAAATGGTTAAATCTAAAATAAAAAAATGTGTTAAGTGACAAAAGCCAGGAAAAAAAGTTACATTCTTTATGATTCCACTTATGTGAAGTTTTTGAGCTGGTAAAACTAAGCTATGGTAATAGAAATTGGAACAGTGGTTGTCTCTGGGGGAAGGAGGGATTGACAGGAAAAGGGTACTGGGGTGATAGAAATATTCTACATCTTAATCGGAGTAGTTGCCAGACAGGGGAATACATTTGTCAGAACTCAAAGTAATATACACTTAAAAATATCTGTATTTTATTTTATGGAAATTATATTTCAATCAAAGAAAATGGCAAGAGCCCAATCTCCACTACCTTTTGTCTACTTCCTATTTTCCATAGTCTATATTGGTTACACCAAGCCAGGCTAGATAAGCTGAGACACGCTAACTATGTTTTCATTGTCTTGCTGACTCTCTTTCAGTTGACAGAATTCCTATTGAGTATCTCCTATGTACTATCTCCATGTGGCCATCAGGAAGATTGCAAGCTTCTCTGATGTTAATCATACCTTAATGAGAAGCACAAGTCCAATTATGCCTCTTAGATAATTCTCTCCAAAATAATTGGGAGGTGGCTCCTGGGTCTTTGCTCATAATAGCATTCGTACTCTCTGCTTCCAAAGAATTCAAAACCTAATTAGGTTGTCAAAATAAACACAGAGAAATTTAAATAATAACACCAAGTCCGGTAACAACATAAGAGAACAACGTACAAAAGCAATCCAAAACAGCAAGGTGGTACCCGATTGACCTGTGGTAATGATGAGAAGCTTGAACAGATTTTTAAAAATGTTTTTAAATTGTTCAAATTGTTTAAAGTGTTTAAAGTGTTTTAAATTGTTTAAATTGTTTAAAGTGTTTAAAAATGTTTTTACAAATGTTTTTATACACAGTATTTTACTTATCATGTACAACAATCTTAAAAGGTAGATCAGGGAGGTATAAATATCCTCATCTTTTAGATGAAGAAATTGAGTTTTTAATCAGGCTATGTCACCGGCCAAGCGAATAAGAGATAGATGCAAGACTGCAACTCGTATTTTGACTCCTGCTCCCAACAAGGATTTATTCTATATTGGTTTTTGTTTATAAGAGGTTAACAGCATTGAGATCTGAAGTGATGTACAGAGGCTTCATGGATGTGGTGGTACTTACATTAGGCTTTAAAGGCTGGCCTGGAGTGAGAGAATATTCCAATTGCAAGGGAAAATTATGAACAAAGGCCCAAACCCAAGCAGGACCTGACTCTGACCTATAGGAGAAAGCAAAGCAGGTTGGGACAATAGCAGGTGAGAGAATTAGTTGGGCTGGCGTGGAGGTTCTTGCCTTGGTCAAGTTGCAGATTTAATACAGAAAGGATGATAGTGGCTAGAGTCCAGAGGTATCAAATACAATGCCGAAAGTCAATGGCAACTGGCTGAAGCTTTTTAAAAGGAAATAAAATATTAAGAAGAAAACTTTGTTACGGAATATGTTAAATATTGTAAATATTAATACAAAAATACTGATATGATACATATTTAAGATTACAATTTTAGTACAGCTGTAAGAGTGGATAAGCAATGGGTGGGTTGTAAAGAAATAGAAGAATTAGGTGCACAAAACTTGTTTGAAATGTACTGTTAAGCAAATGAAAACAGGAGCAAAATAGAATCAAAGAGCACATTTTTCAGCATGAGAGAGAGCCATACTTGCTTGAAGGCATAAAAAAGGAGTTGTCAAGAATAAGAAATTAAGAATATGAAGAGAAATTTGCTTCAGGGGACTTTTGAAATAAGAAGGCTAGGATGGGGTCAAGAACAAAGAAGAAATTGTTAAGCTGTGAAATCAAGAGGGATAACATTAAGCATGGAGAAAAGTCAGAGTAAATGGATGAAGAGATTAAAGTAAACAACAGAGAAGATTAAATTCACCTCAGCACCTCAGTCTTTTCAATTAAAGCCCTGTGCAAGATGCTGCTGAAAAAGAATAGAGGAAAAGAATTGAGATTGAAATTCAGGAAAGAATAAAAAGGCCATTTGAATTATCACTGATAAGAAATGGGTTGTGTTGGTTGTTTTCAGAAAAAATAAGACGTTATAAATGTAAAAGTTAATACATAAATTTAAACACTTGATTTTAATAAACATATAAATTTAAGTAATAATTCATATATATATATAGCATCTCCCTATGTTGAGTTGACATTCTTTTTCCATTTGAATAAAGGAAAATAGAATGATCACATATGAGGTCAAATTTTATCTGTCTAATAATCCATAAATGTAACAGGATGGAACATCATCATAATGACCATTTTTGTGGAAATGTTACTAAGGCCAGAAACTGTCTTACATGTTTTACATGTACATTTCATTAATTCAGTCTTCATAATAAAGTGTAGGATAGGAACCATGATTAATCCCATTTTACCAAAGGAAGCCAAAATAAGTTTATTACTTGCTTAAGAACACAGTAGTGAGTAAGGAAGCCTGAATTTGGGCTATGGCGACCTGAATCTGAGTCCAAGTTCTTGACCACCATGTTTGATTGGTTGCTAAAACTATCAATATAAACTGCAACATGTTACTCAAAGCTCCATTTCCTGATAGAGTTAATAATCCAATATTTTATTATATTCGGTTTTTCAATTATATTTAATTGACAATTGAAAATTGTATATATGTATGGTGTGCAACTTGATATTTGTATTGTGAAATGATTAAATTAAACTAATATCTCCATCACCTCAGATATTTATATTTTGGTGGTGAGAACATTTAAAATCTACACTTAGCAATTTTTGAATATGCAATGCAGTATTATTAACTACAGTCATTACATTGTACAAAAGATCTCCAGAATGTATTCCTCCTGTTTAAATGAAATTTTGTTCCCTTTGACCAACATTTTCCATTCCTCCACCCCTACAGCCCTACCCAATAGCCGCTGGTAACCACCATTCCACTTTCTGTTTCCATGAGTTTGACTTTTTTAGATTTCATACATAAGTTACATCATACAATATTTGTCATTCTGTGCTTGGCTTATTTTACTTAACCTAATGTCCTTCAGGTTCATTCATGTTACCACAAGTGACAGAATTTCCTTCTTTGTTAAGGTTGAAGAGTATTTCTTTGTATGTGTGCAATTCTTTATCCCTTCCTCATCTAGATAAGACTTAGGTTGATTCCATATCTTGTCTATTGGAAACAATGCTGCAGTAAACACAAGAGTGTAAATATTGAGATGATCATATGATTTTTGTTTTTAATTGTTTATGTGATGTACTCCATTTATTGACTTACATACGTTAAACCATCCCTGCATCCTGGGTATGAAACCCACTTGATCATGATGTATTATCTCTTTGATATACTGTTGGATTTGCTTAGCTAGATTTTTTTTGAGAATTTTTGCATCTATGTTCATCAGGGATATTGGTATACAGTTTTATTTTTTGTTGTGTCCTTTCCTGATTTTGGTATTTGGGTGTTACTGACTTCATAGAATAATTTAGGGTGGATTCCTTCTTTCTCTATCTTGTGAAGTAGTTGCAGTAGGGTTGGTACCAATTCTTCTTTGAATGTCTAGGTATACACCCAGTAGTATAATTACTGGATCATAGATAATGGAACATATAATAGTTCTATATTTACTTTTCTGAGGAACTTCCATATTGTTTTTTATAATGGCTAATTTACAATCCCAACAACAGTGTACAACACTTTGTTTTCTCCACACCATTACCAACACTTATCTTTTGTTCTTTTGATAATAGCCATTCTAACAAATGTGAGGTGCTATTTCACTGTAGTTTTAATATGTGTTTTCCTGATGATTGGTGATATTGGGCCTTTTTTTCACATACTTCTTGGCCATTTGTATGTCTTCTTTTGAGAAATGTCCATTTAGGTTCTTTGCCCATTTTGTAATCAGGTTATTATTATTATTATTATTATTATTTGCTATTGAGTTGTTGGAGTTTCTTACGTATTTTAGATATTAACCCCTTATTGAACATATGGTTTGCAAATATTTTCTTTCATTCTGTAGGTTGTCTTTTCATTCTGTTGATTGTTTCTTTTGTTTTGGTTTGGGGTCAGATTCAAAAAATCTTTGCCTGTATCAATGTCATAGAGTTTTCCCCTATGTTTTCTTCTAGTACTTTTACAGTTCTAGGTCTTCTGTAAGTCGTTAATCCATTTTGAGTTGATTTTGTATATAATGTGAGTTAAGGGTCTAATCTCATTCTTCTGCATGTGGATACCCAGTTTTTCCAACATCATTTACTGAAGAGACAGTTCGTTTCCCATTTTGTGTTCTTGGTGCTTTTGTCAAAGATTGATTGACCATAAATGCATGGATTTATTTCTGGGCTTTTGGTTCTGTTCCATTTGTATGCTGATTTTTATGCCAGTACCAAGCTGTTTTGATCACTGTAACTTTGTAATGTATTTTGAGATCAGGCAGTGTGATGCAACCAAGCTTTGTTATTTTTACTTAAGATTCCTTTGGCTGTTTGGGGTAACTTGTGATTCCATCTGAATTTTAAGATTTAAAAAAAATCTGTTATGTCATTGGAATTTTGACAGGGATTTCATTGAATCCATAGATCACTTTAGGTACTCTGGGTATTTTAAGAACGTTAATTCTTTCCACTCGTTAACATGGGATATCTTTCTTTTTATGTGTGTGTTTTTTTAATTTCCTTAATCCATGTTTTGTAGTTTTTGATGTACCAATCTTTCACCTCATTGATTAAGTTTATTCCTCGACATTTTTTGATGCTATAAAATGATACCGTTTTCTTGATTTCTCTTGCAAATAGTTGATTCTTAGTGTTTAGAAACTACTGATTTTTGTATGTTGACTTTGTATCCTGCAATTTTACTGAATTTATTTATTGGTTCTAACAGGTTTTTTTTTTTTGTACAGACTTTAGGGATATATACATATTTAACTTATTTTATGATTTGGATGACTTTTATTTCTTTCTCTTGACCCATGGCTCTGGTTAGAACTTACAAGAACTTACTATGTTGAACAGAAATTATAAGAGTAGGCATCCTTGTCTTTTTCATGATTCAAAATTTTATCTTACATCTACTATTACCAGGTCACATTGTGACCACTGCCCCATCTTGCCCAGAAGTAGTAGAACCTCATGCTGGAGTATAAGATTCCTGAGGTGGAGTTGGCTCATGTGAAAGTTAACTAATCTTGATTTTATACTAAAGAAATAGGGAATCATTGGGGAGCATAATTAATAAGAGCAACACAATCAGATTTATTTTTCACCTATTACTTTGGTAGTATGGAGGATGTGTAGCGTCTGAAGCCTTTTAGGGCAAGAGATAAGATAAAAGCCGATTGCAAGAGCCCAGGCAAAAGACAATGAATGTCTAAATCCAGGCAGAAATAACAAGAGTAAAAAAATGATCTGAGCAGTTCTGGGTTTCCGTCAATACAATTTGAAGTTTGCCTGCATGTTGATGGAGAAGGAGTTGCAGAAGCTTAAGAGGACTCCAAGATTCTTGTTTGGGAAACTTGATACACAGGAAACAGAAACCTTCCCTGGCTTTCCCGGCCCTTATTCATCTTCACCTTCTTTGAAGCTCAATTTCATGTGAAGATACCTCAAATTTTTGGAGAAAGAATGAAAGCTGCATTTAAGAAAAATTATTCCGCCTTAAGATATTGGAGAAAGAAGAAGACTAAAATTAAGAACACCAGCAAGAAATCATTTGCAGGAATAAACCCAAGTTGGCTTGAAATTAAATGATGGAAGGAGTGGTGCTGGTGGAGAATAGATACTTCCAAGTATTTCATGAAAGAAAAATTTAGTTGAATTTTGAAAGACTAATAAGCATAGCCTTTGGTAATACAAATATATGTATGCTTCTTAAGAGTATGTTTATATTTCCATAGTTCATTAGACCATCATAGATTTTTTTCTACAGCAAAGAGTAAAATGATAGTCTTTCCAAAAAAGAAGTTCAAAATCATATTCTTTAGTAACTAAAAATGAATATGAAAGAGAAAATATTATTATATTATTATAACATGAAACGTAATAAAGAGCCAGGCATGGCGGCACATACCTATGGGCCCAGCTACTCAGAGGCTGAGAAGGGAGGATCGCTTGAACTCAGGATTTCAAGACTGCAATGAGCTATGATTGCACCACTACACTCCAGCCTGTGTGACAGAGTTAGACCCCATATATTAAAAAAAAAAAAAAAAAGAAGAAGAAAGAAGGAAGAAGAAAAAAGTATAATAAAAAAAGAAATATTAATATTTTTTCCTTATTTAAATGTTGTTTGTTTGGGTAAACATGAAATAGTGTTAAGAAAGAATACTGTGTTGTTTCAGGCAAACAAAATAAAAAATGAATGGATTTTCATTTGAAGGAAAGTCTAACTATAGTTTTACCATTGAGGTTGATAGTGGGAAAAAAAGCTACCAATATTTTAAAGTTCAGTATTTTTCTTCGAGTTAAGGGATAGATAAAAGAATATGATCTAATTAAACTAAAGAGCTTCTGCACAGCAAAAAATATATATAGATCAACAGAGTAAACAGATAACCTAGAGAACAGGAGAAAATACTTTCCAACTATGCATCTGACGAAGTTCTCATATCCAGCATCTATAAGGAACTTAAACAAATTTACAAGGGAAAAAAACCCAAACAACCCCATTAAAAAGTGGCCAAAGGACATGAACAGACACTTCTCAAAAGAAGAAATGCATGTGGCCAACATGCATATAAAAAAAACTCTACATCACTTATCATTAGAGAAATGCAAATCAAAACCACAAAGAGATACCATCTCACGCCAGTCAG
Organism: Chlorocebus sabaeus; assembly: GCF_047675955.1. Lineage (NCBI taxonomy): Eukaryota > Metazoa > Chordata > Mammalia > Primates > Cercopithecidae > Chlorocebus > Chlorocebus sabaeus. The sequence goes on along the minus strand of NC_132913.1, from coordinate 52,574,814 downwards.
AATAGCTATTATTAAAAAGTAAAAAAACAACAGATACTGCAGAGATTGTGGAGAAAAGGAACACTTACTTATACACTGTTGGTGGGAGTGTAACTTAATTCAATCATTGTGGAAGACATTGTGGTGATTCCTCAAACACCTAAAGACTGAAATGCCATTTGATCCAGCGATCCGTTTACCAAGTATATACCCAAAGGAATATAAATCATGCTATTATAAAGACACAAGCATGCATATGTTCATTACAGCACTACTCACAATGCCAAAGACATGGAATCAACCTAAATGCCCATCAGTGATAGAGCAGATAAAGAAAATGTGCTACATATACAACATGGAATACTATGCAGCCATAAAAAAGAATGAGATCATGTCCTCTTCAGGGACATGGATGGAGCAGGAGGCCATTATCCTCAGCAAAGTAACACAGGAACAGAAAACCAAATATGACATGTTTGCAGGTATAAGTAGATGCTAAATGATGAGAACACATGAACACATAAAGGAAACCAACACACACTGGGGCCTATCAGAGGGTGTGACAGGGTGGGAGGAGGAGAGGATCAGGAAAAATAACTAATGCATACTAGGCTTAATACCAAGGTGATGAAATCATCTGTACAATAGTTATCAGGGGGAATGCTTCCAACTTTTCCCCATTCAGTCATGTTGACTGTGGGTTTGTCATAGATGGATTTTTATTACCTTAAGGTATGTCCTTTCTATGCCGATTTTGTTGAGGGTTATAATCATAAACTGATGTTTGATTTTGTCAAATGTTTTTTCTGGATCTATTGAGATGATCGTGTTATTTTTGTTTTTAATTCTGTTTATGCAATGTATCACATTTATTGACTTGTGGATGTTTAACCATCCCTGCATCCCTGCTACAAAACCCACTTGACCATAGTGGATTATCTTTCTGATATGCTGTGGGATTCGCTTAGTGCAGGATTTTGCCCACTTTTACCACTTCTATTCAACGTAGTATTGGAAGTCTTAGCCAGATGAATCACACAAGAGAAAGGAATAAAGGGCATCTAAATTGGTAAAGAGGAGGTCAAACTGTCACTGTTTGCTGATGACATAATTGTATACCTGGGAAACACTAAACACTTTTTCAAAAAGCTCCTATAACTGGTAAATGAATTCAGCAAAGTTTCAGGATACAAAGTTAATGTACCCAACTCAGTAGCTCTGCTATACTACCAACAGTGGCCAAACTTAGAATCAAATCAAGAACTCAACCCCTTTTACAATAGCTGCAAAAAAACAAAACAAAGCAAAACAAAACAAAACAAAAAACAAAAAAAAAGAATACTTACGAATATACTTAACCAAGGAGATGAAAGACCTCTACAAGGAAAACTACAAACACTGCTGAAAGAAATCATAGACAACGCAAGCAAATGGAAACCCATCAAATTCCCATAAAAATACTGCCGTTATTCTTCACAGAACTAGAAAAAAAAATCTCAAAATTCATACAGAAAAAAAGGAGCCTGCATAGTCAGAGCAAGACTAAACAAAAAGAACAAATCTGGAGGCATCACATTACCTGAATTCAAACTATACTATAAGGCTATAGTCACCAAAACAGTAGGTACTGGAATAAAAATCAGCACGTAGATCAATGGAACAGAATAGAGAACTCAGAAATAAAGCCAAATGCTTACAGCCAACCTTTGACAAAGCAAACAAAAACAAAGTAGGGAAAGGACACTCTATTCAATAAGTGGTGCTGGGATAATTGGCAAACCACATGTAGGAGAATGAAACTGGATCCTCATATTTCACCTTATACAAAATTCAATTCAAGATGGATCAAGAACTTAAATTAAGACCTGAAACCATGAAACTTCTAGAACATCAGAAAAACCCTTCTAGACATTGACTTGGACAAAGACTTCATGACCAAAAACCCAAAAGCAAATGCAACAAAAACAACCATAAAGAGATGAGACTTATTAAACTAAAAAGCTTCTGACCAGTGAAAGAAATAATTGTCAGAGTAAACAGACAATGTTTACAGAGTAAACAGAGTAAACATTTTATTGAGATAAAATGTTCACAATCTATACATCCAACAAAAGACTAATATCCAGAGTCTACAATGAACTTAAACAAATCTGCCAGAAAAAAAAGCAATCTCATCAAAAAGTGGGCTAAGGACATGAATAGACTATTATCAAAAGAAGATATACAAATGGGCAACAAACATATGAAAAAATGCTCAGTATCACTAATTATCAGGGAAATGCAAATCAAAACCACAATGAGATATCACCTTACTCCTGCAAGAATGGATACAATCAAAAAATCAAAAACTAATAGATGTTGCCATGGATGTGGTGAAAAGGGAACATTTTTACACTCTTGGTGGGAATATAAACTAGTACAACCACTACTGAAAACAGTGTGGAGAGTTCTTAAAGAACTAAAAGTAGATCTTACCATTTGATCCAGCAATCCCACTTCTGGGTATCTACCCAGAGGAAAAGAAGGCATATACGAAAAAGATACTTGCACATGCATATTTATAGCAGCATAATTCACAATTGCAAAAATATGGAACCAGCCCAAATGCTCATTAATCACTTGTTGATTAATATATATATTATTATATGTATAAATATATTATTATATATGTATACACATATATATATGAATACTGCTCTGTCTTGAAAAGGAATGAAGGCTTTCTCCGCAATTTTGATGGAATTGGAAACCATTATTCTAAGTGAAGTAACTCAGGAACAGAAAACCAAACATCGTTAAGTTCTCACTCACAAATGAGAGCTAAGCTATGAAGACACAAAGGCATAAGAATGATACAATGGACTTTGAGGACTCAGGGGAAAGGGTGGGCGGGGGGTGAGAGATAAAAGACTACACATTGGGTACAGTGTACACTCCTTGGGTGAGGGTGTACCAAAATCTCAGACATCACCACTAAAGAACTTAGCCATGTAACCAAACACCACCGGTTCCCCAAAAACCTATTGAATTTTTTTAAAAAAGAAATAATGGGTGAAACAAACCATCATGACACACATTTACCTGTGTAACAAACCTGCACATCCTGCACATGTACCCCTGAACTTAAAATAAAAGTGAAAAGAAGTCCCACCTATTATTTGAGATGGACAAGAAATACACATACACAGAAGTGAAACATCCAGACGTTATTGCAACCATAATGTGTATCCTTTTACCTGTCCCAGGCAGAATAGATATCTGGATAAAACACCAGTTTGTACTGCACCCTTTTTTTCACTTCAGACATTTTTCAGTTATTACCAGCTTAAAAAATAGAGATCCTTTCAACTGAGAGATAACCAAAGCACTCAAAAGCCATTTTCATTGTATAGATTAATCAATACCCAGAGCCACAGTAAATTATAGTTTTTATTGCAAATCAACATTTTGGTAGGACTAAAATGTTTCATTTCTCTTTTTTAACCATCTAAAACACATCTGACATCATACACAATGATGCAAAGTGACTAAAACAATGGGATGCTCAGGCAAGTACAAGAGGAGGTAATGGAATCATAACAATATTCTGTGACAAAGATAATTTGTATCAACAAAGGTCAATATGACCAAATTGATCTCAACTCATTGGTGTACCCCACTTGAGGTGATTCACCTTATTTTATTTCTGAAAAGCATTAAAAAAGGACAGATAAAGTTAATAGAGTAAAGCCAGGGTTAAAACATTTAACAGCACACCAATAACCTAGTATATAACTTCCCTGTTTCACTTATAATTCAGAAATGGAGTATTTAGCAATCTCTGGCCTTATAAATAAGAAGAGAACCTTGCTTCTCCTTGTTGATTTACTCTGTAGTACTTTAGAAACAGATATCAGCCTAACAATAGTCCTATTAATATGGACTGGAAGAAATGTAGAAGTGGAAGACACTTTAGAGATAATCTAGTCCATTTCTTTTACAAAAGATAAAATTGAGAATTACGGAATTTAGAAGTATAGTTAGCTCTCCATATTTGTGAATTCTGCATCTGGAGTTTAACCATCCATGGATCAAAAATATTTTTTTAAAATTGAATCTGTATTGAACAGGTACAGCCAACTTTTTCTTGTCACTATTCCCTAAACATTGTAATATAACAACTGTTTACATAGCATTTACTTTGCATTAGGTGTCATAAGTAACACAGAGATGTTTGAAAGTATATGGGAGGATGTGCCTAGGTTATATTCAAATACTACACACACCGTTTTTTTTTTTTTTTTTTTTTTTGAGACGGAGTTTCACTCTTGTCACCCAGGCTGGAGTGCAGTGGCACGATCTTGGCTCACTGCAACTTCCACCTCCTGGGTTCAAGTGATTCTCCTTCCTCAGCCTCCCGAGTAGCTGGGATTACAAGTGTCTGCCACCACCCCAGCTATTTTTTTTTTTTTTTTTTTTTGTATTTTTAGTAGACAGTGGGGATTCATCACGTTGGCCAGGCTGGTCTCGAACTCCTAACCTCTGGTGATCTGCCTGCCTCAGCCTCCCAAAGTGCTGAGATTACAGGCAAGAGCCACCAGGCCTGGCTGCCACACCATTTTATATCAGGGACTCCATAGAGTTTGGTATTCATCTGAGTCCTGAAACAAATTCTCCATGCATACTGAGGGATAACTGTATGCAGCTGGTGACTTTCAGTTGAAGCCAGTGCTCATTTACCATTCCAAAAATCCTAGGGCCTTTAAGAATTATGCTAAATCTATTCAGCCTATGCTCTGTGAATGAAACAATAAAGTCTGAATGACAGCACATCTGTTTACAGCATGGTTTATTGAATATTTTAAGCTCACAGTTAAGATTTGTCGCTCAGAAAAAAACTATTCTTTTCAAAATATTACTGCTCATTGACAATGCACCTAGTCATTCAAGAGCTCTGATGGAGATCTCCAAGGAGATTAACGTTTTCATGCCTGCACTCCATGGATCAAAGAGTCATTTTGATCTGCAAGTCTTATTAAGAAATCCATTTTGTAGGACTACAGTTGCCATAGATAATCATTCCACGAATGAGTCTGGGCAAAGTAAATTGGAAAACTTTTGGAAAGAATTCACCATTCTGGATGTCATTAAGAACATAAATGGTTCATGGGAGAAGGTCAAAATATCAACATCAACAGGAATTTGGAAGAAGTTGATTCAAATACTGATGGTTGATTTTGAGGGGTTCAAGACTTCAGTGGAGGAATTAACTGCAGATGTGGTAGAAATCGCAAGAGAACTAGATTAGAAGTGAAGCCTGAAAATGTGACCTAATTGCGGCAATCTTATGATAAAACTTCAATGAATGAGGAATTTCTTCTCATGAATGATCAAAGTAAGTGATTTCTTGAGATGGAATCTACTCCCAGCAAAGGTGCTGTGAATATTGTGAAATGATAACAAAAGATTTAGAATATTACATAAACTTGTTGATAAAGCAGAGGCAGGTTTTGAGAAGATTGACTCCAATTTAAAAGGACTTCCACTGTGGGTAAAATGCTATCAAACAGGATTGCATGCCAAAGAGAAATCTTTCATGAAAATATGAGTCAATCGACGCAACAAACTTCACTGTGGTCTTATTTTAAGAAATTGCCACAGCCACCCAACCTTCAGCAATCCCCACCTTGATCAGTCAGCAGCCATTGACATCCAGACAAGATCCTCCACCCACATAAAGATTATGACTTGCTGAAGACTCAGATGATCATTTGCATTTTTAAGCAAGAAAATATTTTTAAATTAAGGTATGTACATTGCTTTTTCAGATGTAATTCTATTACATACTTAATAAACTATAGTATAATATAAACATAGGTCTTTTTTTAACTTTCAGGTTCAGAGGTACATGTGAAGGTTTGTTATATAGGTAAACTGCATGTAACAGGGATACAGGTTATTTTGCCCTTCAGGTAATAAGCATAGTACCCAATAAGCACTTTTCTGTGATCCTCTTCCTCCTCTCACCCTCGTCCCTCAAGTAGGCCCCAGTGCCTATTGTTCCCCACTTTGTGTCCAAGAGTTCTCATTGTTTAGCTCCCACTTGTAAGTTAGAACATGTAGTATTTGGTTTTATGTTCCTGCATTAGTTTGCTTACTATAATAGCTCCCAGCTTCATCCATGTCCCTGCAGAGGACACAATCTTATGATTTTTTATGGCTGCATAGTATTCCACGATGTATATGTATCACATCTTCTTTATCCAGTCTACTGTTGATGGGTATTTAGGTTGATTCCATGTCTTTGCTATCGTGAATAGTGCTGCAGTGAACATATATGTGTATGTGTCTTTATGGTAGAACCACTTATATTTCTTTGGGCACATACCCAATTATGGGGTTGCTGGGTTGAATGGTAATTCTGCTTTAAGTTCTTTGAAGAATTACCACACTGTTTTCCACAATGGCTGAACTAATTTACAATCCCACCAACAGTGTATAAGCATTCCTTTTTCTCTGCAATCTCTCCAGCAAGCAATGGACAAAGGACTCCCTATTTAATAAACAATGCTGGGATAACTGGTTAGCCATATGCAGAAGATTGAAACTGGACGACTTCTTTATACCATATAGAAAATAAACTCAAGATGGATTAAATACTTAAATTTAAAACCTAAAACTATAAAATCCCTAGAAGGTAGGATAATAAATACCATTCTAGACATAGGACCTGGCAAAAGTTTCATGACAAAAATGCCAAAGCAATTGCAACAAAACCAAAAATCGACAAATAGGATCTAACTAAATTTAAGAGTTTCTGCACACCAAAAGAAACTCAACAGAGTAAACAGACAACCTACAAAATGGGAGAAAATATTTGCAAACTATGCATCCGACAAAGGTCTACTATCCAGAACCTATCAGTAACTTAAATTTACAAGCAAACAACAACAACAAAAGCCACCATTAGAACTTGGACAAAGGACGTGAGCAGACACTTTTCAAATGACATACATGTCAAGAAGACATACTTGCGACAAACATATGAAGAAAAAGCTAACATCGCTGATCATTAGAGAATGCAAATCAAAACCACAATAAGGCTGGGTGTGGTGGCTCATGCCTGTAATCCCAGCACTTTGGAAGGTCAAGGCGGGTGGATCACTTGAAGCCAGGAGTTCAAGACCATCCTGGACAACATGGTGAATACCCATCTCTATAAAAATACAAAAATTAGCTGGGCGTGGTGAAGGGCGCCTGTAGTCCCAGCTACTAGGGAGGTTGAGTCAGGAGAATGGCGTGAACCAGGAGGCGGAGCTTGCAGTGAGCCGAGATTGCACCACTGCACTCCAGCCTGAGTGACAGAGGGAGACTCTGTCTCAAAACCAACAACAACAAACAAACAAACAAGCAAACAAAACCACACACACACAGAAAGAAAAACCAAAACCACAATGAGATACCATCTCACACACCAGTCAGAATGGCTATGATTAAAAAGTAAAAAAGATAAGTCTCTTATGGACTAGGAAATTTTTTAAAAATCATATGATTCACTTTGTGATAATTGCTTTTCTGGTGGTGTGAAACTGAACCTGTAATATCTCTGAAGTATGTCTGTAAATAAAGGATGTGCCAGTAGAACACTACAGTTACACCTGAATTCCATAGCAAGGGTTGAAGGAAGAGCAAGTTTTGCAGCAATAGCAGGACACTGCAAGTCTCACTAATGTTTCTGAAATATTTCCCACCAGATGGGAAAGTCTGTGCCCAGCTTTTAGGTGCAGACAGTTATGTCAGACAAAGAACAGGAACACCACTACCCTTGAACGCAACTGAGTCCTCGCCGTCAAACCTACACAGACTCTGCTGTGATTGGTTCATATTTTCCTTAGGCCACTGTACATTTAAATGAGCAAAGTTTAAAAAAAAAGTTTTCATTTCGTTACAAGTTGAACTAGTAACTGTTAAAACAAAATTATAGCTTCTCCTCAGCCTAAAAGACTTTTAGATGTTTTCAGGAAATGAGCAGTATTTGATAGAATCATCTAAAATACAAATGTTATACAGAATAGAATATCTTCTGTAATGATGAGTAAGCAGGAAAAAAACCCGCCAAACATATGAAAAGATACCGTTGTTCAAAGTAAGAAGCAGAAGAGGCCATTTTAATGTTAGGATATACTCTGATTAAGATTAAAGAGGACACTTTAATTATGAAAGGAAAGCTGACAGTTAGCAAGGGAGTCCAGTTTGATGTAACGCGGATACTTGTAAAAAATAGTTAAATTCGTAAGCTCAGTATAAACAGTAACAAGCATATTTGGAAGTGCAGAAATTAAGTTTGTTAAATGGAAGTCTGTGATAGCTTCCCAATACCTCAGAGTAAAAAGTTAATCAGATGGAAATAATTATTAACAATGTAAAGATATATACATGGTGCAAAAGCCCTGAGGATGCTATCATTAAACATAATAAATTGAAAAGGAAAAACTAAGGCTAACACAGTTGTTACAACAAATTCTAATCTCAAGAACGAATGAAACCTTTTAACAAAAAGAGTCTGCAAATCAAACAGGATCATGGAATAGCATTTACATTAAAGAAAATAGGCCAGGCACAGTGGCTCACGCCTGTAATCCCAGCACTTTGGGAGTCTGAGGCCAGTGGATCACCTGAGGTCAGGAGTTTGAGATCAGCCTGACCAACAAGATGAAACGCCGTCTCTACTAAAAATATAAAATTAGCCGGGCGTGGTGGCGGGCGCCTGTAGTCCCAGCTACTCAGGAGGCTGAGACAGGAATATTGCTTGAACCCGGGAGGCGGAGGTTGCAGTGAGCCGAGATCGCGCCATTGCGCTTCCAGCCTGGGCGACAGAGCGAGAGACTCCGTCACACATACACACACACACACACACACACACACACACACACACACGCACATGAAAAAGAGAAAAAAAGGAAAAGAACTGCAAATGTTAACATTTCATGTTGAGTTAGAGAAGGTCAAAGGATAAAGAAAAACATCCATCACGTTTCTGGTAGGGGAAAATGGTTTGCTTCCAAGGAGGGGGGAAAAAAAAGCAAAAATCTGGCTGTATCCTATCTTCTCCATATTAGATGTCTGAGAATGAAAGAACAAAATACATTTTTAAGAAAAATATTTGTGTATAAACTGAAATTATCATTATTACATGAGTGCATTACGGAAATATTTTCACATACCAACAACTGAGAAAATATATCATCAATATGTCCTTCATGAAGAGGTGACTCTAAGATACACTTCAGCTCTACAGAAGATGATAGAAGAAATGGTAATACATAGTAATAATGGTAATATCCTTAGTTAGGATATGGGGTTAAACCGTAGAGCCATATTTTAATAACTGTTAGGATATGGAGTTAAACCATAGAGCCAGATTTTAACAGTTGTTGTTAGTAAGGTTATAAAATAATACACTTATGGAGAACATTTTTAAAATTAATGTGAAATGTACAAATCATGTACATTTTTTTAAACTGGAAAATAGTTGGAAGGGAAAGAAAAAATTTAATATTTTTATTTTATGTAAGGGTAGTTAATAGATAGTTTCACTTATGATGCTGATGGTTTCTTTTAAAATAATGGAATGAAATAAGGCAATACATGCATTCCAAAAAGCTAGAAAAATAGAAGAAAAATAAAGAAGGGAAAAACTGCAGTTGATATATCCCGATGGGAAAATCAGGAAAAATATAAGAGAAGTAGAAACCACAAAACAAGTTATGAGAAGAAAAATCAAATATTATCTGACACCTAAGATAATAAATTTTGAATTGGTTAATTTATAATTAACCAACACAAAGTACCAAATTAGATCACAATGCAAAAGTTGAACAGATGTTGTTTATTTGGAAGAGCCATAGAACAAATTGCCAAAATTAAAAATAAAAAATGGACAAAAATATATCAACAAATACAAACAAAAATGTAGGTTTTACAATGTTATTAGACAGAAAATATGTCTCAATGCAAAAAACTTAAATGGGTAAGTAAGGTAATTTTGTACTTATAAAGGTAAATGTTCTAATAAATATAAACTGGTCATAAAATCAAAAAGTTAATAGTAATACATTATTATGCAAAACTGTTAGAAACTCAGCACAATTGTAGAAGGCATGAAATCATGTTTCTTAGCTTTTGAGACACCAAAAGTATGCAAACAAAATTATTAACTATATTAAAATCTTTGAATTTTTCTACAAAATATGTATGTCTGTGAAAGTGAAATTGTCAAAATGATATAAGAAGCGAAAACTTGATCAGGCAATTAATAAGGAAATGAGTTAAAAGAAATATGTAAACCCACTTTAAAATAACAATAAAATATGTTTATAGGTGAGTTTTTATTTTCTAGCAAATAAATATTGATATTATCTAGAAACAATTTATTTCCACATTTTGTAAACAGATTCAAAGGATAGAAAAATAAGAAAATTACTCAAAAAAATTTTTGGAAGCAAATTTAAATTTCATAGTAAAACTTTGCCAAAAGAACACCCTCAAAAATGAAAATGTACAGCCAATATCGCTAATAAGTACAGTTATAAATATCTTAAATAAAACATACAACTACTTAATAACATAATGCACCAAAATAAGATCCAAAATAGTAATGAAAAAATGATGCAGTACTTAAAAATATATTAATGAAATACATGACATTAATTGGCCAAAACAGAATATGAACTACATCTAGATGCTCAAAAGTCATTTAATAGATACCACAGTTATTTATAAATTATTATAAATTCTCTTTGTAAAGAGAAATATCCTTACATTATGAAGTTGTTCTGTCTCAAATCAAATTTACATCAATATATCACTAAGGATATTGATGTAAATGTAATTTAGTGAAGAGCCACTATAAATATTTATGTCAAAGTTAGGAAACAGCAGGAAATTTGCACTATTAATATTTTCCAGGAAAATCTGCCAGTATAACTGGGGGAAAATATTGGTTAGAAATAAGTAAAGGAACGATTGCTTAGAAATATTAGAAAAGAAAGGCATGATATATTCTCCTAATTATTTACAGACAAAATTATGTACCTAGAAAAGCTAAAAAATCAACAGAAAAATAGTGAAATTAATAGGAAATATCAGTAATATAGATACAGCTATACATTTCTCTACATAGATTCATTCATTCAGAAACTTAAATACTGTCAAACACCAATACTTGATAATTGTAGTGTAATGTGACTACATAGACCAGAGTCTGCAACTTAGTTTCCATAAGGGATGATTTAGTAAATATGTTTGGCTTTGTGGGCCATATTTTCTCTGTTGCAAGTATACAGTTCTCACCTTATAGCATGAAAACAGTCATGGAAAATTTATATAAAAATGAGCATGGCTGTGTCCCAGTAAAACTGTATTTATGGACATTAAACTTCAAACTTAATATAATTCTTACATGTCATGAAATATTATTCTTTATCTCTCCAAACCATCTTAAAAGAGGCTGTAAAAGACCATGGTTTGCTGAGTCATAAATAGGCTATAAGTGGCCTCTTAATGATATTATCACAAATCAATCTGGTAGGTGTTATGCACATCAAAAACAGAACTGTCAAAGTCTATATCCTGTCATGAAGAATTTCATAAACTTCATGGAAGAAAGATTACCAGCTCTAGAAACAAGACAGAAGCAAATTTGGAATGTAAAGGTTAAGAAGGGCAGGTAGAAGACCCTGAGGGGTTTAATAATCCAGTGAAATCATCTTCTGCTCCAGTTTATCTAGATGAAATAATAAGAAACCCCCTATCCTTTCATGTTCTAGGAAATTACTATAAAGAATGACCCTTCCCCATCTGGCACAGGCAAAACTTACAAATGTCCCCCATTTACCTATGATGAGACCCAACACAGAACTTCAAAATTCCTGTTCTTTACCTCATAAATGATCAGCTAAACTGCCCGTCCCCACTGACCAATGGGAACAAAATGCTTATTAACCAAATTTTGGCTAAGATTTTCTACTTTCCCCAAATCCCTGAATTTTGACTTACCTTCAAGATGAGGCAGCACGCCACCCCCCTTACACAGTCCCTCAAGGTAGCAGGTTGATCTCAGAGTGGAACATTCTCTGTCAGATCATGCCACCCTTAAATCTCTTCCCCCCCACCCAGTTCATTCTAGCCTTGTTTACTCCTCTCTCTAAAAGAGAAATTTTGCCTGACTCTTGAGATCCTTGCCCTTTCCCCACCTTGTAATCATCACTGAAGATAAAATCTCTCCTTACTGTAAATAAAAATAAAAATCTGACTTTTTTGGTCACACCCCTATGTAAAAATCGCAAGAATGTTCCAGTAAATAAAATTTTCCTTTTTTGTTTAATGGCATGATGCTCTTTTTTAAATAAAAAATTAATTTAAAAAGAATATGCATTTTCAGGGAAATAACTGATAAGTAAAATGCATTTGCTAGTTTTATTTTAATGAGTCTTTGGGATTTAAGTAGTGCTTTTTTAATCTTAAATTTAAATGATACATACTTGATAACTGAACATGAGGATAGACAGCAGATAGATTTTTCAGTTAACTTGTGTGATATATTTATATTAGTTAAAGGTTTTCTTCAAATGTTGAAAAAATGTCCCCTCTACATTTTTTCCAAATAATTAAGATGCTTAATAATATCTTGTTGCATTCAGATATGCAGAATATGTGCATGGAATATTTTTAAATTTAGGTGTCTGTGTCTAGTTTTATTACCTGTGAACTAAATTTTCCTGACTTCTTTCTATTTTGTTTTTCTGTACTTAGATCTTGTCTATGGGATTTATACAGATATCAACAATATAAGATTTTCTTTAAAATCATATTAATTACTATCACATCTAAGCTCTGCTATGGAGTCAGACTCCTGGATTTTATTTTGTCTTAGTTTTTAGCTATACGATCTTTAAGGTATTTAAACCCTATGTTCTTCAGTAGCCTCATACTTTAAATTTAGTCATAAGAGTATCTAATTCACATAAATGTTGTGAGGATCAAAAAATTGGAATCATGTGAATTATTTCAACAGTGCCTGTATTACAGTAAATATTTCATAAATGTTAGCTATTATACTAATCGAAGTCTTCACAGAAAACAGATGACACACCCCAAGAGGAGATTTTAATTGAGAGATTAAAACAAAAATAGGGTTATTTGCAAAGGTACATCAGGGTTAAGGAAAATAAACAAAGCAGGGTGCACCCCAAGGCTAGCAGCAGCAGGAGGCAAAAGGAGGAAATAATTACTAGAATCAGAGAGAGTAGGGGCCACTTGGCAGGAGTTGTGGTGTTTACATTCAACCACAGTAATCTGGCAGGGAAGGATCTGGGGAATAAATGCCCTTACCTCACTCATGGCATAGAAAACTTAAACCACGCAAGATAATCTTCACTGGGCTGGAAGAGACCTAATATATCAACATATGCAGCGCTTTGCATGAAATTCTTGAGACTAAATATTGTCATGCTATCTTTGAAAGTGTACATGTAAAAATAGACCCTTTGACTTTTTTCTTTTATTATTTCGACTCTTATTATTATTTCTTTTGTTTTGTTTTCTACCACCACCACTCTCACTTGAATCACGGATGTTCCTTTGGTTCTTACCACCTATTATATTAGAACATCCCAAATACTTGTCCTTGTCTATCAGCCACTCAGCAACACACTTTGTTGTTGTTGTTTGATTGGTTGGTTTGGTTTGGCTTAATTTTGCTTACATTTTCCTGAGTCTGTTTTTGATACTTGCTGTAAAGGACACTAGGTTCCAAAACATTTTCCTGTATTTGTTAGAAACATTGTCACTAAAACTAAAATAGTATATACTGAATTATAGTCAGAAACCATCACATCTTTTATAATGTTTTGAGTTACAAAGTATATTTAATATTATATTAAATCATATTTTGTTCCGTTCATTACTCCTTATGGTCTTTAATAATAAGCAGATTTTTTTGGTTGAGTCATTTAAGGTCAGAAATCTGGAAAACCAGAATCTCAGAAAAATGATGAACACAGGATCAAATTTGTTGGTAGTTAAGGTGGTATCTCAAATCATTCTACAATTCAGGGTTTGAAATTCCTGCAAAATACACATTCCTTGCCATCCCAATATCAGAAGAACATTGTAACCTACATTTTATCCTTTCCTATAGCAGCCAGGTCATTGTATTTTATAAGTTGCATTATTGAAGGTAGATAGGTAATAATGATGTGGGGGAGTTAGGCTGTGTATACTTGTGTGTATATGTTTATGTGACTATCGTTGGTTAATCTGTTATTGGTTGTAAAAATTACTCATGGAGTTACAGAGCTCCTTGTGAACAAGATTTGGAAATAGAGATTGTGTGTGTGTTTGTGTGTGTGTTTGTGTGTGAGTGTGTGAAATAGAGAGAGAGTGAGAGGGCACTGTCTCCCTAATTTATACTTATTATTTACATTTCTGTCAAAATTTTTATATTCTATATCCATATCATTTTACAAATCACCATAACGTCTACTCAAACAAACACTAAATTCAAAAGCTATAAAGGCAGTTGTATTAAACCAAACTACTGAGAGCTATTTTAATAGGTCACTTGAAGTAGGACATAGTTATGTTGTAAAACTAAGAAACTCCAATAGTACCTTGATTGAAGTTTTAAATGAGTAGAGCTCAGCATATGTATCACCTCCTATGGAAGAGAGTATATGTAGATACTGGGTAGCTTGATAGAATCATACAAAACAATATCTGTCCTTATAGAGTACACAAGTAAATGTGACAGATGACTCAGGTCCACATAGATCTGGCTACTTCACATTACAAGGTAGAGATAAGTGCAGAGTATAATGAAAGTATATGCTGCATATGAAAATAGAGAGAACATCATAAAGGAAGTGACGTTTGAGTTAGATTTGATTAGGACAAAAGTTTATATACACTTCTGAAGCAGTGGAGATTATTAAGAAAAAGTCACTGAAATTATTCAGTGGAAACTTTTTTCAGTATATGATTATGTGGAAAGTGATCAATTTTTTCATAGCCAGTTAGCATATTTATATTAGATAAGACTTTCTATAAATAAAGTAGTATAGACATTAGGTGGTAAATGACAGAAAATACCTAAGCTGAGATTTAGAACAAGACATGCTTGAAGACTCTTTAGGAGAGTTAACTGGGTGACTTCCATGAGATCTTGGAGATTTGTATAAACTAAGGTAGTAAACAATTTTATTACACTTAAGGGATTGAAAGCACAAAACGATGAGGTCAACTTTCCCAACTGAATTGAGCAGGAAAACAACGTTCATTGTCCCTTATTCACTAAGCTAAGGCGTTCTTCTAACTGAAACTAAAAACAAAACATTTCCAAGAAATCTGGCATTGTTAGCATTATTTCAATTTATCTTTAAAAAAGGAGTATAATTAACTTCCTGCGATATGGTCACTAGAGACTAGACAGTGACAACACTGCAGTGATTAAGTCCTGGCCAAAATAACCAGCTTTATCACATCTGTAAAATAAGACCAACGCTTCGCTCCACATGGTTGTAAGAATTAAAGCAACCCACATAGCGAAAGCTCAGGACACAGCATATGCAGGAACGATATTAAATTTTAAGTGTATGCTCATCCTATGACTAAAACAGCATATTTTTTAAAACTTCTTATGTGCCAGACATTGGGTGTGGTATTTGGGAGATAGATATGATGACCAAATTCCTGATTTTGAGGAGCTCACAATCTAGAGGATGAACAAGCAAAGAACAATGAAGTCATAAGAAAAAAATATTAAATGTCACACATAGCAGGAAAAGGTCTTCAGTAACTATTAATGATACATTTACTCTCATTTAAGGTTTGATTTTATAACACTAATATGCATTTTATTTCTATTGGTGTAAATACTGAATGAAAAATCAGGCAATTTGCACTGGGTCATTTGTAAATGTGAATCAGCCCAATAAAAGTGAAAGAGAAAGCATGGTGCCCTTTAGTATGCTTAAAGGAATAAATTTAAGTTTCTAAGATTCATTAATTTAATCTACAAACATTTTTAGTCTCTTCTATAGATCAGGAAGTGTTCTAAGCATTTATGAAACATTAGGGCACCAAACATAATAATCTCTGCCCATTTGGGGCTTAAATTACCAACAGGAGAAATCCAATGTATACAGTATGCTATAAGGTGATGTGTTAGAAGGGAAGGAAAGAAAAGAAAGGAAAGGAAAGGAAAAAAAGAACAAAGCAAACCAAATGATAACAAAGAAAAGAAAGTATAGAAGAATATGGGAGATGATAAGAATGAGGTTAGAGGAAGAGGGCTCAGATTTTAAACAGGATGGTTAAGAGTAGGTATTATTTAGAAACGACATTTGAGTTCAGATTTTAAACAGATGAGGAGGTTAGTCATGCAAGTGCCCAAGGCAAAATTATTCTAGGCAGAGAAAACAGCCCAAAGGATTGAAGTGTTCCTGGAATATTCAAGAAATAGTGTAAGTGAGTGAGGGAAAGAAAAACTGGAGACAAATTCAGAGAAATACTGTAACGGGATGGAGACCAGGCTAAATAGAGTCTTTTTGGAAATTGTCAGGTGACTTTTACCCTGAGAAAACTGGATATCACTTGCAGAATTTTGAGCAGGATGTGGCGTAATCTTCTGTCTTGCCGTGTTGAGAATAGATTGTGAGGACAAGTAGAAGAATAAAGTCCAATTAGGAAATTAAGGCAGAAATCCACAAGAAACTTGATAGTGGCTTGAGCAGGGTAGCAGTGTGAAGGTGGCAGCACATAGATCCTGGGTATATTCTGAAGTAGAAATCAACAGGAATTTCTCAGGAATTGAATGTGGGATATAAGAGAAAAAGAATAATCAAGGATGATACCAGAGTTGTTAGCCTGAGGATGAGGAAAACTAGAGTTATCTCCTGATAAAAGTAAGGTGGGGAAAGCAGGGATTGAAGCAGGTTGGTTGGGGATGACTATCAGAAACTTAGTTTAGGGATGTTAACTTTGCAGTGTCTTCTAGATATCCCAGCCAAATAATCAGTTAGACCCACAAATTCAGTTTGGCAGAAAACTGGAGGTAAATATTTGGATGTCATCATGATTTATATGGCATTTAAAGCCACAAAACTCAATGGGAACAAAAGAAAGTAGATAAAGAAGAAAAGAGAATCAGGGACAGAACCAGGGACATTCAAATAATGAAGTTTGGAAAGGCAGAGTAAAGAGTAAAATGACTGTGAAGGAGTGAACAATAAGCTAAGAGAAGAGTCAAATTGTGTGCTATCCTGAAATCCAACAGAAGGCAGTGTATCAAGGGGCAGACAGTGATGAACTGTCTCCAGTACTGCTGGATGATCAAGTAAGATGAAAGCTGAGGATGGACCACTGAATTTGGCAATAGAGTGATCATCAGATTTCTATCAAGAGCTGATTTGGTAAAATGTTAAGAGTAAAAACCTGACTAACGTAGATTTAAAAGAGAATAGAAGGAGAGACATAGATACAGAGAATACAGCACACACTTTCATTAAGTATTTTTGCAAAGAGGATAAAAATTAAAAAAAAGATAGTTGAAGAAAGTAAAAAAAATTCAAATATAGGAGCAATAATGGAATACTTGTATGCAAATATAATAAAGAGATAAAATTACTAATGCAGGAGAGATAGAGAAATAAAATGCTCTAGAAATGCCCTTGTGTAAGAAGCAATAGGATCTAGTGCACAGATGCAGGAACTATTTTAGATAGAAATGGGGATAGTTGATTTAAGGTAATGGGTGGGAGGTCAGGTTCTGTGGGTGCAGAACCTGGTAGGAAGGCACATGTAGTGATAGAAACCTGTGGGGAAAAATCTCTTCTGATTGTTTCAATTTTTTCACTGATTTAGGAAACAAAGTTTTCAACTGAGAGTGAAGTCAAGGTAGGAGATATTGGTGGTTTGAGGAGAAAAGAAAAGGTATGAAATCTAAGTACAAGAACCTGGGAGAATAAGTGATCTAGGGACATGTGGCATGATTACTGGGCATCATCAAGGATCCACTTGTGTGTGTGTCCACCTGCAAAAATGCAGGCATGAAGAAAGGTGGGAATTGAATATGAGGATGAAGATTCAGCCAGACAGTTACCGAAAAACCAATCAAACAAAAAAACACTGAGGGGGGAGTTTGTTAAGTGTGTATGTATAAACAAGGAGTGATTTTTATGAATGATCGTGGAATTTATCTAAGGAAAGGGAAGAGGACATTAATTGAGAGACGATCAAAGTACGACAAGATCAGTGATTTAGAGGCCTGGTGTGGTTAAAGGATTGAGTTGGAGTTCTAGATGAAATGCGCTAGAAAGGTGGTGTAGGATGTGTGAAGGAAGGATTATAGGCAAGTCACAGTTACTGGCCATGAAGAGTTTCAAGATAAAACCATGGGTGTGGATGTCTGAGGAAGGGTAAAAAAATATGATCATTGGAGGAAAATAATTTAAGTAATTTACAGGATAGTCTGTTAAGAGGCCATACATATGCATATTGACATTACCGAGATTTGGGTAGAAAGTGCCAGTGGAGAAAATTCCGGGGTTCTTGGAGCTAAATTCCTATCTTCTAAGGATTACACATTCATGAGAACTCCTTAAAAGATGCATATCCAAATGTGAAAATAATTTGAATCTATATTTTATCCTGCTTTTGCTTTTTTTATTTGAATAGATTTATGATGCTGTGAGTCTAAGTTTGTAATAACAGCATAATTTACTAACAGTTTTTTTTCTGCACACAATTGAATTCCCTGGGAAGTCAGGCTTAACATTATTGGAGTGACATCATTCCTGATGATACACCTAAGGATTCAACAGGAGTCATTAGAGGCTTCAATTGATGGATTTGTCAAGGCCAGTAATTGGAGCAGCTTAGCTGAATGCCCTTTGTCTAATTGATGGGTCATTTCACATTTTAAGTTTCTAACACTTAGGCACCAAAATCATGAACAATTTATTTGAATAGTCTGATTAAATGTAAAAGTTTCTTGACCCTTAGAAGTAGAGTGACTGTGCATCCCAGTTTACCTGGAACCATCTTGATTTATACCTGTTCTTGTGGAGAAATTATTAACAAACTACATCCTGGTTTAGATGACACATTGTATGGTAACCCTGTCTACATAACTAGGCTCCTGTCTTCCAGGACTGTTAATTCAGGAAATAGTAAGTGTAGGTCTAAGCACTTCTTGCAGATCCTAGCTGCCTGACAATTGCTGGGCTCCCTCATTTGCTCAATCCAAGGGAGACATAGTGTATTAGTCAGTTCTCATGCTGCTATGAAGAAATACCCAAGAATGGGTAATTTATAAAGGAAAGAGGTTTAATTGACTCAGTGCTGCATGACTGGGAAGGCCTCAGGAAACTTACAATCATGGCAGTAGGGTAAGCAAACACATCCTTCTTCTCAAGGTGTCAGGAGAGAGAATTGTTAAGCAAAGGGGGAAAAACTCCTTATAAAACCATCAGATCGAGTGAGAACTCACTCACTATCACAAGAACAGCATGAAGGTAACCACCCCCGTGATTAAATTATCTCCCACTGGTCCTTCGCACAACACGTAGAGATTATGGGAACTACAATTCAAGGTGAGATTTGGGTGGGGATCCCGAGCCAAACCATATCACACAGAAAAGAAGGAAAATATCTTAGCTGGATGTGCTGGGCTGATACAGAGATAGCATCACCATTGTCCTGACCAGCTTGCGTCACACCTTAGATATTTCACATTTTGATACCAGTTATTCAGAGAAGAGAGATAGTATCAGTCTTCTTTTATCATAATATTATCATAAACTCCCTTTTTTTTCATGATATTTCAACCACTACCCTTCATATATGCTTAAGAGAACTGTTGTTATTCCATTGTCATTTCCCCATACATATCACACAACGCAAGATGTAGCAGAGTAATTACACAATCACGTAATTGTATACTTATTTGCTAATAACACCAAGACATGTTCATATTCAAAGCATATTATAATCCCAACTAATCCTAGATACCAGCAAAAGACTTAACAACTTAAAACTATAAAAATAATCTAAACAATTCAAAGCACTTTTTGTGGGCAATTGCATCCTAAGATCATTTTATCCCCCTAAATATTATTTTAGTAAGTACAAACAGTTAACTGAAAGGATAGTTTTTTACCATCAAATATCTTTTATCACATTCCAGTAAATAAAATATACTTAAATATCTTTGATTCTTAAACCATTTCTCCAAAATGTTTCATTAATAAACAAAAATATATTACCCAACAAAATTTTTTCTTTTATTATTATTAATGTAGTTAGTAATTATGTCTTCTTCCACATAAAGGTTTTGACTGAAAAGTTTAATGGAACATTACCAGAAAAAAAAATTGTACTTCTGATTTGCAAAATCCACCCCTACCTCTCCTTCCACTGACCTCCAATTTCACTAAACCCAAATGGATAAAGAGGAGATAACACTAATGTATGAGCGTTATAGAGAGGTCAGGTTTTATTTACCTTCTTTCCTTTCCTTTTCTTTCTATTTATTTATTTATTTATTTATTTATTTATTTATTTTTGACCCAGAGTTTCTCTCTATCGCCCAAGCTGGAGTGCAGTGGCAGGATCTCGGTCTACTGCAATCTCCGCCTCCTGAGTTTAAGTGATTCTCCTGCTTCAGCCTCTGGAGTAGCTGGGATTACAGGCATCAGCCACCATACCTGGCTAATTTTTGTATTTTTACTAGAGGTGGGTTTTCACAATGTTGGCCAGGCTTGTCTAGAACTCCTGAACTCAGGTGATCTGACCCCCTCCGCCTACCAAAGTGCTGGGATTATAGGCAAGAGGCACTATGGCCCGCCTACTTTTCATTTTTTAATAGAATTTCATCTCATATTCTTGATGCAGGTTATCTTTTCCTAATAGAAATAATATTTCAATAGCCACTACTATTTTGGCAATGTTATTCATTATTATCAGCAAAATATGTATATAACTCATCAATGCTTATGCCTTCTTTAAGGCTTCCCACTGCCATTTCATGACAGATGAATGCAAGAGAATGCATTCACCTTAGAGGAGATTGGGTGCAAGAAGACACAAGGATTCTGTAACTGCCAGAATAAAGGGAGAAAAAAGGAACTTCTCCTAGGAAACTTCCTAAGAAAGCTAGTTCTCTAAAGGAAAGGAGGTTCCTGACACTGACTTTTTTTTTTTTTTTTTTTTTTAGACAGAGTCTCACTTTGTTGACTATGCTGGAGTGCAGTGGCACAATCTCAGCTCACTGCAACCTCCATCTCCCAGGTTCAAGTAATTCTCCTGCCTCAGTCTCCCGAATAGCTGGGTCTACAGGTGCCTGCCACCACGCCCAGCTACTTTTTTATTTTTAGTAGAGACAGGGTTTCACTATGTTGGCCAGGTCGGTCTCAAACTCCTGAACTCAGGCGATCCGCCCACCTCGGTCTCCCAAAGTGCTGGGAGTAAAGGTGTGAGACACTGCACCCGGTCGTGACATTGACTTTCTCTCTACACAAGTCCTGGTGAAAGTGAAAGTGCTAATGAAACTGAAGGATTCAAAGAAGGAAAGAACTTGAATAATTAATTTAGATGCTGGCAAACCGGCCCTTAGTAATCAACTAGATATGTATAATAGTTATGTGTTAGTCTAATTCAATACAAGTTTTAAATAGAACCTGTTTTTAAATAGGTGGTTATGAATAAGAAATTGATAACTGAAGTATGTAAAAGCTTCATGTGAAACAGTGTTATTATTCTCCAATTCAAGAATTAATGTGACTAAAATATATTCTGCAGGAAAGTGTTTTAATACTGAGGATTAATTATTTCTTCCAGAAAGTCCATATGCCACAAATAGTCTTTACTGAGGAACAAACTGATTTAAATAGAGGAGATACTTCATCTTACAGACAATGATTTAATTTCCAAAAACAGGCCACCCAAAGTGAGTTACACCAGCTTTGCTCATTATCATCAAACACCCTTTCCTCCTGTGTCAAGGAAAAGCATTTTCAAACCTTCCTTCTGTCTCTTCCAGGACCTTGATGTACTTTTGTTTCTTCTTTCCTCAATTTCTCTCTATTGACTTCATACCTTACTCTACAAAAGGCTTAGGTTTTCCTAATCCTCACTAAAGTGAAATTTCCCTCAATAGTACTTTCTTTCTCAAGGTAAAAAATGTTATCTCTCCTACCTTTCCCTGGCAAACTTCATAAAACTTAAATATAATCCCCAGATTTCTCATGTCCAATTTAGTCCTCAGAGACCCTGTCTCTGCCATTCAACTAAACCTGTTCTCTTAAAATTCATTTATGACCTGATAATGATAACTAAATCCATCATCTTTACTCTATCCTGTTATGAACCAACCCCTTTATGGGTTTTCTATTGCTTCTTATCCCTATTTTGATATTCAATTTACCTGCTTTGCCTCCTGTGATATTGTTATTCCATCAACTTCTCACATTGTTTTCACACAATTTAATAATACTTTTTCTAGACTTTTTTACTCTCCTAATGTTAAGATTATGCCCCCAGTCATCTTCACTTCTCTTTTGTTCCCCATTAATGTTTAACTATGTGTGACCTAATTTTTGCCCACAACTGCATGCAGATCTGTATATTCAGCCTTAACCACTAATCTGATGCATGGATATAACACGTTCAGCTTCTTATAGAACACCCCAGTGTATCACTATGTGCCGGTATGTCAAATGCATAACACCAAAAGCCAAATTCATTATCCTTACTTTTTCTGCCCCAGGGGAAGAAAAAACAACTGCAACAACACCACGGACAACAGAAGCTTCAAACAGATTGGGTTATTTACCATTCTCTACAGTTTTCCTATACAACGCCTACAGTTCCCCATTTTCTTGTATTTACTTGCCTCACCTATGTACCTGGAATAAGCAACTTTCTGTTTTTCTTTGTTTATATCCAACTCACTCTTAAAGATCTAATTTAACTGTCACATCCTCCTAAAATCTTTTCCTCTGAGCTCTGAGCCCACCATGGACAGAAATCGATATTATTGTTTTATTCTGAATCCCAGGATGTAAAATGGTGCCTGGCACAAGACAGGTGCTGATATTCCTGTCCCATTCACTTTCTCACCTTTCTTCATTCCTTATTTTGAGGTATAGTGGTATCTGCATGTGTATATTTGCATGTTAACCTCTTAGAGGTAAACTCCGTGACTAATTATTTCTTAATCTCTACCATGGGCGCTTGGTAGATACGCAGTATTCCACAAATATATATAGACATGACACATTTTAATCCCTTTCTTTTCTCAAGATATTGAAGAAGTAGGGTAAAGCCTGTGCCTAGTAAGTGAACAAAGGAGGAAAGGCCTGGACATTAGATGATATTCTTATAGTTGTCAATAGATTAACCTATATGTACAATCTTTTCTATTAGGTAGGAGGGAAAGAGTCATGTGGCCATCCATATCATTCATGAGCATAGGGTAGAAGAGTATACACCACCTAATAATGAAAAAGGCATACTAAAAAACAGAATTTCCATAGTTGTCATTCGGTTTTCTTGGATGCTTTGACAAGAAACCTAAGAAAATTGAGCACTTCATGTAATATGCCATTGAGCAACAGTACACTGAAAGAAACTCTATTTTACAGAATACAACCAAACACACACACATACATGCACCCACACAAACACAGTGAATATCAGCATACCTGCTCTATGCCATCCTGATATGTTCACACTAGAGATAAATTGCATTACTGCTATGGAAGATATGGAACTGTCAATCAGTGTTCTAGCCTTGCCTGATTGTAATTTAGTACGTGACTCTGGGAAATCCACTTAATCTCTCAATTACAGTTGCCTTTCTTTAAATGATAATGGGGATAAATGGTTAAATATCTGTAATTCTAAAAATCTACATATATATGGAGCCATGTGGTACTACAAACTAGATTCCACACATTTAAAAAACATGTTTTTTTCATGGTTTGTCCAAACCATTTTATAAAATCACTCCCCATAGCTTTCGCAACCTCTGTCATGGCAAAACTACCTTTTTATAGGAAAACAATGACTGAGGTAAAAACATCCTGATGCACCCCCACTGCCTGCCACCTCCACCATCACACACACACACACACACACACACACACACACACACACACACACAGAGCTCTTTCCACAGGAGAAAGAAGTGAGGCATTTAAAAACAATCTAACAAAACTATTTTAAAAATATTCGTAAAATCTCTTTAAATTTCTCTAAATGAAAATCAGTGGTTGTTAAATGTAGGATTTCTGTATGTCTTTATTCCTATTATTCTGATAATAATCAAGCAAGGATTTAAGGGAAATCACGAGAAGCAGCAGAGAGAAGCTAGGCTGTTGCATGCAACTTCTACCTCCTGAGTCATTCCACTCTTTAACACAGATAATGTCACATGACCTAAAATAATTTAAAATGTGAGCACCTTCTATAATATCAACTGCTTAAAATGGCCACAGTTCTATTATCCTAAATCCAATAAAATATAGAAAAAATCAATTTTCATGGCAATTAATTTCAGCCTACTCCTCACATCCACACTGGGGGAGGAGGGAGGGTCTATAGTCTCATTCCAAGTCTATTAAACACATTACATAAATCTTGATTCATGTGGGAGAAATGGCTTACGTATTATTTCTAAGAGGTAAAAATAAACACATAAACAATCTGTACCATCGTAGCCAGCAGAAATCGTTCAAAAGGCCTTTGGACTCAGAATACTGGCTTGCCTCTGAGGCTGCAATCAGAAGGCTCAGCCCTGGGCTTTGGCAGAGCCACTGCCATGTTAATCTGCTTCATTATATCTCTACAATTTGTTCACTGCATTAAGGAGCAGTATTTCCCTTGTGAAAGGAAAGCCCATCTTTCACTTTGAAAGCTTTACCTTTAAATGGTAAACAAATACAGCCAGAGACAGACACCAACAGCTAGAAAGCCAAATAAATAATAAAATACGGTATGTCATAGTCAGAGCTCATTTCAGCCTAGGAAGATTTTAAATTGCACAACAGCTAGAATTAGAGCTTTTGAATCTCTTAGATCTGAATACAAGCTAACAAAGCACACATCTTATATTAAATGTCATTCTTAACATAGATAACAATCCGTGGATAAGTCAAAAATAGAATCATACTGGCTTACCTGAAATAAAGAAAAATGTAAATCATAACACAGAATCCACGTATGTGTTGAATATAATAGTCTTCAATGCAATTCTTCAGAATTTTTACTGGAGTAGAAAGCAAAATCTCACATGTATTCTATCCTCATTAAAGAAGAAAAAAACAAGAAAGGATGACCACAGCATCCTCCCTCCTTTACCTTAGCTTTCTGTTCTGACACTCATTCGATGGTACCCAATGTCTGTTAGAAAACAGCATGCTAAATTAGAAAAATAAATAAATAAAGGCAGCATCTTACATGACAGCTCCATCTCCTGGTCACAAGTGGAACCATTTTAATTCATGTTCCTTTGGGTATGTAGCAGTTAGCACATAAAATTAAATGATGTACGACCCATAATTCCACTGTATTTGAAATCAACAACCTTAATTAATTGTAATTTAAACATTTAAGAAGAATAATAGTATGAATTTTTAGAATTATGATTGTATTTTGGGGATTTAAATTTATTTACATTATGTTTAAACTGAATGGAAGCTTTTCCCATCATTGAAAACTTAAGATTTATTTAACTTTATATGCCATCTGAAAAAGTAACATGTATGTCCTATAAAATGATTTTAGATGTCAAGCTTTTTGTTAATGAACATCACATCTCTTTGTGGAGAAGTATAAGTTTTTGTCACTAGAGAAGATAACACATAACACTTTGTGTTGTTATTATTGCTTGGAGGAATGCTGAAAGGTTAAAGTTAAGGCAGAAAAATTAAATGACTTAAAGGCAAACTTGAAAAATCTTTAGTTAATCTAAGCTAAATACAAAAATACAGATGACAAGTTATAGGCAATATGAAATTTGATAATTGTGGTAGCAAACTATAGTGTGTAGTTACATCTTCTCAGAGAGATAAGAGAAAATTAAGTTGTCAAAAGAATCCATTTGGTAAATGACACCATTTATAGAATCCAAGTTTTACTGTGCATATGATGCTCTCAATACATGTTCGTTTAATTAATTATTCTTTTTATGAACAGTTGTGAAGGCCAGGACATTTTTTTAAATTTTGAAGTAAAAGGATAGGCATTTTTTTCTCCCAATTTTTTACCATATCATTTTAATTTGGGGCCAAATTGATCTTTAACTTCCTAGTGCGGTAACGCTGTCCATGGTGCTGAGAACCAATTTTAGACCTCATAGTGAGTTCTAGGTCTTAAACAGGTCTGAAATACTGTCTTTGAAAGATTTGATATAAAACTTACCATTAAAAGTCCTTAGATCAACCAGAATAATTGATAGTATCTAATATAAAAATAGTTAAGTAATATTTTATCCACAAAATATGTATATACACATGTTCACCAGAAGCCAAAATGCTGATAAATACATTTAACAAAATACATGATCACAAGCAACACTTTCTCTGGATTCATAATATTTTATTTTCAATGTGCTAAAGTTATACTGCATAGATTGTTTTAACATTAGGTTGTTCCCACACTATTAAATAGACGAGGAAACCAAAGCCCACTCTTCAGTAACTTACCCGGTATTAATGAGCAAGTCAGAAGAACAAACCCAGTTCCTTAAATTTTACCTTACTTCCATTTCTACAACATTATTAAGATGTATTAGTTTGGCTTTTAAAATATGTTTTTAACACTGCACAAATAAATAATTAAAGAGACTTGGTAGATCAAATTATTTTAATGTATACACTCAACTATTTCATCTCACAAATTTCCTGCACTATCATAAGATACCTAAACTCTCAGGGCACATACTTATAATAATTTTGACACATTAATTTGCAATTTCAACAAATTACTCCTGATGGCCAAGAAGCTTAAACCCTTAAGATTAAAGCCTAAGATGCCACAAATATGAAATATTATTGATACTTTATCTTTAAAATCATGGGAATTTTATGATAATTTATATAAAATTTAAATATTTTTCTTAACACAGTAATCATTTTCCCCATAGTCTTGAGGGTAAATTTTATCCTTAAGGAAGATGTGCCTAACTGATCCTGGGATTTTGTGTACCTCTAGGTACGCCATCTCATGCCCCTAGGGATACAATATCCTAGTTTCAAGACCATAGGGTTACATGACACAGAAACTGGAGCAATCCTCTACAACCCTAAGTCATATCACATACTCTTCTTCTCAGAACTTTTTAGTAGCTACCCATCTTCTTGTGAATAAAGTCTATGCCTCCCCCAGTGTTCACAATGCTCACAGTCTGGACTCCTTTACTTCTCTGATGTTATTCTTGCTCTCACTCACTCTGCTTCTTCTTTCTCATTTTGTCTTCTTTCTCATTACTCAAACATGGTAGGCATGTCCCTTCCTTCGGAGGTGTCCACCTTTTAATCTCTTTGCCTGGAAATCTCTTACATGGGCTCCGTATGGCTCACTTCCCTCATTCTTATCACAGTTCACAGCTGCTTTCTTACTGAGGCTGGCCTTGACCCTCAATACCACACACTGTCCCCTCCTCTGGTTTTCCCTGTGGTACTTAGCTGACATACTATGTTGTCTATTGTCTGCCTCCTCCAACAAAATGTAAATTCCATGAAGGCAGAGATGTTTGCCTGTTTTGATCACTTCCATAAATGTGGTTCATAGAACAGTACCTGAAATATAAGACCCACCCAAATAATGAATACATGTCCTAGACATAGAAAATTCATGTTTTTATTAATGCACCATAGGAATGCTATTATTTCTGTCTGTGGATTCCTATGTTCTTATTAATATGTATGTCATAGAGTATGAAATCAATGACACAAATGGCACGTTCTTTGAGTAAACGATTTAAACTATGTTTAATTCATATACTTAAGCAGAAAACAGAACATATAGTGAATATTCCATAAATATGTTAGGTTAATGATGCCAGTGTTGAAATTAGACCATTATGTTCTTGAATTGTTTTTAATGGAGTTCTGACAAAATTTTGGTAAGATATTATTGAACAACCCTTATATCACGTTAGCACATCTTTACAGGGTAAAAAAAACTTTGAGGTAACTATTATAATTTTATTTTTATGGAAAATGTTTAATCTTGTCTAGAAAATTTTAGCTGTTTTAAAACAAGTTGTAAAACTAGCAACATGTCATGTGGTAGATATGTGTGCATGTGTATATAAATATATATATACATATATACACACACAGACACACAAGTACATACACACACTAATTCTTTATGAAATCAACTTGAGTTAGGCATTCATTTGGCTAGTAACAACAAGCCAATGATACATAATTTCTCAGTAATATGTCTCTCTAGCATTGCTTTAATCATAACATCCATACTTTTATTTTGGCAGCTTGATTTTCAAAATTATTTTAATTGTTAGAGATAAAAGTAAGTAAGGCTTATTTTACCTCCATTAAGTTGTGGATACTCACTGTTATTTAATTTTTTTCTACCATTTATCATTCACCCAGACTTCAAAATATCATCCACCTGATTCAGAAAATAAAAGAAGACTAAGTTCCTAGTTTATACCTAATATTTGTTTACATTTTTCTTGCAACACTTCTTATTTAAAATATCTGCATTGGAGAAAAGCAAATGAACAGACATTCTTAAATGACAATTTCATTTGTACAGTTTTAGTCACCTTAAAACGCTCTAACCTCTTTTAAATTATTGGTCACCAACGTCAAGACAGTTTTAAAAAGTTGAACTCCATATCTAATGTTTTTCCTGCAGTATTATCATTAGAGAATCATGGACCTGTAAGCCAAAATGGGCATATTTTAATGCCATGTTCAAAGACTTCTAATACTGATGAAGAGGATAGCTTATTACGTTAGTTCCAATTAGTATGAATTGTTGGCATTTAATAGTATGTTATCAAAAGATGAAGAAACAAAGGAAAAGAAAAATTAGGCCATCAAAAAGACATAATTTCCATAAACAAAGTCTGACAAACAGAACAATTCCCATAATTCCTTGAAAGAGGAGATATTACAAATAATGCTATAAATATATAACATTTATTGGGCATGGCAATGTGCTAAATACTATACATAAATTATCTCATTATTCCTAGCAACAGGTCTGTGAAGTAGACTTTTATCTTTTTCCTCTTAGAGATGAGAAAAATAAAAGTAAGTGATGTCTTGACCTCCAACTCAGACCTCTATTCTCAATGCTTATGTTCTATTTGAGTTCTACTTAAGACACAGGAGATGTAACCTACGAGGAAGTGATTTCAGTGACCTTTGGAATTTATGTGCTTTTTGTCCTCATCTCCAGTTGTTCGCCAGTTGTGTAAGCCAAGGGTAAAACAAGAGTGGAAAAGAAGGAAGGTCTTTAAGAGTACCTCCCTTCAGTGTGGCATTTCAGAGCAGGTGATGGATTTGCATTGGATGCAAGGATTGACAGAGGAAGATAAACAGAAGGAACTAGAGTTATTAAGGAAAATAAATTGTCAAGAAATTAATGAGTGAAAGAACAAGGCAGAGAGGTGAAAGAGAAGCACAGGACCCACAGACCTCTGCCAGAAACCCTTCTCTTCCCCAAAGACGACTGTCTGAAAGAGAGCAGCATTTCATGATTCTATGAGAAACAAGGACTTATCATCTACAAGGCTCACATGATTCTGTTACCAACACCAGAAATACACTAATCCTGGCTGGTAACACCTTGCTGAGGGTAACTGAAATACACAAAGGTTGTCCTGACATTTCTCATCAGTAGGTCTACCTTTATTGTGGAGTAAATAAGTCAATCTAGCATGATGAAGAAACAGGTAAATTGACACTCTCTGAACCCAATACTAAAATATGGTCACCAGATATCCACAAAAATATCCCTGAAAGATGGAGGACTGATCGTAAACTATAAATTCATTTCAGTGGTTCTTACGGTAGTCATTGTCCAGCGTGCAATTTTTCTAAGCTTTTCATTGTCATTGTTGTTAATGATAGTAATTATCAACCAAAAAAACTGCATTTGGTAAATTCCTAAATTTTTGTTCTGACAATTTCAGCTCTCTCAGTGGGGTAGAAAACACCCAGATAGAGAAAGATGATCCTGTTCTTAATTCAGCCCAACAAAGAACTTCAGGAGGAGCTCCCTAGGCTTAGTTATGGGATGGAATGGAGAGAGCACAGACAATTGGAATTCTGGAGGTTGCATTGAGCAGATAGCCCTGTTGCCCATCTGTAGGAAGTATTAAAGTTGAACCTAGGAAGGGCAGATAGAAGTCTTAATTATCAGAAGAATCCCCTATCCTTACTGCATTTGTTACACCATAATAAGGTATGGGGATCACAGCTATATAAGCAAATTCCAGTATGGCAAACAAGAAAAGTAGACTAAAAAGCAAACCCTAGAATGATGGAGCCTAAGCCATGGACCGTATTAGTCTGTGGCCTGGGGGTTGGAACCCCTGGTCTAAAGGATGCCAATTGTTCTGTTGGTGGGTGGGCAGAGGAAGATGAATTCTGGAGAAACTGAGCCTCCAGGTTCACTTTCTAGAAGACATAAGTACTCTCTGGTAACTTTCTGGAGTGGCACTGCACACCTATTCCTTTGACCCGTGTTGATCACAATAAACCAGTTATTTAAAGTCACCTCTATCGTATGGTGGTTCACTGGGAAATAAAGGTGCTTTCTTGAGCCAGGCAAATAATTGAATCGTAGAAGATAAAGAATGTCAGGAACGGAGGGAACACCCAGAAATATAATACCACAAAATTAATTGCCATCTGGGTACTAAAGGGCAATCTTCCAAAAGCCAGCATCATTGGATGATGCATATATACCCATCATTGGATGATGCAGCTATGTCAAGTAGAGATGCATTTATACCCAGCTCCACTTATGAAATTTGAGTTGAAATACAACTAGTGATGTGGAACCTAATATAATAGTTTCTATCACAGATTCCAAAGGAGAAGCAACACATATCAAAATAATTGCAGGGAAGTCATCTTATGCTTCCAAATTTGTACTTAACATGTATGTAAAAATAAACATAAATCTATTAAATACATATATATACTTTCTCTCTCTCTCCATATATATATATATAGCCTAATTGTTCTTCTCTTGGATTCGACTCCAGTATCACCTTGTTCTAAAAAATTGAATAGCAATACAGAGTACTCTGGGTGGACTAACATTGTTTTAAGAGTATAGTTCATCTCTGAGACGCTGAAGTAGAGAGAAGAATTAAAATCAGAGTAGGAGCTTAAATACGTTCTGCAAAGGAGGAGAAAACCACCGCCAGGATGGAACTGTCAGAAATAAATTCTAGCCTAAGGTTAATGGTAAAGGAAGGGACATAGAAGGCCCTTAAGCTAGTCATGTCTTCAATATCTGTGCAGATATACTGTCATAACTGTTCCTGGGACCAGCCAAGGTTAGGAGTGATGCAGGCTGAACTCAAGGAGGTGGCCCCAAAGGAAAGTGCTCAGGTCTCAAAGAAGATTTTGTTGGTTAGTTGATCCTACTACCTCAGCAAGTTCAGCTACATGCATAAACAGAAATGCGGCAGCATTTTCCTGGGGGAGTAACATCCTCCCAGCCTGCGGGAGTCATCGGTATGTCAAAGTCAGTTTGCAGAGTGGAAGTCAACAGAATCTTTGGATGCACAAGGTTTCAAATCCATTCAAAGAACACACAAAACTCTTTGTCTTCTTGAGGTCAGTAATTGTGACAAAAGGAGGGAAAAATTAGCAGTGACTCATTGTCAGTAACTAGAAAACCTTAGAAATGACGAGATATGCTTGGTGAAACCAGTATCTCCCAGATCTAATACCTCATCTAGCATTTTTCAGATGCATTGTTATCATGTACACAAGAGAGTCCCATTGAATTGCCAGAGGTTGGTTTAAGTTTCCATTTTTATCTTTACCTTTTCTGTATGTAGAAGACTTGTGGGCAAATGACTGCATATTTGGAAATCTAACCCATTTCCTTTTTGGATAAAAGGAGTCTAGGGGCCAACCTACAAGTTTTCATATGAGGCTATGGAGCAAGAACGGGCAAAATATGCAGAAGTAGCATCCTAAGCCATGTTTATAGCAGGGATTGAAGCCACATTATCAGGTACGAGTGGAGCAGATGGAATGGTGAGTCAAGAATAAAAGATATCAATATTGAAATCCAAGTTGCACTCATATAGAAGAAAGATAAAGCTGTCTCCAGATATCAAATATCCATCAGTGGCTTTCAATGTTCCTGATGGATATTTGATGGGACAGAGTTTTTGGAAGAGTGGATAGAAAGAGAAACAAACACTTGCAGATGAGATTGCTGAACAATGCAGGATAATATCTGAACAATTACGAAGATAGATGGTAAAATTTAGTGGAAACGTGAATAATGACGACTGCCAGTTGACTCACATGTAACCAGGTAAAGAAGGAGGACTCAAATATCTAAGTTCTAGCTGATTTTACCATTACATTTTTGCTCAATACTAGAAAGGACTTAATGATAACTGATGGCAATAAATAGAGCTGCCTTGGCAGACAGATATTTCTCTGAATTCTGCTAGAATTTGAACACCTGTCAGAGGTGTTGTCAAATGATTTCTGATACTGGATCTGATGTAGGGACACCTGGCTCCTACATCCACTTCGGCTCTTAAATAACAAGATACTATGATCAGATTTAATATGTAAACTTCTCTCTTATTTTATAAATCAGGAGATTGATCCTCAGAAAAGGTAGGTGACAGTGATGGTTGATTTTAGGTGTCCACTTGACTGGATTAAGGAGTACTCAGATAGCCAGCAAAATATTATTTCTGTGTGTGTCTGGGAGGTCACTTGTGTAGGAGATGAGCATTGAACTTGCTGTACTGAATAAGGAAGCAATATCCACCCTCACTCAGTATGGGTGAGTACCATTCAATTGGCTGAGACTCAGAGAGAACAAAAGGGCAGAGGAAAGGCATAATCACTTTCTCTCTCTCTGTTTTCTGGAACTGGGTCATCCCTCTTCTCCTGTCCTTGGGCATCAGAACTCCAGGTTCTATGGCCTTTGGACTCCTAGACTTGCACCAGTGGCCTCCTGAGTTCTCAGGACTTTGGCTTCAGACTGAGAATTACTCCATTGGCTTCCCACCATTATGCCTTCAGACTTGGGCTGATCTACGCTACCAGCTTTCCTGGTTCTTCAGCTTGCAGATGGTCCATCCTGCGTCTTCTTAACCTCCATAACTCCTTAAGTCAATTTTCCTAACAAATCTCATATAGTCTGTCTATCTATCTATCTATCTATCTATCTATCTATCTATCCATCCATCCATTATCTATCTATCTATCTGTCTGTCTGTCTGTCTATCTATCTATCTATCTTTCTTTCTATCTATAGCTATCTGTCTTATTGGTTCTGTTTCTCTGGAGAACCCTGACTAAAATAGAGACTTAAGAAAGCTATAACCTCAAGAGAGAGAACTAGAAATCTGACCACTTTATTCTTCAACCAACTTTCTTTCCACTAAACAAAACAGCCTTGACCACGAAGAGGATATACACTTCCTCATAAGGATTGCAGTGAGTGGTCTCATTGCTTTGCCTGGCTCTGTGAAGAAGTATTAATGTATTTCCAAAAGAGAGTACAACTAGAAAGAGTTGAATTAAAGATGGGAATCTCTGATATTTTTCAAGGAGAGCAGAAACAACTCTCTGTGTTCATCAGATGATTTCACCTTCCTCCTTAACACACAACTAAACTACATCTCCCAGTTCCCTGGCAGTTAATAGCACCATGTGACTGACTTATAACCAATACAGTATTAAGCAAGAGTGATGTTCACCTGCTGCACAATGGTCCTCCAAACTTCTCATGTAATCTTTAATGTACTCTTTTATCCCTTGTATCCTGGCCAGGTCCAGAGGACCCAGTGGAGGATTCAGAAGAGCCATCAGATAGGTGAAATATGGGTCCTGTGTCAACAGTTAAAGAGATTCCAACCAGGAAATAGAGAATAGGAAAATCGTGGAACAAGCCATGCACAGAGCAAGGATTGTTAACCAAGAAATCAGAATTAAAGAATCCTTTGGTATGCCCAGTGTTGCCTAAATATCTTTTGTAGAAATGTAGTCTTCAAGATGTTATTAATAGCAGATTTTCCAATGAGAGCATAAGACAACTTCTGTGGTCAAAATAGTTTAAGCATGTTGAGTATAAGAGTGTATAAGCTGAGATATTACAACAATGAAACTTAAAAACCCTCACTAAAGCAGGACAAAAAATTATCTCACCATAAAAGTCTAGGATGTAAGGCAAGCTTTACTTTGCAAGATGGACAGGGACCCACTTTGCTGTTGTGTTCCCTCTTAGGGCATTTTCCTCAGCCTCATATTTGAGGTTGACTGACATTCATGTCCACATTCTGACACATGGAAAGAAGAGAGGAAGTAAAGGGCAAGCAACAAAATGTTAAACAGATTAATTTTGTTACTGAGGGATTTCTTAAGATATTTAAATCACTAATGTGTATTATGATTCTTTAATAGAGAGCTTTTTATAAGAAGAATTTAAAATAAATATTGGACAGCAGAACTCTTTTTAAAGAGTATCTTGGGGTTAGTTTATTTTTGTAACAGAACATAACAGAACATATCATCAGAAACATTAGCCTATCCAGTTTTTCTAGTTATAAAAGTAGGGACTCATCTACCTCATCTGCCCCTAAAAGGATAAAAGGATCCTCGGGGGTAATCACTCCCTCAGCCCCCCAGCCCTACTTTTAAAGTTCAAGTTGGAATATAACTAATGATGTGGAGCCTAACATAACAGTTTCTGTCCACAAATTTCAAGGGGGAAACAACACAAATCAAAATAGCTGCAGAGAATTCATCTCACTGCTCCTGAATTTGTGCATGTGTTTTGAAATAGGCATAAAATGCTTTCTTCAATTGAACGTGTTGAAGAAGGAAAACTCTTTACCCACACATTAAAAAAATACATATCCCTAGGCTGCAGTCAAGTATTTTTAACACTTGTTAGGAGTCATCCAGCCTTGTAAGTGTAGAAGAGTACCAGCAGAAAAGGCTTAAAATGTAAGAGTGGGAGTTTTGCTGTTGGGATAAATTCAGTAGCAGTTGTGGTTACAGCAACAAAACTCAGGTTCTCTGCCATGCACCAGCAAGTCAGGTCTCTCTCCTGGTTCTCCACCTAATGCTCTGATTGCTCTTCTTCTGCCTTCCTTCTTCCACTATCATTTCTTTCTGATCAGACACAGTATTCTAGACATAAAGAATATCATATTTAATTTATTAATAATAGTGGGCTAATAGTTGCAAATGATTTTTAATAAATTTAAATGTATCTGAGATTATCCCTGTAATAGCAAAAGTCCCCCTCACTTTCATCTGGAGAGTCTTTCTTCAGAGAAGAAGAGTCAGATTTACAATGAGCCGGTTGGTAATCGCCCTTCACCTTGGGTAGGATCATGCAATTGAATTTCAAGTGTGAACAGGATATAGTTTGAAGCAGAAAAAAAGGGCATGCTTCTGTTCTAATGATGAGCAACAATGCTTCTGAATAATTTTTATGAAGCACAGAACTAGTCATAGCTGTCTCCTGTTGAACAGCATTCAGTGACTCACTATTGTCCAAGGATGAAGTCCAAGCCCCTTAACATGGCAAGCAAGATCCTTTCTGATGTGATTCCTGGCTGCTTTACCTTTGTAGGTTCCATTCCCTCTTCACCATGTATGCTTAGTTACTGTACTACTGAGTATTCTGAATTATAACACACATTTTTATGCCTCTGTTTCATTCGTACATTGTTATCTCTATTGGTAACATTTTTCCCTTTCATCTGTATATCAATCTTGTAAATCGCAGGTCCTGTGAAGACTTTACCAACCAACTAAAGCAGATTCCTTCGTGTGGATACAGCGTTATAGCCCCCTCCCTCACCCAAACTGACAATGTTGCTATAAGGATCAATCAAATTAAGAAAAAAAAAAAAGTTTGTGAAGGTGTTTCTGAAATCATAAACTAATACAAAGTTATTTTGAAGTTATCAGCAGGCTGTACTTAATAACTCTCCTGAGGCCAGAAACGGTGGCTCATGCCTATAATGCCAGCACTTTGGAGGCCAAGGCAGGAGGATCACCTGAGGTAAGGAGTTCGAGACCAGCTTAACCAACATGGTGAAACCCCGCCTCTACAAAAAATGCAAAAATTAGCCCGGCATGATGGCAGGTACCTGTAGTCCCAGCTATTCGGGAGGCTGAGGCAGAAGAATCGCTTGAACCCGGGAGGCGGAGGTCACAGTGAGCCGAGATAGTGCCATTGCACTCCAGCCTGGGCAACAAGAGCGAAACTCCATCTTAAAAAAAAAAAAAATTATCCCGAGACAAGTTTTGAACTTGTTTATATTTTCTCCCTTAGACATTGACATAAGACACAGTCACAATTTGTCTAATTCTGTTATTGTGGCTCCTTCTTTTATTCTGTCTCTGGGAAGGCAAAGAGCAGGATGCTAATCAGAAGAGTCCCAGCTGGAATGAAATTGAGAGTGTGGGTGCAGAACAAAATGT
Organism: Chlorocebus sabaeus; assembly: GCF_047675955.1. Taxonomy (NCBI): domain Eukaryota; kingdom Metazoa; phylum Chordata; class Mammalia; order Primates; family Cercopithecidae; genus Chlorocebus; species Chlorocebus sabaeus. The sequence continues at coordinate 52,538,098 of NC_132913.1, read as the reverse complement.
TATTAACACTGTGGGCAGAAGCAAAGGATCAGAGAAATGCTTTCTTCCTAGAAATAGCTCCTGGGCTCTCCTCCACCTAGTTTGCACCTCCAGGTATTAGCTTAAAAAGATAGGGGCAAATATTTCAAACCTGCCCTGTCTCTGTAAGTAAAGGTGATCACAGATGTCTGAGCATACTGAGAACATTGTGTAGACCCATTCAATATGATAATCATTTATTAGCAGGCCTTTGGCAAGGTGCTAGGGACACAAAGATAAGGCAAAGCCTCTGCTTCAAGTTGCTCACTTTCTAATAGATGAGAAGGAAACAAAACCAAGATTACCACTGAGTGGGATATATTTTGTAATACAGCCAAGTATTAGAGATGTAATAGAGAGAGCCAAGTATTGGCGCAGAGCTAACAAAATTTCCAAGGTTGGAGGCAAGGAAGTGATCAAGAGAGGCTTCAGGTGAACACATTTTAAAAAGGATATTATCAACATACTTATACAACTTTCCACCACAAACCTGGCTGTATTTTTTGTCTACCCTTTCAGAACATAAGCTTTATATTTATCACTTGGTCAAATATCTTATGAATTTGATAAATGCTATAACATACATTTTGACTTACTAAATGAAGCTTCCCTTTCTTTCTCTGGCCTTCTATCTTGTCTAAATTTTAAATAAACTTTATGTTTATTTAAACAGAACTCAAAGTTATATTTAAAATTATGACCCCAAATATTGTTCTTCTTTACCAAGAAATCTCTACAGTCAAATATTTTCAGTTGTATGGCACTCCATGTCATAACCAATTATTTACAAATTCAATTTTATTTTGAGTTTACTTCAATTTTAAGTCACTTCTCAAACCCTATTGCTTTCATTTCTTTATTTTAAAAACTATCAACACTTTTTTGTTCTTCTTTGAAGGCAGAAGATCTTAATAAGTCCAAGTAACATTTAATGTGGTCACTATAGACTGACATTGCAAGGTCAAAGCCAGAATCCAAGCCAACATAAGACCCTGAGCAAAAGGCTATTTTATGAGCAAGTTTTGGTCACATTCTTTAGGTTCTCCAATATTTCCGAAAACAACTTCAAAGCATCTTTTGTTAGAACATATTCAATAAAAATAATTTATCTCCACTGATAAATATGAGAAATTATTAACCCCCACAGTTAATGCAAACAATAGAAAACTGGAAATAAACTTGCTGTTTATAAAAACATTTAGAGGAAACTTAATTAGATAAAATCCAACTGGGAACTAAACCCCTCTGGAAAAATCTTCAAAAAGGCAAAAGATGACTCTCCTTTTGTTGCCTCCATTTGGGTAGTGGTCTTGTGATCATGCGTATGTACTTGTCTGATGGCAAGTTTCTTGACTAATTTCAATATAAAAACCTTGCTTTTATTTGAGTCTGGTCACCAGTGAAACAAGAGAACACTTTCACTGGCTATGCACTGGCCCAGCTTCCACTAGTAGGAAACACGAGAAAGCAATGAGGCTAAAAGCAGGATGAGAGCCAACAATCACAGTGTGTCTCCTAGGGTGAAGGGCTAATTTAATGCTGCTCTTTCACAGCACTCACAAGTAAACAGTTGTCATTCATGCTTTAATTAATCAGATTAATGTAAGCACTAGTTGGATGGAATAAGTGTTCGTCTTTTCCATTCTTGTGTGTTATGATTTGCTTATTGGTAACTCAGCTCCATTTCAGATAGCTTAGAGGAAAAATTCTGCTTATTCAAGCATGCTGACAGAGCTGGTTCCAACATAAAATATCTCTGCATCTCAGAGTATGGCTCAAAGGTATCTGCAGAGAAAATACCATTTCTATTAAATCAGGCAGGAACATTTGTCCCAAAGAGATGAAGCAAAAAAAAAAAGGCAATCTCTTATGAGGCCTAGATTGAACGTTCTATGAGACTATTTATTTCCTTATGACATGCTATTCCTTTTTTATTCTTCAACTTCAATTTTAAGCTCAGGGTACATGTGCAAGATGTACAGGTTTGTTACATAGGTAAATGTGTGCCATGATGGTTTTGCTGCACAGATTATCCCATCACCTAGGTATTAAGTCCACCATCTATTAGCTATTCTCCCTGATCCTCTCCATTCCCTCATCCCACCCCCCTCCAACAGGCTCCAGTGTGTGTTGTTCCCCACAAAGTGTCCATGTGTTCTCATAATTCAGCTCCTATCAATAACAGCCAGCTATTCTTTATGGCAAAACATCTCTACCTTTTCTCCATCTTCTCCTAAGGGTTGGCTTAAAAGTCACCTCTTTCTGATCCTGTCCTTGCCAGCCTCAGCCCACATTAATTTTCTTCTCTAAGAAATGCTGGGTGTTTTTTCATTATTCTGACACTTAAATAATAGAATAATGCTTTGATGGGTGCTTGGCCTAAGAAAGAGTGTAGGTTTAGAGCAAGAGAATCCTTGGGTGAAATTCTCGTTAAAATATTTACTAGCTCTGTGACCGTAGGCACTTCACTCAACCTTTCTAGTACCAGTTAATGCCTTTGTGATCCTCATCCGTAACTACCTTGTAAGGTTTTGAAATTAAGTTAAAAAAATATGGAGTGCCTAGAACAGATCAGACATTACATAGAGGTTATTAGGTTATCTGTACAGATGATATTATAAATGATGATAAAGAAGATTTATTCATGTTTGTTACATTTTTGGCTACAGAAAGAAATACATTTTTAAGTATAATTGGGATTCAAAGTCTATTTAATAAGATCACTTCCCTCATTTCTTTTTTTTTTTTTTTTTTGTTTTTTTTTGTTTTTTTTTTTAATTTATTTATTATTATTAAACTTCAAGTTGTAGGGTACATGTGCACAACGTGCAGGTTTGCTACATATGTATACTTGTGCCATGTTGGTGTGCTGCACCCATCAACTCGTCATTTACATCAGGTATAACTCCCAATGCAATCCCTCCCCCCTCCCCCCTCCCCATGATAGGCCCCGGTGTGTGATGTTCCCCTTCCCGAGTCCAAGTGATCTCATTGTTCAGTTCCCACCTACGAGTGAGAACATGCGGTGTTTGTTTTTCTGTTCTTGTGATAGTTTGCTAAGAATGATGGTTTCCAGCTGCATCCATGTCCCTACAAAGGACACAAACTCATCCTTTTTTATGGCTGCATAGTATTCCATGGTGTATATGTGCCACATTTTCTTAATCCAATCTGTCACTGATGGACATTTGGGTTGATTCCAAGTCTTTGCTATTGTGAATAGTGCTGCAATAAACATACGTGTGCATGTGTCCTTATAGCAGCATAATTTATAATCCTTTGGGTATATACCCAGTAATGGGATGGCTGGGTCATATGGTACATCTAGTTCTAGATCCTTGAGGAATCGCCATACTGTTTTCCATAATGGTTGAACTAGTTTACAATCCCACCAACAGTGTAAAAGTGTTCCTATTTCTCCACATCCTCTCCAGCACCTGTTGTTTCCTGACTTTTGAATGATCGCCATTCTAACTGGTGTGAGATGGTATCTCATTGTGGTTTTGATTTGCATTTCTCTGATGGCCAGTGATGATGAGCATTTTTTCATGTGTCTGTTGGCTGTATGAATGTCTTCTTTTGAGAAATGTCTGTTCATATCCTTTGCCCACTTTTTGATGGGGTTGTTTGTTTTTTTCTTGTAAATTTGTTGGAGTTCTTTGTAGGTTCTGGATATTAGCCCTTTGTCAGATGAGTAGATTGCAAAAATTTTCTCCCATTCTGTAGGTTGCCTGCTCACTCTGATGGTAGTTTCTTTTGCTGTGCAGAAGCTCTTTAGTTTGATGAGATCCCATTTGTCAATTTTGGCTTTTGTTGCCGTTGCTTTTGGTGTTTTAGACATGAAGTCTTTGCCCATGCCTATGTCCTGAATGGTACTACCTAGGTTTTCCTCTAGGATTTTTATGGTATTAGGTCTAACATTTAAGTCTCTAATCCATCTTGAATTAATTTTCGTATAAGGAGTAAGGAAAGGATCCAGTTTCAGCTTTCTACTTATGGCTAGCCAGTTTTCCCAGCACCATTTATTAAATAGGGAATCCTTTCCCCATTTCTTGTTTCTCTCAGGTTTGTCAAAGATCAGATGGCTGTAGATGTGTGGTATTATTTCTGAGGACTCTGTTCTGTTCCATTGGTCTATATCTCTGTTTTGGTACCAGTACCATGCTGTTTTGGTTACTGTAGCCTTGTAGTATAGTTTGAAGTCAGGTAGCGTGATGCCTCCAGCTTTGTTCTTTTGACTTAGGATTGTCTTGGAGATGCGGGCTCTTTTTTGGTTCCATATGAACTTTAAAGCAGTTTTTTCCAATTCTGTGAAGAAGCTCATTGGTAGCTTGATGGGGATGGCATTGAATCTATAAATTACCTTGGGCAGTATGGCCATTTTCACGATATTGATTCTTCCTATCCATGAGCATGGTATGTTCTTCCATTTGTTTGTGTCCTCTTTTATTTCACTGAGCAGTGGTTTGTAGTTCTCCTTGAAGAGGTCCTTTACATCCCTTGTAAGTTGGATTCCTAGGTATTTTATTCTCTTTGAAGCAATTGTGAATGGAAGTTCATTCCTGATTTGGCTCTCTGTTTGACTGTCACTGGTGTATAAGAATGCTTGTGATTTTTGCACATTAATTTTGTATCCTGAGACTTTGCTGAAGTTGCTGATCAGCTTAAGGAGATTTTGGGCTGAGACAATGGGGTTTTCTAAATATACAATCATGTCGTCTGCAAACAGGGACAATTTGACTTCTTCTTTTCCTAACTGAATCCCCTTGATTTCTTTCTCTTGCCTGATTGCCCTAGCCAGAACTTCCAACACTATGTTGAATAGGAGTGGTGAGAGAGGGCATCCCTGTCTTGTGCCAGTTTTCAAAGGGAATTTTTCCAGTTTTTGCCCATTCAGTATGATATTGGCTGTGGGTTTGTCATAAATAGCTCTTATTATTTTGAGGTACGTTCCATCAATACCGAATTTATTGAGCGTTTTTAGCATGAAGGGCTGTTGAATTTTGTCAAAAGCCTTTTCTGCATCTATTGAGATAATGATGTGGTTCTTGTCTTTGGTTCTGTTTATATGCTGGATTATGTTTATTGATTTGCGAATGTTGAACCAGCCTTGCATCCCAGGGATGAAGCCCACTTGATCATGGTGGATAAGCTTTTTGATGTGCTGCTGAATCCGGTTTGCCAGTATTTTATTGAGGATTTTTGCATCGATGTTCATCAGGGATATTGGTCTAAAATTCTCTTTTTTTGTTGTGTCTCTGCCAGGCTTTGGTATCAGGATGATGTTGGCCTCATAAAATGAGTTAGGGAGGATTCCCTCTTTTTCTATTGATTGGAATAGTTTCAGAAGGAATGGTGCCAGCTCCTCCTTGTACCTCTGGTAGAATTCAGCTGTGAATCCATCTGGTCCTGGACTTTTTTTGGTTGGTAGGCTATTAATTATTGCCTCAATTTCAGAGCCTACTATTGGTCTATTCAGGGATTCAACTTCTTCCTGGTTTAGTCTTGGAAGAGTGTAAGTGTCCAGGAAATTAACCATTTCTTCTAGATTTTCCAGTTTATTTGCGTAGAGGTGTTTATAGTATTCTCTGATGGTAGTTTGTATTTCTGTGGGGTCGGTGGTGATATCCCCTTTATCATTTTTAATTGCGTCGATTTGATTCTTCTCTCTTTTCTTCTTTATTAGTCTTGCTAGTGGTCTGTCAATTTTGTTGATCTTTTCAAAAAACCAACTCCTGGATTCATTGATTTTTTGGAGGGTTTTTTGTGTCTCTATCTCCTTCAGTTCTGCTCTGATCTTAGTTATTTCTTGCCTTCTGCTAGCTTTCGAATGTGTTTGCTCTTGCTTCTCTAGTTCTTTTAATTGCGATGTTAGAGTGTCAATTTTAGATCTTTCCTGCTTTCTCTTGTGGGCATTTAGTGCTATAAATTTCCCTCTACACACTGCTTTAAATGTGTCCCAGAGATTCTGGTATGTTGTATCTTTGTTCTCATTGGTTTCAAAGAACATCTTTATTTCTGCCTTCATTTCGTTATGTACCCAGTAGTCATTCAGGAGCAGGTTGTTCAGTTTCCATGTAGTTGAGCGGTTTTGATTGAGTTTCTTAGTCCTGAGTTCTAATTTGATTGCACTGTGGTCTGAGAGACAGTTTGTTATAATTTCTGTTCTTGTACATTTGCTGAGGAGTGCTTTACTTCCAATTACGTGGTCAATTTTGGAGTAAGTACGATGTGGTGCTGAGAAGAATGTATATTCTGTTGATTTGGGGTGGAGAGTTCTATAGATGTCTATTAGGTCTGCTTGCTGCAGAGATGAGTTCAATTCCTGGATATCCTTGTTAACTTTCTGTCTCGTTGATCTGTCTAATGTTGACAGTGGAGTGTTGAAGTCTCCCATTATTATTGTATGGGAGTCTAAGTCTCTTTGTAAGTCTCTAAGGACTTGCTTTATGAATCTGGGTGCTCCTGTATTGGGTGCATATATATTTAGGATAGTTAGCTCTTCCTGTTGAATTGATCCCTTTACCATTATGTAATGGCCTTCTTTGTCTCTTTTGATCTTTGATGGTTTAAAGTCTGTTTTATCAGAGACTAGTATTGCAACCCCCGCTTTTTTGTGTTCTCCATTTGCTTGGTAAATCTTCCTCCATCCCTTTATTTTGAGCCTATGTATGTCTCTGCGTGTGAGATGGGTCTCCTGAATACAGCAGACTGATGGATCTTGACTCTTTATCCAGTTTGCCAGTCTGTGTCTTTTAATTGGAGCATTTAGTCCATTTACATTTAAGGTTAAGATTGTTATGTGTGAACTTGATCCTGCCATGATGATATTAACTGGTTATTTTGCTCGTTAGTTGATGCAGTTTCTTCCTAGCCTTGATGGTCTTTACATTTTGGCATGTTTTTGCAATGGCTGGTACCGGTTGTTCCTTTCCATGTTTAGTGCTTCCTTCAGGGTCTCTTGTAAGGCAGGCCTAGTGGTGACAAAATCTCTAAGCATTTGCTTATCTGTAAAGGATTTTATTTCTCCTTCACTTATGAAACTTAGTTTGGCTGGATATAAAATTCTGGGTTTAAAATTCTTTTCTTTAAGAATGTTGAATATTGGCCCCCACTCTCTTCTGGCTTGAAGAGTTTCTGCCGAGAGATCTGCTGTTAGTCTGATGGGCTTCCCTTTGTGGGTAACCCGACCTTTCTCTCTGGCTGCCCTTAAGATTTTTTCCTTCATTTCAACTTTGGTGAATCTGGCAATTATGTGTCTTGGAGTTGCTCTTCTCGAGGAGTATCTTTGTGGCGTTCTCTGTATTTCCTGGATTTGAATGTTGGCCTGCCCTACTAGGTTGGGGAAGTTCTCCTGGATGATATCCTGAAGAGTGTTTTCCAACTTGGTTCCATTTTCCCCCTCACTTTCAGGCACCCCAATCAGACGTAGATTTGGTCTTTTTACATAATCCCATACTTCTTGCAGGCTTTGTTCATTTCTTTTTCGTCTTTTTTCTTTTGGTTTCTCTTCTCGCTTCATTTCATTCATTTGATCCTCCATCGCTGACATTCTTTCTTCTAGTTGATCGAGACGGTTACTGAAGCTTGTGCATTTGTCACGTATTTCTCGTGCCATGGTTTTCGTCTCTTTCATTTCGTTTGTGAGCTTCTCTGCATTAATTACTCTAGCCATCAATTCTTCCACTTTTTTTTCAAGATTTTTAGTTTCTTTGCGCTGGGTACGTAATTCCTCCTTTAGCTCTGAGAAATTTGATGGACTGAAGCCTTCTTCTCTCATCTCGTCGAAGTCATTCTCCGTCCAGCTTTGATCCGTTGCTGGCGATGAGCTGCGCTCCTTTGCCGGGGGAGATGCGCTCTTATTTTTTGAATTTCCAGCTTTTCTGCCCTGCTTTTTCCCCATCTTTGTGGTTTTATCTGCCTCTGGTCTTTGATGATGGTGATGTACTGATGGGGTTTTGGTGTAGGTGTCCTTCCTGTTTGATAGCTTTCCTTTTAACAGTCAGGATCCTCAGCTGTAGGTTGTAGCTGTAGGAGATTGCTTGAGGTCCACTCCAGACCCTGTTTGCCTGGGTATCAGCAGCAGAGGCTGCAGAAGATAGAATATTTCTGAACAGCGAGTGTACCTGTCTGATTCTTGCTTTGGAAGCTTCCTCTCAGGGGTGTACTCCACCCTGTGACGTGTGGGGTGTCAGACTGCCCCTAGTGGGGGATGTCTCCCAGTTAGGCTACTCAGGGGTCAGGGACCCACTTGAGCAGGGAGTCTGTCCCTTCTCAGATCTCAACCTCCGTGTTGGGAGATCCACTGCTCTCTTCAAAGCTGTCAGACAGAGTCGTTTGCGTCTGCAGAGCTGCTGCGTTTGTTATTATTTACTGTGCCCTGTCCCCAGAGGTGGAGTCTACAGAGACAGGCAGGTTTCCTTGAGCTGCTGTGAGCTCCACCCAGTTCGAGCTTCCCAGCAGCTTTGTTTACCTACTTAAGCCTCAGCAATGGCGGGCGCCCCTCCCCCAGCCTCGCTGCTGCCTTGCCGGTAGATCACAGACTGCTGTGCTAGCAATGAGGGAGGCTCCGTGGGTGTGGGACACTCCCGGCCAGGTGTGGGATATGATCTCCTGGTGTGCCTGTCTGCTTAAAGCGCAGTATTGGGGTGGGAGTTACCCGATTTTCCAGGTGTTGTGTGTCTCAGTTCCCCTGGCTAGGAAAAGGGATTCCCTTCCCCCTTGCGCTTTCCAGGTGAGGCAATGCCTCGCCCTGCTTCAGCTCTCGCTGGTCGGGCTGCAGCAGCTGACCAGCACCGATCGTCTGGCACTCCCCAGTGAGATGAACCCAGTACCTCAGTTGAAAATGCAGAAATCGCCGGTCTTCTGTGTCGCTCGCGCTGGGAGTTGGAGACTGGAGCTGTTCCTATTCGGCCATCTTGCTCCGCCCCCCCCACTTCCCTCATTTCAATTCATCAGCCCTCTTCCTATCATTTACTTCTTAAAGAACAAAGCAAAAAAGTTACTTCTAAGGACTCAGTCTCATAGTTTGTGAGAAAGTGAGAAATTGCTTTTCAGGTTATTTTCATTTTAAACCTTTAACTCTCTACAAAGTAATCCCTTCCTTGGAAAGGGAAGTTTACCACCACACAAAGAACAATATTTATATGGGCATATATAGATGAGATTACACACAAACACCCACATACACTTACATACATATATACTAAAACACACACACACACACACACACACTGTGTTTATAAATATATATTCCCCAATCCCAGTGAAAACTAATGAGGTCCTAAGCCAGGCACAGTGGCTCACACCTGTAATCCCAGCACTTTGGGAGGCTGAGGCAGGTGGATCATCTGAGATCAGAAGTTCAAGACCAGTTCAAACATGGTGAAACCTGTCTGCACTAAAAATACAAAAAGTATCCAGGCATGGTGGTGCATGCCTATAATACCAGCTACTCAGCAGGCCGAGGCAGGAGAATCACTTGAACCAGGGAGGCAAAGCTTGTAGTGAGCTGAAATCACGCAATCGCACTCCAGCCTGGGTGACATAGTGAGACTTGGTCTCAAAAAAAAAAAAAAAAAAAGAAAAGAAAAGAAAGAAAGAAAGAAAGAAAACTAATGAGGTCCTAAACTAAGACAGAGGTCACAAAATGGAAAGAAGAGTAGGTATGCTGATATGGTTTGGATCTGTGTTCCCACCCAAATCTGGTGTCAAATTGTAATCCCCAATGTTGGAGGTGGGTCCTGGTGGGAGGTGATTTGATCATGGGGGCAGTTTCTACTGGTTTACCACTATCCCTTTGGTGTTGTCCTTATCACAAGGTCTGGTTGTTTAAAAGTATGTGGCACCTCCTCCATCTCTCTTCCTGACCCTCTGGCCATGTTATGAAGATGCTAGCTCTGGCTTTGCCTTCTGCCTTGATTGTAAGCTCCCTAAGGCCTCCCCAGAAGCAGTTGCTCCCATGCTTCCTGTACAGCCTGTAGGACTGTGAGTCAGTTAAACCTCTTTTTTAAAGAAAAATAGATTACCCAGTCTTAGATTTTTCTTTTTGGCATTGTGAAAATGAACTAATACATATACTATGTGCCATACACTGAATATTTGTGTCTCCTCAAAATTCACATGTTGAAATCTTAATCTCAAAGGTGGTGGTATTAGGAGGTAGGGCCTTTGGTAGATGGTTAGGTCATGAGGGTGAAGCCCTCACAAATGGGATTAGCACCCTTATAAAAGAAATCCAGCAAATCTACTCCTAGGTAGATACTCAGGAGAAATAAAAACATACATTCATACAAAAACTTGTACATGAATGCAATTAGTAGGATTATTCATAATCCCCCAAAAGTGAAGACAACCTACGTGACCATCAGCTGATGAATGGATAAATAAAATTTGATATAGCCATATAATGAAATACTATTTGACAAAATGAATGAAATACTGATACATCCTATATTATAGTTGAACCTCAAAGTTTATTATGCGAAGGGAAAGAAGCCAGTCACAAAAGACCACGTCGTATATAATTCCATTTATATGAAACATTTAGAATAGGCAAATTGATAAAGACAGAAAGTGGATTAGTGGCTACCTAGGGCTGGGAATGCAGGGATGAAAAGTTGGGGGGAAATGGAAAGTGACTGCTACTGAATATGGAGTTTGTTGGGGGTGATAAAATGTACTAAAATTGATTGTGGTGATAGTTGCATGAATCTGTGACTATACTACAAATTACTGCATCATACACTTTAGATGAATGAGCTTTATAGTATGCAAGTTGTCTTAAAGTAAGTTGTTAAAAATCAAACTGAATGTGTCAGGGAAGGAACATATATGAAGGATAAGTTTACTCTGACTCTCAGTTTCTGACTTGGATGATGAGAGACTAGAAAAAAAGGACCACAGAAGTAGGAGAAAAGTTATTAAGATGTATGTTGTCATCAAAGTCATCAGGGAGTGGAATTACATAGAATTAGGGGTCAAGATTACAAAATAAAACAGAAATAACAACTCACATAAGGACAGGAATATGTTCTTGTATTTGGCAGTTTTAGGACATTGGTGAACCCAGGGAAATTGGTTTCTGAGGAATAGTAGGGGTGCAGTCAAGTTGCAGTAGTCAGGATTAAACAGGAGATTTGTTACTCCTTTTGTTCTTTCTGGCAATTTGGCTAAGAGTGTATATGCACAGGTAGAACACAATCTTTAGACTATCTTTAACATTCTTTCCTTCTTACCCAAATGTAATACCTTTGCTCCTCCTTTCATGTTACATTGTACCCAGATGTGAAGAATTTAGAGGCTTTTCTTCCTGTATCCTTTCCCAATTAATACTCACCATTTTCAGCTTAGAACTGAATCATAAATCCTGGCTTCAAGAATTCTAAGGTACATGCCTCTCAAGTCTGGCTCTGGGAATGAGTAGATATTTTGCTTAAGAAACCCTCAAGTAAAGGAAACTACTGCACAGGATGAGGAAATCATTGCAGCCTCACTTTAACCCAATCTACATAATAATGTGATGGGTTGAGGAATAGGGGAGTTTATTTCATGATAAACTTGACCTCAAAATATCTCAGTATGCTGGAAAAAAGAATCAAATCTTTAAAAAAGAAAATAAAACAGAATGGTTAGTAGAGTTTAATATTTCTCTTTCCTTGGATATAAAAATCTAATATTAAATTTAGTATGAAGTTGATAGGGTTCAATGGAACTGTATCTTAAAAAGAAAAATGTAGTTAGGACTGCTTGGACAGAGTAAGTCTGAAGTTGATAGGGTTCAATGGAACTGTATCTTAAAAAGAAAAATGTAGTTAAGACTGCTTGGACAGAGTAAGTCTCAAACTGAAATATTTTAAAAGCCATTCTGTTTGACTCTCTCTATATCACTTTGAAATTTCAACAAAGTAAAATTAGTTTAGCTAATAAAATAGAAAGCACTTAGGGAACATTTCAGATGAAAAAATAAATGGAAATCACCCTAAAAATCAACAGTTCTACATATAGATAAGTTTCTTGTTTGTTTGTTTTTAATCAGAGGTGTAGCAAGATATAGGAAGACATTGGCTAATACTAAGAGCATCTGTGATAGAGCTTTTGCTAAAGACGTATCTGAATTTGGGTCATGGAGAAGGGCCTTCCACTTACTTGTGTGTTTAGCTTCCACAAACATATTCGCTACAAGACATAATTCTTCAGGAAACTATTTCCAGGGAATGTCATTTTAGTAACTTTTAGATGTCACCATAAGACAACCTCCCTTCACTTCCCTATCCTCTCCTGTGATTGACCAGTGGGAACAAAAATCTATAGTGGACACTTGCTGTACTTCACACCCTGTACACACACCCCTCATCTCCTTATGCCTGCACCACAATTTTTTTTCACTATAAAATGTTCTTTGTCAAGCATCCAGTACCTATTGCCCAGGTGATGCCGACTTCCTTCAGCTTCTGGCACAAATGGGTAACATAGTTAGACTTGGTTAAGACCCTACAATCCTTTGGTCACCAAGCATGGTTCAAGACCGGATGTGAGTCCCAATCAAAGCCAATGGATTGGAATATCAGAGCTTGGAAACTTTAAAGAAAGGCAAACTCTGTTTTCAATTGAACTAGAACTGTAAGGATGTAAACATGGAGCTCCTGGAGGCCGCTGTGGCACAAGACAGGAAAGCGTATCTATGACTAAAGCCAATAGAGAGGAAAGGAAAGGAATAAGGAAAGAAAAGCCTCTAAATTCTTCACATCTGGGTACAATATGAAACTGGAAGAGAGGATGGGTCCAAATGATTTCATTTGATTCCCTGGGTGCAGACCTGTCTGAAGCCATACGACCCTCTGGACTTTCAAGTATCATGAGCCAATAATCTCTCCCTTTACTCAAGCCAGTTGTAGGTAGGTATTCTGCCACTGGAAGCCAAATAATTCTTATTGACTTTTACATCACTGTTTCTAAAATGTCTGCTTTTTGGCAGGCGAAAGAGAACTGAGCAGTCGTTTTCCCAGCCAACTAAAGTCCCTACATTAAAATAAATAAATCATAACTTGAGGCTGGCTTAAGAAACATCATTTCTTTCCAAATGTTATTGATTATTAATGTGATCAATCTAACTCTGTGTTAAACACATAAATGGAATAGTACTATATTTTGAAAAACCTTTTAATTTGAGAGTGCTCAGGGAAACTGTCTGATATATGAGAGCTCTCAGAAAGCAGTTCTACTTCTAGCACTTGAAAGTCTTGTGTTCAATTACAAATATGGCTTATTAAATAGCAGTCTCATTTTATTTGCTCTTACCCATACTGGACTTTGCTTTTGCTAATATTTAGGACACACCCTGTGAATTAAGTTCTTTGGAAAATGCCTTTAATCTTTCCTGCAGTTGACATTCATATTTAAAATGGTATAAAGATGTGTTATGAAAATGCAATGCCCACAACTTGTGAAAGAGATGTGGGATACAAGCTTGCCTTGGCACCTCATTTATTTCCTTCAGGTTTATAATCTATGGAATGGAGTCTGTCAATATTTTCTTCTTCAACAGTTAACTTGCTATTGTGCAGTGACACGTAGAATTGTAGGACTTAAGTTTCTACAGGTTATTTAAATATTCCTCTCTATATTTATGTGTGTGTATATATATAAGCTATTATTGTTCACTTTCAATATATAAATATACATATTTTTGTGTATATATGTATTAAATATATAGCCAAAATTGTCTACAGTCTGAATCATTAATCCTTCTCCATGTAACCAACCCATCATAATCAGAATAGACTTACTTTTCTACCAGAACTTTTCTATCTAGATCACTGGGATGATCAAGAATTTGCTTGTGTGGTTTAGTTATGTCAGACTCTGGAGGTCTGGCAGTGGTCCTTAGGAGGTGAGAACTCTGGTTTATGATTTTTTTAAAAAATTTTTTATTATTATACTTTGAGTTCTAGGGTACATGTGCATAACGTGCAGCTTTGTTACATATGTATACTTGTGCCATGTTGGTGTGCTGCAGCCATCAACTCGTCAGCACCCATCAACTCGTCATTTACATCAGGTATAACTCCCAGTGCAATCCCTCCCCCCGCCCCCCTCCCCATGATAGGCCCCGGTGTGTGATGTTCCCCTTCCCGAGTCCAAGTGATCTCATTGTTCAGTTCCCACCTATGAGTGAGAACATGCGGTGTTTGTTTTTCTGTTCTTGTGATAGTTTGCTAAGAATGATGGTTTCCAGCTGCATCCATGTCCCTACAAAGGACACAAACTCATCCTTTTTTATGGCTGCATAGTATTCCAGGGTGTATATGTGCCACATTTTCTTAATCCAGTCTGTCACTGATGGACATTTGGGTTGATTCCAAGTCTTTGCTATTGTGAACAGTGCCACAATAAACATACATGTGCATGTGTCTTTATAGCAGCATGATTTATAATCCTTTGGATATATACCCAGTAATGGGATGGCTGGGTCATATGGTACATCTAGTTCTAGATCCTTGAGGAATCGCCATACTGTTTTCCATAATGGTTGAACTAGTTTACAATCCCACCAACAGTGTAAAAGGGTTCCTATTTCTCCACATCCTCTCCAGCACCTGTTGTTTCCTGACTTTTTCATGATCGCCATTCTGACTGGTGTGAGATGGTATCTCATTGTGGTTTTGATTTGCATTTCTCTGATGGCCAGTGATGATGAGCATTTTTTCATGTGTCTGTTGGCTGTATGAATGTCTTCTTTTGAGAAATGTCTGTTCATATCCTTTGCCCACTTTTTGATGGGGTTGTTTGTTTTTTTCTTGTAAATTTGTTTGAGTTCTTTGTAGGTTCTGGATATTAGCCATTTGTCAGATGAGTAGATTGCAAAACTTTTCTCCCATTCTGTAGGTTGCCTGTTCACTCTGATGGTAGTTTCTTTTGCTGTGCAGAAGCTTTTTAGTTTAATGAGATCCCATTTGTCAATTTTGGCTTTTGCTGCCGTTGCTTTTGGTGTTTTAGACATGAAGTCTTTCCCCATGCCTATGTTCTGAATGGTACTACCTAGGTTTCCTCTAGGATTTTTATTAGGTCTAACATTTAAGTCTCTAATCCATCTTGAATTAATTTTTGTATAAGGAGTAAGGAAAGGATCCAGTTACAGCTTTCTACTTATGGCTAGCCAATTTTCCCAGCACCATTTATTAAATAGGGGATCCTTTCCCCATTTCTTGTTTCTCTCAGTTTTGTCAAAGATCAGATGGCTGTAGATGTGTGGTATTATTTCTGAGGACTCTGTTCTGTTCCATTGGTCTATATCTCTGTTTTGGTACCAGTACCATGCTGTTTTGGTTACTGTAGCCTTGTAGTACAGTTTGAAGTCAGGTAGCGTGATGCCTCCAGCTTTGTTCTTTTGACTTAGGATTGTCTTGGAGATGCGGGCTCTTTTTTGGTTCCATATGAACTTTAAAGCAGTTTTTTCCAATTCTGTGAAGAAACTCATTGGTAGCTTGATGGGGATGGCATTGAATCTATAAATAACCTTGGGCAGTATGGCCATTTTCACGATATTGATTCTTCCTATCCATGAGCATGGTATGTTCTTCCATTTGTTTGTGTCCTCTTTGATTTCACTGAGCAGTGGTTTGTAGTTCTCCTTGAAGAGGTCCTTTACATCCCTTGTAAGTTGGATTCCTAGGTATTTTATTCTCTTTGAAGCAATTGTGAATGGAAGTTCATTCATGATTTGGCTCTCTGTTTGTCTGTTACTGGTGTATAAGAATGCTTGTGATTTTTGCACATTAATTTTGTATCCTGAGACTTTGCTGAAGTTGCTTATCAGCTTAAGGAGATTTTGGGCTGAGACAATGGGGTTTTCTAAATATACTATCATGTCATCTGCAAACAGGGACAATTTGACTTCTTCTTTTCCTAACTGAATCCCCTTGATTTCTTTCTCTTGCCTGATTGCCCTAGCCAGAACTTCCAACACTATGTTGAATAGCAGTGGTGAGAGAGGGCATCCCTGTCTTATGCCAGTTTTCAAAGGGAATTTTTCCAGTTTTTGCCCATTCAGTATGATATTGGCTGTGGGTTTGTCATAAATAGCTCTTATTATTTTGAGGTACGTTCCATCAATACCGAATTTATTGAGCGTTTTTAGCATGAAGCGCTGTTGAATTTTGTCAAAAGCCTTTTCTGCATCTGTTGAGATAATCATGTGGTTCTTGTCTTTGGTTCTGTTTATATGCTGGATTATGTTTATTGATTTGCGAATGTTGAACCAGCCTTGCATCCCAGGGATGAAGCCCACTTGATCATGGTGGATAAGCTTTTTGATATGTTGCTGAATCCGGTTTGCCAGTATTTTATTGAGGATTTTTGCATCAATGTTCATCAGGGATATTGGTCTAAAATTCTCTTTTTTTGTTGTGTCTCTGCCAGGCTTTGGTATCAGGATGATGTTGGCCTCATAAAATGAGTTAGGGAGGATTCCCTCTTTTTCTATTGTTTGGAATAGTTTCAGAAGGAAGGAATGGTACCAGCTCCTCCTTGTACCTCTGGTAGAATTCAGCTGTGAATCCATCTGGTCCTGGACTTTTTTTGGTTGGTAGGCTATTAATTATTGCCTCAATTTCAGAGCCTGCTATTGGTCTATTCAGGGATTCAACTTCTTCCTGGTTTAGACTTGGAAGAGTATAAGTGTCCAGGAAATTATCCATTTCTTCTAGATTTTCCAGTTTATTTGCATAGAGGTGTTTATAGTATTCTCTGATGGTAGTTTGTATTTCTGTGGGGTTGGTGGTGATATCCCCTTTATCATTTTTTATTGCATCAATTTGATTCTTCTCTCTTTTCTTCTTTATTAGTCTTGCTAGCGGCCTGTCAATTTTGTTGATCTTTTCAAAAAACCAACTCCTGGATTCATTGATTTTTTGGAGGGTTTTTTGTGTTTCTATCTCCTTCAGTTCTGCTCTGATCTTAGTCATTTCTTGCCTTCTGCTAGCTTTCAAATGTGTTTGCTCTTGCTTCTCTAGTTCTTTTAACTGCGATGTTAGAGTGTCAATTTTAGATCTTTCCTGCTTTCTCTTGTGGGCATTTAGTGCTATAAATTTCCCTCTACACACTGCTTTAAATGAGTCCCAGAGATTCTGGTATGTTGTATCTTTGTTCTCATTGGTTTCAAAGAACATCTTTATTTCTGCCTTCATTTCGTTATGTACCCAGTAGTCATTCAGGAGCAGGTTGTTCAGTTTCCATGTAGTTGAGTGGTTTTGATTGAGTTTCTTAGTCCTGAGTTCTAGTTTGATTGCACTGTGGTCTGAGAGACAGTTTGTTATAATTTCTGTTCTTGTACATTTGCTGAGGAGTGCTTTACTTCCAATTATGTGGTCAATTTTGGAATAAGTGCGATGTGGTGCTGAGAAGAATGTATATTCTGTTGATTTGGGGTCGAGAGTTCTATAGATGTCTATTAGGTCTGCTTGCTGCAGAGACGAGTTCAATTCCTGGATATCCTTGTTAACTTTCTGTCACGTTGATCTGTCTAATGTTGATAGTGGAGTGTTGAAGTCTCCCATTATTATTGTATGGGAGTCTAAGTCTCTTTGTAAGTCTCTAACGACTTGCTTTATGAATCTGGGTGCTCCTGTATTGGGTGCATATATATTTAGGATAGTTAGCTCTTCCTGTTGAATTGATCCCTTTACCATTATGTAATGGCCTTCTTTGTCCCTTTTGATCTTTGATGGTTTAAAGTCTGTTTTATCAGAGACTAGTATTGCAACCCCTGCTTTTTTTTGTTCTCCATTTGCTTGGTAAGTCTTCCTCCATCCCTTTATTTTGAGCCTATGTATGTCTCTGCATGTGAGATGGGTCTCCTGAATACAGCAGACTGATGGGTCTTGACTCTTTATCCAGTTTGCCAGTCTGTGTCTTTTAATTGGAGCATTTAGTCCATTTACATTTAAAGTTAATATTGTTATGTGTGAAGTTGATCCTGCCATTATGATATTAACTGGTTATTTTGCTTGTTAGTTGATGCAGTTTCTTCCTAGCCTTGATGGTCTTTACATTTTGGCATGTTTTTTGCCATGGCTGGTACCAGTTGTTTCTTTCCATGTTTAGTGCATCCTTCAGGATCTCTTGTAAGGCAGGCCTAGTGGTGACAAAATCTCTAAGCATTTGCTTATCTGTAAAGGATTTTATTACTCCTTCACTTATGAAACTTAGTTTGACTGGATATGAAATTCTGGGTTTAAAATTCTTTTCTTTAAGAATGTTGAATATCGGCCCCCACTCTCTTCTGGCTTGTAGAGTTTCTGCTGAGAGATCTGCTGTTAGTCTGATGGGCTTCCCTTTGTGGGTAACCCGACCTTTCTCTCTGGTTGCCCTTAAGATTTTTTTCTTCATTTCAACTTTAGTGAATCTGGCAATTATGTGTCTTGGAGTTGCTCTTCTCGAGGAGTATCTTTGTGGCGTTCTCTGTGTTTCCTGGATTTGAATGTTGGCCTGCCCTACTAGGTTGGAGAAGTTCTCCTGGATGATATCCTGAAGAGTGTTTTCCAGCTTGGTTCCATTTTCCCCCTCACTTTCAGGCACCCCAATCAGACGTAGATTTGGTCTTTTTACATAATCCCATACTTCTTGCAGGCTTTGTTCATTTCTTTTTCTTCTTTTTTCTTTTGGTTTCTCTTCTCGCTTCATTTCATTCATTTGATCCTCAATCGCTGATACTCTTTCTTCCAGTTGATCGAGTCAGTTACTGAAGCTTGTGCATTTGTCACGTATTTCTCGTGTCATGGTTTTCATCTCTTTCATTTCGTTTATGACCTTCTCTGCATTAATTACTCTAGCCATCAATTCTTCCACTTTTTTGTCAAGATTTTTAGTTTCTTTGCACTGGGTACGTAATTCCTCCTTTAGCTCTGAGAAGTTTGATGGACTGAAGCCTTCTTCTCTCATCTCGTCAAAGTCATTCTCCGTCCAGCTTTGACCTGTTGCTGGCGATGAGCTGCGCTCCTTTGCCGGGGGAGATGTGCTCTTATTTTTTGAATTTCCAGCTTTTCTGCCCTGCTTTTTCCCCATCTTTGTGGTTTTATCTGCCTCTGGTCTTTGATGATGGTGACGTACTGATGGGGTTTTGGTGTAGGTGTCCTTCCTGTTTGATAGTTTTCCTTCTAACAGTCAGGACCCTCAGCTGTAGGTCTGTTGGAGATTGCTTGAGGTCCACTCCAGACCCTGTTTGCCTGGGTATCAGCAGCAGAGGCTGCAGAAGATAGAATATTGCTGAACAGCGAGTGTACCTGTCTGATTCTTGCTTTGGAAGCTTCCTCTCAGGGGTGTACTCCACCCTGTGACGTGTGGGGTGTCAGACTGCCCCTAGTGGGAGATGTCTCCCAGTTAGGCTACTCAGGGGTCAGGGACCCACTTGAGCAGGCAGTCTGTCCCTTCTCAGATCTCAACCTCCGTGTTGGGAGATCCACTGCTCTCTTCAAAGCTGTCAGACAGAGTGGTTTGCATCTGCAGAGGTTTCTGCTGCATTTGTTATTGTTTACTGTGCCCTGTCCCCAGAGGTGGAGTCTACAGAGACAGGCAGGTTTCCTTGAGCTGCTGTGAGCTCCACCCAGTTCGAGTTTCCCAGCGGCTTTGTTTACCTACTTAAGCCTCAGCAATGGCGGGCGCCCCTCCCCCAGCCTCACTGCTGCCTTGCTGGTAGATCACAGACTGCTGTGCTAGCAATGAGGGATGCTCCGTGGGCGTGGGACCCTCCCGGTCAGGTGTGGGATATAGTCTACTGGTGTGCCCGATTCCTTAAAGCGCAGTATTGGGGTGGGAGTTACCCGATTTTCCAGGTGTTGTGTGTCTCAGTTCCCCTGGCTAGGAAAAGGGATTCCCTTCCCCCTTGCGCTTCCCAGGTGAGGCGATGCCTTGCCCTGCTTCAGCTCTCGCTGGTCGGGCTGCAGCAGCTGACCAGCACCGATTGTCTGGCACTCCCTAGTGAGATGAACCCAGTACCTCAGCTGAAAATGCAGAAATCACCGGTCTTCTGTGTCGTTCGCGCTGGGAGTTGGAGACTGGAGCTGTTCCTATTCGGCCGTCTTGCTCCGTCCCCCTGGTTTATGATTATGGCTGTTACTTGCTCACCAAGTTGTCTACTTGTTGCTTAAGACTTTACTACTCAGGTAAAAACAATAAACTAATTTGAGAAATATAAACTGCTTCCTTAATCTTCATTTGTTTTTTTGAAATGACTGCTGAGTGTTCTAAGTTTGAAAAATTGTAGAACAGGTTTTTTTTTTTTAAATGTAATCAAGGTCATACACCAGTTTATTTCAAAATTTTTGTCCTAATTTGTTCTAAAAAGCTTTAAGGAAACTCAGACATTAAACAAAAGCCTTGCCTCCCAGTCCATTCCTGGTTCCATGTCAGTGTGCTGAGCTGATGATGCAGACCCGCCTCCTGTCACCCCCACCATCTTAGAATGCAGGCGAGAAGACTCTTATGTCCAGCACAGATGACTAGTGGTCATTTGTGAAGCCTCTTGCTCATTGCCACACTCCCTTCTTCAGTCAGCCTTCAGGTAGATGGTCATTCCTCTGCTGACTAAGCCCTCCAGTGCCCCCCAAGCAGCCCTTTCATCATGGGAAGTCTCTTAGTGAAAGGCAGGACGGGTCAACCCTAAGGAAGAGTTGTGTAGAATAAATTTCTAATTAGCAAAGAGAAATGTTCATGCCACTCACTCTTAAAAAAAAAAAAAAAACACGCAGTAAGCTGCATTATTGACAGCTTGACAGCTATTATCACTTATATTATGCTGCCTGTCAGTGACAATATAAACAATGCTTGCTTAATTAATCTACAAATAAGCAATGAAGAACCAATGAAGGAGTATGGAAAATCCAAATCTTAATTTTTTTGAAAGTGTAAGAGACTAAATTATCACATGAGATGTTAAACCTAAGTGTTTTTCTGTGTACATAAGAGGTAGAGATAATATAATAGAAAGAAAATTTTATACAAGTGTGAGTAAAAATACATGTTTGAAAAATATATGCTTGTAAAGAAATGCTACAATACAATATTTTTGTAGTAATTTCCTGTTTAAAAAGATATTGTCATTGTATTAATCTTGCAAACAATCCTATAAAATAGAACCAGAAATATTACATTTAAAGATGAGAACACAAGTGATTTGCCTAATATCACATAGCTTTTTAGTATCAGAAAACAGAAACTGGACCCCTTATACAAAAATAACCTCAAGATGGATTAAAGACTTAAATGTAAAACCTAAAACCTTAAAAACCCTAGAAGAAAACCTAGGCAATACCATTCAGGACATAGGCATGGGCAAAGACTTCATGACTAAAATGCCAAAAGCAATTACAACAAAACCAAAATTGACAAATGGGATTTAACTAAACTAAAGAACTTCTGTTCAGCAAAAGAAATCATCAGAGTGTACAGGCAACCTACAGAATGGGAGAAAATTTTTGCCATCTATCCAAATGACAATGGTCTAATATCCAGAATCTACAAGGAACTTAAACAAATTTATAAGAAAAAAAAAAAAACAACCCCATCAAAAAGTGAGCGAAGGATACGAACAGACACTTCTCAAAAGAAGTCTTTTATGTGGTCAGCAAACGTGAAAAAAGCTCATCATCACTTGTCATTAGAGAAATTCAAATTAAAACCACAATGAGATACCATCGCATGCCATTTAGAATGGTCATCATTAAAAAGTCTGGAAACAACAGATGCTGGAGAGGATGTAGAGAAATAGGAACGCTTTTACACTGTTGGTGGGAGTGTAAATCAGTTCAACCATTGTGAAAGACAGTGTGGTGATTCCTCAAGGATCTAGAACCAGAAATACCATTTGACCCAGCAATCCCATTACTGAATATATACCCAAAGGATTATATATCATTCTACTCTAAAGACACATGTACACGTATGTTTATTGCAGCACTATTTACAATAGCAAAGACTTGGAACCAACCCAAATGCCCACCAATGATAGACTGGATAAAGAAAATATGATACATATACAACACGGAATGCTACAAGCCATAAAAAAGAATGAATTGTGTCCTTTGCAAGGACATGGATGAAGCTGGAAACCATCATCCTCAGCAAACTAACACAGAAACAGAAAACCAAACACCATGTCCTCACTCATAAGTGGGAGCTGAACAATGAGAACACATGGACACACAGAGGGGAATATCACACACCAGGTCCTGTCAGGGAATGTGGGGAAAGTGGAGGGAGAACATTAGGACAAATGCATGCAGGGCTTACAACCTAGATGATGAGCTGATAGGTGCAACAAACCGCCAATGCACATGTATACCTATGCAACAAACCTGCACATTCAGCACATGTATCCCATGCAAAAAATAAAACAACAGGCTTTGAGAGAATAGCTTAGTAATTTTGAGTGAATAGATTTTAATTTTTAAATATCTAAGAAAAATGTTTAACAGTAAAAACCCACATGGGTCTACAATTGTCTTAAAATTAAAACAAAAATATAACGAAAAGGTCCAGCAACCATGCTCAGTTTTTGTAAGAGCTCTCCAATTTCCTACAGGTAACTACCTCTCATCTGCTCTCAGACCACCTGATTTGGGTGGGCTGACTTGATTGCCTTCTCTAAAGATGGTGATGTGACCCAGGTTTGGTTATTTGGAGGCTCACATTGTCCTGGCCCCTGGGATTAGCCCAGGTTGGACACCAGACCCAATCAGAAGCTATTAGAGGTTTTACTGGGATTTCTGATGAAGCATTTGGTAATAAAATATATTCATTCTCACTGTTCTTGAATCTTGCTGAATGTCAGTCAGGACTTGCAGGAGTATATCATGTGCCGATAACTTCTCTAACAAGGAAGGAAGCATGGAAGAAAACTGAGCCAAAGGTGAGAGGAACGGATTCCAGACGCCATCATTTGAAGACTTGGGCCCAGATGTGCCCAAAGTACCTCTAGCTCCTACAATTTTTAGCTCCATGAGACTTTTATTTCCTTTTTGTCTTTAATCCTTTTGAACTGAAGTTCTGTCACTAACAATCTAAAGAGCTATAAAATTCACATGGTGTCAATATAGCCATATGGTTTTCTTTAAATTAGTTTTCTAGCAGTACCGATTAATGCACTTCACATAAATCATTCTGTGTAAAGTCGTTGACTTCAGAACATCTACATGTCTTAAAGCCTTATATCCCATTTTTGAAGCTGTATCTATTTCACATCAAGAGAAGAAATAATTTTTCTTTGAAGAGCCGTTGCAGGCAGGGATTCTATAGCACCTGTGCATACCTCAGGCTTCAGATAAGCAGCCACGTTAAAACTGCCGTGTTGTTTCTGTTGCCAGTCCCCTTCTCTAGACTGTGAGCTTGTTGCAATCAGGGACTCTATTTTATTCTCACTTATGTCCCATCATCCTAAAGAATGCATGGAACACCCTAAGCTTTCAATAAATACTTGTTAACGAAGTGAATAACCTGAGCTTTAATATTTTTTACACATCACAGTTACAGCCTCAAATTTTTCCTTGAAGTTTGAAGACGAGGTTCCCTGTCTCAATTGCCCTGATTACATTGATTTTATGTGATTTTTTCCCCAAAAAACCACATCCAGCATGTCGCTTTGATCTGTCATAATAATTAGATAGCATAGGTGAATGACAAATTCTTACCTGGAAGTTTCCGCCCCTAAGAAATAGAGCTAATCAGGCCATACACATTTATTTATGTTTGCAAATCTACCCAGGTCAAGTGACCTGAAACCTTCCTTTAACAACGGCTGCTTCCTCTGCTGTGTTCTTAGAACTGAATAAATAAATAAATAGGGGGATAGATGGAATAAATTAGTAGAATCTACCGGAAGGCTGGGAAACTGACACTCTTGAAACAGTGAGAATAAATCAACAACTAATATTTATCCAAGTACTTGCAATTGTCCAGCCCATGCAGAGCACCTGCCTTGGTGTTAACCAGCGTTTAACTACTATGTAAGCGGGCTGCCAGGCCCTCCTTAATGCCAGGAATTATTTTGGAATCTAAAGTCTGTGTTTGCATTAACTGTCCTTCTATCTGGCTCCCTCCCACACCTCCCATATCCCATGCCCGCCCACACCCTCAATGAGACTGCCTGTTGCTGAAGTAAACCACTGTGTTAAGTCCATTTATTTCCTGCACAACTGCCCACCCTCATCTCACCTGCTGCACTTGAGACTGAACAATTATGTCCAGGGGTGCAGTGACACAGAGCAATGGGGACCAAAGCCAGGGCCACCTGTCTTGCTGGCCGATAGAGGGAAAGATATTTCTGGAAGACTACACGTTGCCAGTTTGGGGCAAATTATATCTCCAGCTAGAGAAACATTTTATAAGGAAGGTAAAGGTGCTATTTTTTTTTTTTTTTTTGTCCAGAGAGAGATTGAAAAAAAAAAAAACAAACTTGTATTGCCAATCTATTGCAAGTAAAACAAATATACAGTTGTCCTCCAAAAAAGGTTAAAAAATACTTAGTGTTATTTATAAGGGGAGAGAAAAGAATTGTTTGAATCTGTCCATACAGTTGAGCAGGTCTGTAATAGTTTATGGTTTTTCTCCACAGAAACAAACTTTGTACGTTTAAAGTTACTTCTAAGTCTTTCTGTTCTCCAGGCTTAAAACATGATAACACAGTTAACATTTCCCTTTGGAATTTCTATCCCCTTAACAATTGTGTTATTGATACCCTTTTATTTGGGTCGATTTTGAGAATCGTTACTCATAAACTCTGCCTACTCTTTTTAAAAGTCATTATTTGTCTCAAAACTCAGCAATTAAAAATTTACTCCTGCTGACAATGGCTCTTAATTTTACCACTTTTTTTTTCAGTTGCTTAATTAGGTCTCAGGTTAGAAATGCTACAACATTAGAAAATGCATTAGTTTTGTTATCAAAGAAATAATTCTTTCAGAGATATTTGTTTGTAATTTATTTTAGTATCTTGCCCATTTGTTTACACAATCGTTTACGTAGTACCAGAGAATACACTGGAAAATTTCAAGATATAAGGACAAGTAAAATACTAAAACTTTCACAAAGTTTATAATCTACTAGATGAGCTAAAATATTTAACAATTACAATACACCTCTACAGATAATAAATGACAAAACAGAGCAATAAAAGAAAGTGGTTGGATTTAGAGTAGGGAAAAACAGCTCTTAGAAGTATGGGAAACAGCATATGCAATGGATTATATAATTTATAATATTTTATTACATATTGTATTGTGAAAAACAAGCATATTCAAAAGCAGAAAGAACAGTATACTGGATGTATCCCCATATGCACCCATTACCAAAAATTTACCAAACTTGATTCATCTATTTGTTTTTCTCTTTCTGAATTATTTTAAAACAAAAAACAGATTTTTATAACATTGTATCCTTATGTTATACAGGATACATTTCCAAAATATACCCTCATTTTTAACATAACACAATGCCATTATTACTCACAGCAATATAAATATAATTCATTGTTTTTATTTAACAACTAATCCATGTTCAAAATTCCTCTCTTACCTAAAACATATCTTTTTGTAGTTGGTTTGTTAGAATTGGATAGTGGCTATTTTGTGGAAAGTCATGAATATTAAGTTCAGCAGTTCAATATTGATTTTATTGACTAGAGTAGGAGACTGGGGCTTCTTAAAGATTTTGTTTAGGAGAATGGGATGTTGAAAATGATGCTCTAGGAAGCAGGCTTGACAACAGCGGGGAATCATTAGGTCAGAAAATGATTGCAGTATCTCTAGTGAGAGGTCATAAAGACTGTATTCTGGTGTTAGCAGTACTATGGTGCTGATTAGAGACTTCGTTTGATCACCAGTTGATCAGATAAGAAGCATGAGAATGCAGGAGGAAATGAAGACATCTCTCAGTTTTCCATCGTTGTATAATTAGAGTCCTGTAGTTAAATTAGAAACATACGACCATAAAAATATAATGACTAAATATTTGTTGGGCACTGTGACCGGCACTGGTAAATGCTTCACATGGATTTTTTTTTTTCATTTAATGCTCACAACTCTATAAGGTAAGAATTGGTGTTGCCTTTATTTTAAAGATGCAGAAATTAAGGTTTTGAGCAGTCGAGTAACTTGACCAAGATCACATAGCTGGTGAATTTGGAATAAGAATGTCAGTGGTTACTGAGGTTTCATACTTAGAGAAAGATATTTGATGGAAGAACTGGTTGGAGAAAAATTGATAAGTTACTCTATTTCATAGCATCAAGCCTTTAGTGAATGAAAAATTTCTCTCAGGCACTGTGAACATGAAAAAGACACACAACAAGATCACACTAGATATCAAAACTTCCAATGTCCCTCTTAAGGTAAAACCCAAAGTATAAAAGGGTAAATAAATCAATAAAAGTAGTTTGTGTTAAGTTTGTGGTGAAAAAATTCCATTGGCTCTCAGACATGTTATTGATCAGAAGTGCTTAGTTCTAGGTAATGGAGGTAACAGACGATGTCAAACTTGATCTGCACCTTGCAAAAAGAGTTAAGGCTGGGCAAAGTCAATGGTGTAAAGGCACAGAGGCAGAAATGAGCAATGGACCATGGATGATCATGGTTCAGTGAGCAAACCAAAGTGGCTGGTGGGAGTAGAGAATAAAACCATGCCTGAGTAATGGAATGCATTTAATACTTATTATTAAGAATAAGACAGGGTTGTGTTTTTATTATTTGTCAAGCATGATGACCAGTTCAGCTTAAGATTATGTTGAATTGGTGGTGGTGGCATGACAGCCAGATAGATGCTTATTATTTGAAGACCCACTACTGACAATCAGAAGATTAAAATTAAGGCTAGAAAGATATTTAGGAATCATATATTAAAAGTCATCCCTGAAGACACAAGACTAAACAGAGTGCTGCTGGAACAAACTGCCAAGGTTAGCCAAGAGCTTCTTTCCTCTCTCTTGCCCTTCCTTTCTTCCTGCCGCCTTCCTTTCTTCCTACTTTCCTTCCTTCCCTTATTTTGTTTTCTTTTTAATAATGCCTCATAGTCAGAGGCATTTATGCTATAATTGAAGATTGAAATAATGACTGAGGGTTGAAAGGAGATACAATAATATAAAATAATAAAACGCACAGATTTTGAGGAGAAATGGAAGGAAACAGAATCTGGAGCAATGGTAGGGAGGACAGAAATGGAAAAAAATGATTTCTTCTTCTCTGATGCAAGCTCTTCACCTGGGATCTCTTTTTTAAACTACAAATTGGTCTAAATGTCACTGGTCATTTCTATTCGGATCTCCCAAAAGTAGTTTAAACACAGAAATCCCTGAACTAAATGACTCGTATTCAAAGACACAAACCTCGTCTAGCTAATGTTTACTTATCTTCATGAGGGGCACACAAAGATACTACTTTCTTCAAGTCAAAAGCCTGAGGGTCACCGCTATTCCTCCGTCTCTCTCACTGTTCTATCCAGTCTCAAAATCAGGTTTAATGTTACCTCCTCAATATTGTGATAGAATTTGAATTTTCACTCTTTTAATATGAAAATATACTTAGTATGAAAGCAACTATTATGTTCTATTCTTTGGTATACTTGCAGAATAGAAGACAAATAATTTTCCCAAGCTCTTGTAAGGGTTTGAAGATACAGATATCCATGCCAATGATGAAAACGATATAGTTTTTTAGTTGCCATAGATTTAAATTATGGATTTAATAAACTCTCAAAGTCTATTTTAAAAAAGGATTTTGAGGGTAGAAGCTGTGTGTCTTGAAGAAGTGGTAGGAGGCAGGAGGGGATGCTCCAATTCAGAAAAGTCTTCCAAATAATGAAAAAAGAAATAGGCTTGTAGGACTCTGAGTAGCAGAGAGCCTATTTCCTGAAAGATCTCTGGAGAGATAATACTATCTCACCAAAGATGGCTTCCCGATTTGCGTAAGTAGAAGGGATTTAGCCACCAGTTTCCAACTTCATGGGGAATCACAGCATATCTTATACTGATTTATGACAGAAGTAAACACATCAATGAAAAACTGAAAAGTAACTTGTTTGGACAGAAGACTAATGTCATTAGGTAAGACTTGGGAAACTTAATCACTGGTGATGGGAGAGGGGGTCATAAGTTCTAAAATTAATAATTTGGATTTCTTGCCACTTCATTTTAATGGACACCAAAATCTAAATAAAATATGTTTGTAGAATATAAGGAAATGTAGCATCTACTATATGCCTAGGTTGTGGACTCTGAACTAGGCTTGCTACACACGGTCATAGGCTTAAAGTGTTATTGTACGAATAAGGCCTTCCGTATGATCAACTAACTTAAATCTCAATCCACCACTCCATCAAACATTCTAATCTCTTCAACTAGATTTTAATTTTTACTTATTTACTTAACATTAATCACGTTCTGACATTTAGTATCATTTACTAATTCATTAATATTATTGTTTATTGTCCACATTTGCGCCACTCCCAAAGCATATGCTTCATGAAGGCAGAGATCTTTGTTTTGTTCGCTGATATATTCCAAGCACCAAGAACAGTTGTTGGCAAAGAGTAGATGTTCAATAATATTTGTTAAATAAATGAATCCTTGTAACCTATGCAAATATATGACAAAAGATTGAGCCCCTCACCTCTACCTTTATGCCTGGGTCCTACACAGGACTCTGGAACTTTGAAAATTGAGTGGAGTTGTCCTATAGTAATTACTGAAGTTGAAGTTACTGTTGATCTATTATTTTTCACACACATAGATATAGATTAAAATTCATATCTACAACATAAACTATAATATCTTCTAAATCCATATACTTGTATCCATTTCCACTTACATTAACTTTTGCATAAGATCATTTTCTTCCAGGTTTATGACAGTAACATTCCATCTTTCTCCATTATTTTTCCTCTTAGCCACTTCATAATACATGAAGTTTTTAAATAATGTAGTTCTTTGCTTCTTTTCTAGTTTTTTCTTCATTAGCACCTCCCAGTTCCCCTGATTCCCCCATGTTCATACTCATCTTAACAGTCCCTCTTTTTGTTCAGAGTTTATGGGAAAGTTGCATTTGTCAATTTACCTTGTAAACTTAAAAAACGAGTAGTTTTCTGAAATATGGACATATAATAATTTCCATTATGATTGCTCTGATGTTTCAAAACCCTTGATTTTCTCTACTAATAAAGTGAACTTACAAACTGTGAGGGATTTTTTCAGTTGAAATTATCTTTTAAAATTGATAAACTAAATAAAAATGTATTATACATAAAACAAAGCTTTTCAAAATACTACATCCTTTAGATTTAGAAGACGTGGTCTAAGCATGATTTCCTATTTTATTGTTTTAGTATTAGAGAATGCTAACCAACTAGTAAAAATATAATGTAAGCTGGAAGTATGATGCAAGTAAATATTTTCCAAAATAAAATAGAGAGCATATTAAATTAAAATTTTAATTCTTTTCATATTGGCCTGATCATATACAGATTTGGACATAGTTGGCTACTCACATGTACCAAATTTTAGAAGATAGAATGAGAAATTATACAAGGGAAATGCCTCCATGCTTGCTTATAATTAGCAAAATGTGTTATGAACTCATGAAAAAACAATACATTTTTCCCTTTAGCTTAGATGATCTGACATTGTCACACTAACAAAGTGTGTATAGGAAAAAAAAGCCTGTTGCTTAGTCACAAAGTCCTAGAGTAGACAGTGTGTGTGCATATGGGTAAACAGATGATCAAGCCGTCATTCCTGAGAGAAGCAGAGATGTGTATCTCCCAGTACCTGCCCTTATCTGCTTCACACCTGTCTTTTCTAATGAAACCCCATGGTAAATAATGGGCATTTACAAGCACCCAAGAATATTCAGTCATTTTAATGGATGAATCATTTTCACCTCCTCCATTAATGATGTGTATAGCAGTATGACAGGAGTATAGTTAAGTTGATACTCTACACTGGAAAAGATCAGGACAAGCTACCAAATGTATTACCCTAATTGCATCTTCAAGAATAAATAGTAGTTTTCCAAGTGTTGGAGGGAAATGGGGGTGAGAATGGCAATAAAGGAATTTCAAACCAAAGGAATAGAAACTAAAAAGGCATAGTGACCCAACACCTTTGAAAAATTGCTATTATATAGCTGTGCAACTACAGCACAGAAGGTAATCTATACTGGAAGCCATTTGGAAAATATGTTTTACTCTATTGTTCTTTTATAATACAGGTTAAAATTTTTTAATATTGCTAAATCAAGCACACCTTCTAAATAACATTTGACAGTTATTATATCTGAAATGAGCCCTTGATATAAAATCATATTGTCTAGTGCATATATTTCAAACTGGCAATTATCCTGGTTTTTTCGCCAATTTTTAACCATCATGTAATTTTCACATTTCTGTACCAATTTTTCTCGTCTGAAAAATGTGAAAATTATCTACCCTTCTCAACTTGGATAGATATTTTAAAGAAAGAAGATGTAACAAAAGTGAAAGTGTTTTATTATCTTTTATCAGGTCATTTATTTCTTTGCATAATTTATGGCATAATATATTAGGCAGTGGGCAAAAGTGAGTTAGTCTCAGTATGTACAATCAGGAGATACAAATCTAAACTAGACTATAGAGGTGTGAAATTGTAGATGACATGTAAATTTTGTTTATTTAACATACATGCAAACACAGTGGTAGTTAACTTTGTTACTAAGATGACTGAAGACAGAAGCATAGAAGCTGAGTATCAGCTTAAATAGGCCTTCTGACATAAGAGGAATTCCAGGACAGACTCAATTTAAAATAATGATGAATGTCATCCTAGACACAACTTAAAAAGAGAATAACTTAGAGGCAAATAAGTACAAATAGTATGAAGGTACATCTTTACCGTACTTTTAATGCCTTAAATTTATTTTTTGAAAATTACACTAATAATGCGCTTATTACACTAATAAGCATACAACGTTCAAACAGAACAGATATATACAGATCAAATCCTGGAAATTCCACCTTTCATTACTTTTTCCTTCCTCAGAGGTGACAACTGTCAAAAAAACTCACGTGTTATTTTCAAATTTGAAATACAATCCAAATGCAAAAAAAGTGCATAAATGTTTGGCTCAATGAATTACATGAAGTGAATTCCTATATAACTACTACCCAGATTTAGAAATAGGATCTTGCTAGTACCCAGAATAGCCCTTATCTCAACCAATCTTGCCAAAAGCTCTATCTTATCTCAAGAGAAACCAATGTTCTTACTTCCAATATTAGAGTTTATTTAACCTGTTTTTATTTTTATCTTTTAAGAGTCTGGCTTTGTTGACCAGGCTACAGTGAACGGGCATGATCACAGCTCACTGTGGCCTGGAACTCCCTGGCTCAAGTGATTCTCCCATCTCTGCCTCCTGAGTAGCTGGGATCACAGGTGCACACCACCACACCCAGCTAATCTTTCTTTCTTTCTCTCTTTCTCTCTCTCTCTTTCTTTCTCTCTTTTTCTCTCTCTCTCTCTTTCTTTCTTTCTTTCTTTCTTTCTTTCTTTCTTTCTTTCTTTCTTTCTTTCTCTCTTTCTTTCTTTCTTTCTTTCTTTTCTCTCTTTCTCTCTTTCTCTTTCTTTCTTTTCTTTTCTTTTTTTTTTTTTTTTTTTTGTGTAGATAGAGTCTTGCCATCTTTCCCAGGCTGGTCTTGAACTCCTGGAGGCTCAAGTGATCCCTCTGCTTCAGCCTTCAAAAATGTTGAAATTATAGGTTTGAGCCACCATGCCCAGTTCTGTTTTAAAATTTAATAATGTTTTGCTTACATACCTTCTTTGTCCTCAGCCTTAGATTTGTGAAATCCAACATACTTCAGTGGGTAGCTGCAGTTCTTTCATTTTCATGTTAGCATGATACTATAGATTAAGAATACACCACAATTCCTATATCCATTCTCCTGTTCATAATATTTCTGCTCTTTCTTGTTAAACCTGTTTTCAATAATGATTCTTGTACACACACACATTTCTGTCAGGTATACGCCTAAGAGTGGCACTTGCTGGCTCATAGAGTACACTCATGTTCAGTTAGTAATGCCAAACCATTTTTGCAAGTGGTTATGCTAGTTTACATTCCTATCTGAAGTCTCTGACAGCTTCTGTAGCTCTAGATTCTCACAAACAGTATGACAAGCCTTTTCTAAGTTGTAGCCATTCTGGTAGGTGTGGAGTGGTACTTCATTAGTCCAGCAGAACAGTAGTGTTCCTCCAACCACTGTTTGGGAAATAACGGTCTAGGAAATAAGAAAATTGAGCCAGAGTCTGGGAATCTTTTGGTAGATCTGTGGATGCTACAAAAAGTATTATTTGGCTATGAAGCTTATAAAATAAAATAGAAACCAGCATTATAGCTCCTACCCACAAAGGCTCTGAAGACCTTGAGTAATCAGAACTGTAGAGATGCACAGAGCAACCCATGAGTTCCAGCTGGAAGCTATTAGCTCTCTTCTAGTGTGAATTTCTGTGATTTATGCATATGTTTACAACATATGGTCAGACACCACTAAGGTTCCAGAGACCTTATGTTGGTAATCAATGACTATTTCACCTTAACCCTCTCAGAATCCACTCACTGAAGATTTGCAAACTACCTGTCATTCCATCTACAGAAAAAAAGTATGAAAGTCACAATGAAGTTAGAATCACAGCAAATGATATTACACTCTGGTCACTCTTCCTTTATATAAATTTTTACTTTTAATGACAAGATAAAATTAGTTTCTTTAGCAACAAAGAGTAAATCTCTCTTTGCTGGCATTTATTTATTTTTCTCTTTTTCTATGAGGAATATTGCCACAATAATTATTATTTGCTTTTCTTATTTTGTTCAAACCAGTTCTCATTAAAATGTGGCCTAGTATAACCTAAGAAAAATCAGTTCCTCAGAAGACATCATCAGAAAACTCTTTGGAGCATCTGGATACCCAAAACTTAGTGATAGAATTAATATTCTATTAAATATTACTAGTAATGGTAAAATGAGTGTGGAGCAGTAGGGACTGGCAGAGTTAATGAACATTTAGTTGAGAGACAGTGAGCAGGGCTAGTTTGTCCATGAGTAGAGAAGAAAAAGTTTAAAGTGCCTAGAAAATAGAAATCTTTCATGACAAAAAATGTACACAATGAAACAATAAAAAGTTATAAATGTACACTAAATGTGTGAGTATCAATGGTCTAAATTAATGGAAGGTGATTTGCTTTGTGTTCTTTCAGCATCTAACAGATGCTTGCATCATAAGAGTGATCTTACCCGATTAAAATTGCTTGTGTTGGGATGAGATGTGAAGTACTGTATTAGTCCATTTTCACACTGCCATGAAGAAACACCTGAGACTGGGTAATGTATAAAGAAAAAGAGGTTTAATGGATTCACTGTTCCACATGGCTGGGAAGGCCTCACAATCATGGTGGAATGTGAAGCAAGAGCAAAGGCACATCTTACATGGTGGCAGGCAAGCGAACGTGTGCAGGGGACACATTCCTCTTTATAAAACCATGGGCTCTCATGAGACTTATTCATTATCACGAGAACAGCATGGGCAAAACCCATCCCCATGATTCAGTTACCTCACACCAGGTGCCCCCACGACATGTAGGGATTATGGGAGCTACAATTCAAGATGATATCTGGGTGAGGACACAGCCAAATCATATCAGGTACTATGTTTTACTTCCCTCATATTTCATTGTTTCTTCATCTATAAAGTGTGTATAATAATACCTCACATGGGTGGAGGGTGAATGAACATATGTAAAGTGCTTAGAACAATGTCTGGCACATAGTACCAATAAATGTTAGTTTTGTTATTGCTATTAATATTATTAAATGTCTTCATCATTACTTGAGGCTTTTCTCCTACCCTCCCCAATTCTGGCCAGATAGCCAAGGCTAATATTGCCCAAGTGGAATTGTCATTGGAGATAGACCAAAGAATTGTCAAATTCTTTTGCTTTATATTTAAATTCTTGTGTTAGGGGTGGAAGTGTGCCTCCTCTTGCAAAGTTCTAATCCTAAATAATTTAGAATATGCCCTTATTTGGAAATAGGGTATTTACAGAGATAATCAGGTTAAAATTAGGTTAAGAGGGTGGACCCTAATCCAAAGTGACTGGTGTTCTTATAAAGAGGAGAAAATTTGACACAGAGGGAGGACCACGTTAAGACGGAGATGCAGGGAATCTACCATATAAAGACAGAGACAGAGACAGAGACTGGAGTCATGCTACCACAAACCAAGGAACATCTGGGGCTACTAAAAGCTAAGGAAGCAAGAAAGTATCCTTCCCCGGCAGGTTTCAGAGGAAGCATGATCGTGCTGGCACCTTGACTCTGGCCTCTGAGTAGCCAGAACTGTGAAAAAATCGATTTCTATGTGTCTAAGCCCCTCAGGATGGTAGTTTGTTACAGCAGCCCTAGTAAACTGATACATTAGGCAGAAGACAAAAAGATTTCAAGGGAAAACACGTGGCTCCAGCTTACCTTTGGTATAGAAAGAATAGATCCAAGCAAAACTCTTTTGAGCCTGAAAAGGAAGTTAATGAAGAAGGAAAGGAGTCTCTGAAAAGGGCTTCTTACATAGTTTGCCAATCTAGGATTAACTAGAAAGGTGAAAAGATGAGAAGTTTCCATCTACTTACACTATTCTAGTGTGGCAGAGATTGTGCCTCGCTTGCCTGAAGTCTGCAGAGTGCGTTACATCCCATGTTTGCAAACAGCAGAACAGAGATGGCTGTGTGAGGGGCCTGGGGCAGGGAGGAAGGCTTAAGTCAGCCAATTACAACCAAGAGTGAACCTAGGAACATGCTGCTTTTTCTTATATCCTCCTCAAGGACCGGAACAAAAGTTTCCTTAGAGGAAGAAGGGACAAAGAGGGAATGCTGCCATGCAAAACTGGATGGATGGTATTCCCGGGGCCCAATGGGTCTGTGGGTACTTTAGTAGATATGAGGGATAATGATGGTCAAAGATCATGCACTCCTCGCCTCAGTGGATGCCCACATGGAGAAAGGGGGACCAGGGTCATACTCTGCTTTCTCTGTATATGTACATGCTCCTGAACTTAGATCGGTCTCCATGAGAAGGAGAGATAGAAGAGGAAAATCATGTATTGGCTGAATGCAAACCCAAAATAATTGGGAAAAGCCTCAAGTAATTTAGTTTACCTAGAAAATTGACTAGATTTATTTTTCTGCCATTAGACAAAATGGGGGCCACAACTGAAAACGAAGTATGTAATTAACATTTCTTGAACACGTAGCCAGGAAATGTGGTATCAACTGTATTTGTTTTTCTTCTTTATATGAGCTCCTTTATGGCAGGCACTGTGTGTTTCTCTCTGTGTCTTTTCAAGTCTGATATAATACTTGACATCATTTTTGTCCATCCATACAGTTGGTTTGTCAATATGACAGTATTTATTTAATTGATGATAAACTGTAATAAAATTGTAGTCGTTTGCTCTAAAGTAAATATGAAAGGTCAGATGAAACAATAACATACATCTGGATTGAGAAATATCTTAATAACTGATGAATTATTTTTATTTTTTTATGTATTGTGTGCTTTAGTATCCTAATAAGTACTACATTTTATTAAGTATTTTATTTTATTTATTTATTTTTGAGACAGAGTCTCTCTGTCACCCAGGCTGGAAGGCAGCGGCAGGATCTTGGCTCACTGCAACCTCCACCTCCCAGGTTCAAGCGATTCTCACGCCTCAGCATCCCAAGTAGCTGAGATTACAGGCACGTGCCACCATGCCTGGCTAATTTTTATATATTTAGTAGAGACGCTGTTTCACCATGTTGGCCAGGCTTGTCTCGAACTCCTGACCTCAGGCAATCTGCCTGCCTTGGCTTCCCAAAGTGCTATGATTACAGGTGTGAGCCACCACGCCTGGCCTTATAAAAGTATTTTATAAACATAATACAAATAACTGATTTGCATTACCTCATTTAAGATGAATTTCCACCGTTCCTGGTGTCATACACATGCACCAAAATAATCCAAAGGTCTACACTCGCTAGGTTCACTGATGTATAGAATATTTTTCTACATTTAGATATTTCTTGCAAATATTTTACCAGAAAGCAACACAAAAATACTATCAGTGAGTATGTGTTACACTGTTCTCTAAGGAGTCAAATAACTCACCTTGGAAATAATTCATCCCAGGAAGAGAAAAGGTTTTCAAAAGACCAGAGCAGGCCACAAGAGAGCTTTTACAAAACTCCATACATAAAGGGTAATGTAAACTTAAAACCTAATTTTCCAATAGTAATTTTTGTATCTTTTAATTTTAGTAGTTTATGTATGAAACAATCACGTGAAACAACAAAATGATAAAATTTAGAAAAAAATTAGTAAAATGCAAATAACTGAATATGTAAAAGGGTCCCATACATATTTATATGTAGTAGATAAGTTACATTTTTTTAGTGTGTTGGGAAATTTTAGCTCACATCAATTCTCTGCTGTCATTTTGGGGCACTTTCACGACTACCATGCTTCATACAGGTTTCCTTTCCTCCCCATGATAGAGGATAATGGGAATGTACTTTCTTTGGTTCAATTTTATGTGTGTCCGCCAGTAGATGGCGGTACCACTTTGAGTGCTATCCGCCTTTTTTTCTTTCTTTCTTTCTTTTTTTTTTTCTCAAAGCTGTTTTCTGATATATGTTGGGTACCATAGAGTGAATCTCAGAACAGGAAGCGGAGGCATAAGCAGAGAGGATTCTGGAAAGGTCTCTTTGTTTTCTTGTCCACAGAGAAAGAAAGAAAAAAGATTGTAATTAATTTGTAAACCTCTGTGGTCACACACACGCACACACACACACACACACACACACACAAAAGCTGAACAGCTGCAGAGGAAGACACGTTATACCCTAACCATCTTGGATGCTGGGCTTTGTTATGCTGTAATTCATAAGGCTCTGTTTTATCAGGTAAGCTGACAAAACATTTCATTATCTGCACCATAGAATCTAGCTACCAGGTCATTTTTCTTACTTTAAAATCATCTTCATGCTGCTATTTTTAACCCAGTGTTGTTTAAATGTAAATTACAGGAACCAAAGGCATCGTTTGATGTGTAAACTGCTTACTATTTCTTTATCTTTCAAAGAAAACAGAGTCTGTCTGGAAATGGTGATTTATGGTACATACTAGGCATCAATGGTCTTGTGTTTTTGTAGATGCTTATGATTTATTGTATTCAGAAAAAATATTTTTTATTATACTTAAAGCTAGTCTAATGAGTTTCCTGGCTGTATGTCATCTATTTAAATGCCCAGTGTGTCCAGTATTTTTAAAACATTAATGTATAGTGAAATTGGAACTATCATTCTTGTGCTTTAGTCTTTTATTTAACAGCTTTAGAGAGGCCATGCATATAGGGAGTGATAACAATATAGAGGTGTTTGGCTTTGTGAAGCACACTATCATTTTTCTCTAAAATCTATTTTCATAGAGAAAAGAACACCAATACTAACCATTTAAAAGAGGTTGAACCTTCGAAAAATAAAATAATCTCTATATGTTCCATAATATGCTACTTCTTTGTCCTTTAATATATTCATTTTATATTAAAATGTTTACCTTTTAATTTATTGATTTAAAGATTATTATATCTTCTTGATTAATTGTTCTATGAGCTTGATAGATTTTTTTCTGTATGTATTTAATAACTGATTATTTTTATTAATTACCAGGAAGAACTACTGGAGCCATACAATAACAATTTACTTTATCTATGATCTATATTTTCTGTAGTTGTATTTAGAATATTCTATATTATAACCATAAATGTTTCATTCAGTTCGCCACCACATAATTAGAATAAGAGATTATTGACAGAAATCTATAGGTATAAATTGAAAGATAAGTTTTAAAAATCATACATGGTTTTAAAATACACAACAGGTAGTGTAATGTGGCTTATGAGGACAAAGATAAAGGCATAAGTGCTTGTAGGAATTTGCATGGAAACATTTCATCACATTCACTCCAACTAGAGTGTACCGTATATTAAATGAAGACCTCTGATTTCAACAGGGCTTCCAGTCAGTACTGGCTAAAAGGGCTTCAAAAATAGAACTTGAGGCCTCCAAACTGTAATTTCTAATGATATGTTAAAGAATATTGACATCTTACTTAACATTTTACATTGAGTAGCAATAATTGTCCCCCTGAAAACATTTCAAAAGAGTGATTGCCTGAGAGGAGAGCTCTGGGTCTTGTCTATTTCAGAATAATTCCTACCATAGGATATAAAGAAAACTATTTTTTTTGGACAGTGTTCCCAGAAATGGCTGTTAATTAACTTGATTGTATTGTACACACCATGCTTCTCTACAGGTGACTAAATGTGAGTAACTTTGCTCTGTGCAAGCACCAGAGCTGGTCTTGATTGAACTGGTTTACATTTATGAATGAATGCTTAATTTTGGCCCCAAATGTTAACTTTTATTTTTCTTGGTATAGTTGCAACAATCTCTTAGTTATTCATCTATACATGTGGTCACCATGTGAAAAGCAGATACACACAGAGTTCTTCACTTCACAAAATGCACTCTTTCAAAAATTTTGGAAGTTAAACCTGTTTTGATTAAATGGTATATCAAACAAGTTTGAATAACTTACTCTTTAAACGAATGTAGTGGTGATTGCATTTGTAAAGTTGAGAAAAATGCTGTGATTTGAGTACTGAAGATAAAAAGGTTGAACCCTGAGCTGAAAGTCTTGGGATCTGGTTCAAGTTCTGCTACTAATGAGTTTTGTTGCCTCAGAAAAGACACTAAGGATCACTGAAGAGCATTTTCCTTGCCTATAAAGGAAGGAAATTAGAACCAAAGCTATGTAAGAACACTTTGTTTTTAAAGTTTTCTGATCCTCATTTATTTGGATTTTTCTTCAGTTGGTTTCTCAGCTTAATTAAGATACAACTTTGACTCTCACTGAGTTGTAAATTATGATTGATGTGCTAAACATGAAAGTGGGAAAATAGAGAAATAGGGGCATTTCTTGGCCAGTTCCTTCTGTGTTGGAAACTAGTAGGGAGCAATATGGAGAAGTGGTTAAGAGCAAGAGCTTGGCAGGTTACATTTTACGGCCACTATTACTTGACAAGTCATCTAAACTCTCTGAGCCTTTGTTATATCATCTATAAAACAGGAATAATAACGACTGTGTTGCAGGATTGTGTAACTAAAATAATGTCTGTTCAGTGCTTGGTATAGATCCTGGAACATGATTACGAACCTCCTTCCTCTCTCCCCCGCCAACCTAACTCACATCAAAAGGAACAGGATAAACATAAAGGCATAAATTTTCACCATTGTTATTACTGTTATCATTAGTGCTGGTGATATAATACCTTCCACCACAACAGGAAGGATGGAATAAAACTGCCAAATAATTATGTACCTGAAAAGTGAATAATTCTCATCTTGGAAGGGTGCCCTTTACAACAACAATTGTGTACCTATAATAATATCACTTAGTGTGAACATTCCAGGCAATTCCTGGAGAGTTTATACAACTCATAATACCTTCCATAAGACAGTTATTTATGCCCAATACGCTATCATGGACTTCAAAACTTTCTTCTTCTTATGAAAATAGAGGCAAAGGGCCTTATTTCACTTTCCCTTAAGAGGATATACCTGTTAGATGAAAAGTCTCTGTAAAGATTCACAAAGGGAATCTATGTTTCACCAAAAACACATTTAAATGCCAAGTAATTTCTACTAAGACCACCAGACAACAACCAAAATCTCAGGAAAGTCTTTGCTATGTGATCAACTCACAAACTCTCTAATGCTTCAATTCTATTAATGGTACAATAAGATGTGGAAAAGCAAATTGTGCTTGATGAATGGTTGATGGACTGCAAAATCCCTGCTTTCCTCCAAAGGTTGTTTCTAAGTGTAGCTTCATGCTCCTGACAGCTGTGTGCTACTGGGGTCTTCGGGAGCTAGAACTGGGATGACCTTTCAGCACCCCAGGCCTCCTAATCCTTCCCTTCAACCACCCTGAGCCTCTTTAA
The DNA here is from genome assembly GCF_047675955.1 of Chlorocebus sabaeus. Taxonomy (NCBI): domain Eukaryota; kingdom Metazoa; phylum Chordata; class Mammalia; order Primates; family Cercopithecidae; genus Chlorocebus; species Chlorocebus sabaeus. The sequence continues at coordinate 52,497,979 of NC_132913.1, read as the reverse complement.
ACTGACTCAAGTAACTGTGCTGTCAGTTTCATCTTCATGGCAGCCAAGATGACTTAACGGACTCTTGATTAGGCAGATCTGAGAGGGCTAAGAGCTTGGGAACCTTAAAAATATGAGGGTAGTGTTTCTCCATTAGACAAATGTGGTGCTTGGAATTTGTTGCTCATCTGTCTCTCAGTTCTAGGTCACTTCCAGCTCTTACGAGTTCTTATTTTTAGGGTTGAAGTTAACTAAAAGCATCCATAAGAATAAGCATTTAAAGACTTTTTTCACCAAGAAATGAACATGTGATTATATAGTGATATTTCTTTACATAGGTAGCTGTAAAGATTACTTTTTTCTCATTTTCAGTTATGTATAGAAACATGAACTCACTGAAGTTTCGGAATTCATGTTTCATTTGTCACCTAAAAATATATTATTCATTCACACCTTAATATTAATGGTTGTTTTACCAGTTTTCCAAAACTGTGAGGATTAATTACCAACCTACCAATGAAATATAATTACTTAACAATCTATTTTTGTACTTTTAGATTCTATTTTACATTTTCGATTAATTTTAATTTAACTGCTCTCATTTTCAAAATTTCATGCTTACGTTTTACCTCATAAACAACTTTCATGGCAAATCAATATAGAACCTGACATCTGAATTACTTCTTGAGGTAGATTGAACAATTCTAACTTGAGGTAGTTAGAAAATTTGGAAGAAAGAAAATCATATTCTTGCTTTGTATTGCCAGTTCACACATGTATCTTTGATTGAGAAGCTACTTTTTTAGTTCAGCTTTACCTGAAAATATTTTTCACTCTAGTATGAAATTAACACATTCTTTGTTTATATTTTAATGGGATATAACAAGTGCAGACACCTATTTCAGAGCAGAATAGTGTTTCCTCTTAATAATACAGCAATAAATAAAATCTTGCTCTTTTGCTAAGCACAGACATACTTCGTTTTGTTAACTTCCTGATAGGCACCAGCTCTTTGGATACCTAAAATTTGAATCTACATCAGACATATAATTTGTTAAAGTAGAAGAATTCTTTAAAATTTATATGAATACTTACTTAACTGGATACCACAAGTTTCAATGTGCCAGGTATTTTTTTGGTTACTTTTTTAAATATCCCACTTCTTTCCTGTAAGGATTTGAAATGATAAAGGACATTGTGGAAATAATTTTAAAGAAGGTTTTACCCAAGATCTAGGAATAAAGAACAACTGAAAGGTAACTTACAAGCAAGTTCACAATATTAAAATACAGCACATATAAAAATATGCTGGGTGTAGTTGTGTAAATGAATTTTCAGGGATTTTAGTTCAGAGAAAACTTATGAAATCTGGAGTTATTTCTGTAAGAATTGAATTAGGTTTTCATTTTTTTGGAGACTGCATACAGGGAGCCTTTCATGTGACTAAACTCTGTGCTGGAGCAAAGTTAGAGAAATGATGGTCCCTTAATTATTAAATAGTGGTTTAATATTGTTTTATTCAATGGGTGAATTCAAAGTCACTCTTTAAATAACTTTGACCATTTTCTGCCAAGAAGTTCCCTTTTGGGAATTTTAATCTCCTGATTTTCAGAATATACTTTATTCTTACTTTGGTTGTACAGAACATTTTGTCCTTTTCCTTTCCCAAGAAAGAGCTTGAACTGGAATAATTCACTAAATTCCAATTCATATTTCTAAGGAGTGACATTGCACTTCTGGTCTAGAGTCCAACATATTCTTGCATAAGATTTAATAGGACACATATTGTAGACTTAAGCCTCTATTTGAGGACTAGTCACCTGTTTGTTAGTTTCTCTGTCTCCTTGGTGTATCTGCTTGTGACATTTATTTTTTGCCATATAAGTTGTTTTCATTATGCCTAAGTAAACATGTTTCCCAAATACTCTGAGCATTTTCATGGAAAATATATCATGGAACTTATATCATGCTTGGTCATGACCTTAAATAATAAATTCTAGAAGAAACGAACATAAATTCCTACATGGGCAAAGTAGGTAAGAGAAAGCAGTGAAGCCATTCTGGTTGGGCCTGAAGAACTAGAAAGTGCATGCATGCCCTTTTTAAAAATGGAAAACGCCTTCTCACTGCTAGGAGACTGTTACATCAAATGACTTCTCTGAAGAAGCTTAAAAATCCAAATTGTTAGTAAAGATTTCCCTCTGTCGTTAAATGGAGTCATCTATTTCAAATTATTTATAATACCAGATAGATTCAATAAAACACATGTATAGGCAGGATCTTGCCAAGGAATTGCAAAGTTTCTTTTTCTCCTTTTGCCAGTCTAACCAGTACTTTTGTCAGTGAGGGAAAACAAACCTCATGGAGAGGAAACCACTTGACCATATTTAGAAGCACAGCCACATTGGTACTCAGATTTCTTTTCTCCCAGTCTAGGCTCAGTCTGTTTCATTTCAAGTCCTTGAATCTATGCATTACCTTCTTGATTTCTAGTTTTCTTCCCAATATTAACATCACCACAACACTTAGCATCATTGATTTTTTTTTCTTTTTTTCTATTGCTATTTTCTGTTGTTAGTGATATCTTGTTTCTGCTATGCTATTTGTTGGAATATGTAATATTCCCACTTCCACTCTGTTCTTTAAATACTGTTGAAACTTGTTTTTAAAGTTTAAAATTTAGGGCAAACACATTGCAGTCCTTTACTTCTGAAAGGGAAAAATATTATTGATATGATATATACATGTCCTTGAGACCTGTATGGTCTCAAAATTCTAAAATGTTTTATCTTTTGTCATAGCCAATAATAATTACATTTAAAATAAATCCTTCCTTAATATCAGCTTTTTTACAATAGCCTTAGGTTCTATTATTGATCTTTTTATATTTATACCAAAAATTAATGTAAACTATTAAATTAGCATTGGAAAAAACAGGCAAAAATATAATTCACAATCATATTGTGTTCTCTTGCACTGACATAAAGCCTGAATAGTATTGGATAAGAATACAAATCAAAGATATATACCTGGAATGGGAACTTCTTGGCCAGGAAATAGGAAGTAAAAGAAGAAAAAAGCAAAATGAGAGAAGCAAAAAACAGATTTATAGGACCTCACCAATAAAAATGTCAGGAGAAAAAAAGAAACACAACTAAAGAGAAAGAGATATGCAAACATACTGAGAGAAAACAAAAAGAGGTAGAACATTACGAGCTGATTCAGAGAGTGGCCCACAGCTGTGGATGCACAGTAGACTCACATGGGAAACTTTTAAAAAGAGCAATGCTTGGCTCCACCTTCAACCGATTCAATCCGATTCTCTGAGGTGGAATCTGGGTATCAATAGTTGTTTAAAAGCCCTGCAATTGTAGTTCAAATGTGTAGCCAGGTTTGAAAACCAATTGACTAGAGAAAGAGAAAATAACTGAAGCCAATGAAAACTTGGCTAGGGAAGTGAAGGATAGTTGACAAATGCTTTTCAAAATAATTTCAGAGTGCTACCCAGCGGGCATGTGTTAAGTAAAGATATTATGCAAATACTTAAGGAAGCAACAAAAAATACGCTTGTGTCCATTTCTCCCTTAGTTGAACACACTGGCATTTACTGACGTGTTTAAATAATTTTACATTTGAAATTGTTAATTTATTATCCCAAGTATATTTGAAAGTTGATTCAGCTGCTGGTTATGGAATATTTTGCAAGCTAACCATGCAAACAATGTACACATTTGGAGCTGAGCATCCATAACTTCAGATTTGTGCAACCATAGATTCACTCACTGATTTATTTCTTACTTATAAATTGCTACCTGGAGAACTAAGTCTTGAGGAATCAAATAAGAGTAGGTCTGCTGAAAGGTATTCTTTGAATCTCCAAATCATCAGTTGAAAGCAAAACACTTTGATTTTTAAATTTTTAAAACTACAATTTAGGCAGATTTGGAGGAAAGACAGATTCTGTAAATGGACATATTTTTTAAAACCAAAATGCATTTTAAAAGATATTTTCAGAAAATGGTATATCCGAGAAAGAAGTGAATTAATCTAATAGTGGAGCGAAATTAATAATTAATTGCATTTCTTAAAAAGAATCTCATTCCTAAGATGAGTCAGCTTTTAAGGAGACATTTCCTGGGTTAACACCCCAGTTGCTGTTCCGGATTGATTTCCCACAGCTGAGTAGGAGACATAGAGGACAATCCTCTACAGGTCCTTCAGAGAAGATTATATCCTAAAGTCTTTTCTCTAGAGGATCATCATTTAATATTAATAGTTAGCTATGTTTTCTTCACCCATCTCTAACATTCTGCCAACGTGGTCAGTAAAATGATTCTCATCACAGAAAATATCTGTTAAATCTCGAGATGAGAATATCCACATTTTGAGGCAGGTCGCTGGTGCTTCTGTGATAAACAGAAGAAATACAATATCATGTTCGAGGCCAGGGTTGTGATGAATGTGTGTGACACAGTGCTTGTGTCCTCCCACTGGGATTGGATCATTTACTTTAAAAAAAAAAAAACAAAACCCAACCTTTATACACAAAGTATTTGGAAAGTCTGCAATGAAAACATAAATAAGAAACCAATAAGCTATTGATAAGAATGAAAGCCTGAACCAGGGAAGGAATGCTTTTATGAAGAAGGATCACCTTAAATAACATGATCTGTGTAGAGGGTGAATAATTTATGGTTGACATAACCATTCCCCTCTACCAACAGGATGACAATTGTAAGAACTAACTAGATTCTTTTGAGGAAACATTCCAACTCCTTATTCAGAAGAACTGTGTACATTTTGAAAAGGAAAGGGTAATGCATGAAGGTAAATGAAAAGTGGCAGAGCACATCCAAATCAAGATGCAGATTTTCATGCAAATAAACACTAGAGGTAAGATACACCATGAAAACAATAGTCAGCTCCCTCTTATGCATTTGTCAGGTATGGTTTTCTACTCAGTATCTTAAAATTATCCTGAGTCATTGTAAGACACCTTTCTTTTAAATATCCCATTAAATCTATAGTGGTGCCAGTTCAGAAAACACTTTGTGAGATCAATTTAATCAGAAAATAATACACTTCCTCCTCTCCCCCAACAATCCATATCCCTCAAGAAAGTTAGATTTGGGAAGTTTCACACTTAACAAAATCGTTTCTATTTATTCTCTCAATTTATTTCTGAATAAAAATTTTGAAGACAGATATTTAAGACATTTAAAAAGACACTTAATGTGGGAACTCAATACTTTCCGATCGACTTTTCTGTAAACCTAAAATTGTTCTAAAACAATAAAGTCTGTTAATTTTTAAAGAGGAGTGGCACTTGAAGAATGAATGAACTCAATGTCTGATTTTGCACTGGCAATTTTATCAGGATCCTGAATCCTCCATGTCCTTGAGGGGACAGTTCAGGCACACGGCAGGGCATCTCTCCCTCCTGGCATCTTCCCTCTCACCTCTTCTTAGGTTTTTCCTCAGGATTACTGCCCTCACTAGTCAGTTTCTTATTTATCAGATCCTCTATTCTCTGGAGGGTGAAGACAGACAGACCATGCTAGTCTTCAGCAGTTTGGTTGCTACAATCCCTGTTTAAAACAAAATTTTTTATCATATGTAATTTTCTCTTACCTGTGGCATTCTGGATCTCCTGTAGCCTCAAAAGAATTGAGCACTGAACAGCATCCCCTTCCTGTCCTTATGTGCAGACACCTTTTACTCTGCATTCCCCGCTGCAGTGAGTGGCATCATCCACACCTCAATCAGGGCAGTGCACACAGTCCTTTGCTCTATTTTGGTGCCAATGATGTGCTTAGAGGCTGAAGGAAAAACACAGATTCTCTGGGTCCTGAATTCAGATCCCAGGAAAGACTTTTTTTTTTTTTTTTCATCTTTTCTTTATCTCAAAGGGCCCTTTCTGGGGGAGATGTGGCCAAGTGACTGGTCATATTTCACTGAAAACCAGACTTGAAGGTTTCTAGGTTTTTTGTTAACTGCAATTTGTATGGAATTTATCAGTAGGAGATTTTTTATATTACCATTTCATGGAGATGTCATGTGTACAAAATTGAATATCTACAGTTAGAAAGGATTCAAAAGATAGTTCTTTTCAGCAACTGATCTTCAAGTCATATTCTACTCAAGGCATTATATTATTTATTCATCAAGAAACAGTTTAAATTGGGGCTGGAGAGGACCTATGCAAGCATCTAGTTCACTAAAGTCTTCTAAAAATGAATATATCCTATAATAGATGTGACACACCTACCTCAGGAACTTGATTTATAGAAGGTTTAGTGACCCACGTTCAGGGTATAAGGGTATTGCTATACCCTCAGAAGTTTCTCTCAGAAGGGAGAAACATTTGGAGTAAGTCCAGTACAGAATACCAAAGTCTGGACACTGAACTCGAGTTTTAGTGATAAAAGAGGTGCTACAAATTAACCGGTCAATTTCCCAACTCTCCCTTCTTTTTTACACATATAGACACTAAACATCTGAGATCGTGAGTGTTCAATATATCACACAAGTGATAGCAGAGACAAGTCTAGAATACAGGTTGTCTGATTTGCAACTTGTATATCTCTCCTTCTGCTTTCCTCTTTCTTATCTTTTCATTAAATCTCATTTCTAAGAAAGATAGGGCAGGGCATATTTTTCTAGTATATTGCATTATCTTCTGTGGCACCATCTTAGAGTCATCCACTCTGTAACACTATAACCGTGTATCTAAGGGGCGTGCTTAGTGGGGAAGTCCTCTTTATGTGATTGGATTTTTGCTGATGAAGAATCAAATGGCAGCTGAACTTCAGACACACCTAAATCATCGTGTGCTCCGGTGTGGTTTACCATTTGCACCCATCTGAAAGCAGTGATTAAAACCTTTTTGCTCTGAGCTAGACAAATCCCAATCCTCTGTATTTTAAATCTCAACAGAGCACAGATAACATGTGGAGTAGTCAACACCGCCATCTTAAAGTAATGTAAGTCATACCTCAAGTTCCCAGTTCTCAATTTTCCTCAGGTTGCCAAGTGAAAAAGGCAGTCGACTCTCAACACTCAGTTGTGAAAACAGTGTGCTGTCATTTTGATTACAGTCAGTAAACAGTCTGTGTTTGCCTGGAAAGAAGCTGCCTAAAGCACATGGTACCAGCAAGCAGTAGGAGACATGTGGCTGAGGGCAACACATAGGGCTCTCTATTATGGCTGATGTTGGGGTAGGAAAAGGATCAAGGATTGTTCGGAGGATGCTGTTTGCTTTATATTTGTCATGTTGCCAGTGTACTTCAAAATAGAAAGCTTCCTGTAATTCTGTTATATTCCGATTTGCATGTGGTTTCTGCTCCTCTGCACACACACACAGAGAATGTTCACTTATGAATAAAGTAGCTTTTTCACTATGGTGTTTCTTAGACCGAAAGACAAAAGCAGCAACCTGACTACATAAAATAGAAAAACTATTGATCCAGAGAGAGCCCCCTCCCCCTTGTAGAACATCTCAGAATAGGGGATTCTCCTTTTGCTTAATTCATGCATTTGTTCATGGGTTTTATCCCTTCGAGGAGAGTGATGGAGTAGGGAACAAGTGTATCTGAAAAAAGCACTGTGCGTTAGAAATATAATGAGTCCCATGTATGTACTTTTAAATGTTCTAGATTCTAATATCAAAAAAGAGGAAACAATAAGATTACTTTTATTAATGATATATTTTATTTAAGATGATATGTCCTAAATATCATCATTTCGAAATTTGGCACCTACCCACATTTCAAATGCTCAGTTCCTCATGTGGTCAGTGGCTACCATATTGGACAGACTGTTTGTAAGATTTGTTTTGGGCAGTTGTATTCAACATATATCAAGTAATGCCCTGCTTACTGTGGTGGGTAGTTAATACACCCTTATCCTCAAGGAATTTAATAATAAATGGAGAAGCAACAAGGCACATCTTCAATAACAACAGAAGATAGAATATATATAATTACTGTAAAAATTTTAGACAACATGTGTGTGCTCTGGGAGTTCAGAGGAAGGCAAAACGACTTCTGACTTGGAATTGGGGTATGATGAGCCTTGGAGTGCAAGTAGGATTTTAACAGGTGACAGTTGGTGGTCAATGATATTTCAGACAGCGTGAACATTTTTGAACGCCAGATGTCAGAGGCTGGGGTCTTTTAGGGAATGAAAATATACAGAGTATGTAAGATGTAGCTGGAGAAGTTCATTGGTAAGATCATTGTAGAGAGGCTTTGACTAACTTTTCCAAAGAAAAAATTATAGAATTTCATGGCAACATTTACTAGTCATGAGACCTTGGGCAAGTTACTTGTTCCCTCTGAACCTTATTGTTTTCTTATCTAAAAAATACAAACAAAAATCATATTTATCTTATATATTTGTTGTGAATATTAAATGAAGTAATCAGTCACTGATAAGTGACAAGTGCTTAATCCCTGTTCTCTGTTATCATTCTTATTTCTCTAAGATATTTTGCAGAGGGAAATACTTTAGGAAAAGTATTCAGTCTTCAATTTGCTTTGTTTTAAAAAGAGTCTAGTAAACTTGGCATAGTTATGTAATTATATTTGAGGTAAAGAGGACTTTAATGTATGTATTTTGTTCTAGGTTAAATAAGGCTACATAATTAGTAAATATGGTGCCTACAGAGTTTAGCTTTGTTTTTCCTGCATTGAGTCTTTTTATGTTTTATCATCTTAATATCTATATAATATAAAACAAAGTTATCTGATTTACTTAATCAATACCCCATTAGTGGACAGTTTCATTTTTTCTAGACATTGCTATTATAAAATATGTTGCCATAAATAGAATATGTGAGTTTCTAAAGATTGGGCTGAATTTCCAAATAATACATCTAAAAAAATTTATTAAATTTTTCAGAAACCAAAATTAAATAATTCATTGATTTTAAAAAAGTATTCATTGAGCACTACTATGTGGGTGTACTATTCTAGACACATGAGATTCAATGGGGAAAATAGACCCCAAAAAGTCAAATATTCCAGCCCCTGTGTTGTTTCTGTGCTACCCAGGAGAGACATAAAATGAATAATAAACATTATAAGTAAGTTATATAGTACCTAACAAAATGATAAGTGACTTGGAAACATCAGAGCAAGATAAGAAATTAGAGGAGAAGTGTGAGCAGTTCTCTTTAAGAAGGTAAACTTTTGGCCAAGACTTAAAGGAGATAAATGAGTTAGCCATTCAGCTTTCTAGAGGAAGAGCATACTGGAATGGGGGAATAGTCTGCATGTGCTTCCAGGTACAGAAGACAGCTGGAAACCGGTTTGGTTACAGAGAACTGAGGGAGGAAGAGAATAGAAGGAGGTGCCTTCCCCTAGATAATCAAAAGGTCAGACAGATTATAAGGCCTTTTAGGCAATTGCAAGGATTTGGGATTTTTTTTCTGGGTAGCTTCTGGGGGCTTCTGAGCAGAGGAATAAGATATGATTTGATTTTTATATTCTCAAATCACTCTGACTGGCGAGGTAAAAACAGGCTGTACGGGAGTCAGGCTGGCAGCAGGAAGACTGAAAGTGATTGCAGGCTTCTGTGTAATACTGCTGTAAATCATTTCAAGGTTCCAGGTGCAGGGAAATTACACCATAGGGCATCAAATGAATAAATAAATGAAACTGAAGAATCTATTACTGTCATCTTTAAGAAACCACAAAAATATAAGTGATATGCCCAGTATACATGTTTCCTTTTTTTTTTTTTTTTATACTTTAAGTTCTAGGG